>NC_133123.1:186502184-187102184 GCF_033568475.1 Henckelia pumila | reverse complement strand
CACTAATATCTCCTCAGATCGCATAGGATATCCACACTCGCAAGTATGTGGTGAATCCTTGACAACAAAGCATCGACTCCTATATGTGTTGTAACTGTACCCAATCCCGACACCTGATGACCCCAATAGAGTCGGTAACGATTCAAAGCACAGTACTAGCATGTAGAGTCTCAATGATGTCTCAAGTAGCAAGGACTAATGGTGTACAACCAAAACCGCGGACTTTATCCACTCGATAAGTGATAACCACTTGGAAAGTCCGGATAGGGTAGTTCGATCATTCATCATATGAATATCCATTTGCATGCTTCGAAAATCTCTATGTTCCTTACCAATGAAACGTGGTACTCTGCATCGCAAATGCTAGTCTCAAACTCGAGCGATCCTTATCCTTATTATCGGACGGCTCAATCGACTAGGAACAGTTTAGAATATACAGTGACTATAAGATGTGTTTCATGATAGACATCTCCATGTTCTACCACATCTTACATACACTATAGTATATTCAAGGTATTTATCAAAGCAACAATAGTATATCACAATATCACAATATGAAGAAAGACAAAGTCATTGCCATTAATAAAAGTGTAAATTATATTAAACAAAAGATTGTTTGTACAAAGAGTCATCAAAGCCCTTAGCCACAAGTTGGCTCACTGGGCACCCACTCTTTCAAGATCTCGGCTCTGTTTCTCAATTTCTGAGTAAGGAATGAATTACACGTGCAAAAGCTGAGTAATCCAACACAAATCTGATAACTTTCAATAAAATTGCACTTTAGTCCCTAGATTCTTCAATAATTGCAATTTGGTCCTCGGCCCTTATTTTAATTCAATTTCAATCCTAAATAATTTAAGAATATTAGAATTTAAATCAAAACTCTAAATATTCCCAAATTAAATATACTCGGATTAAAATTAAATAAATTTGGATTAATTTCTAATTAATCCCGAGGCCTTACATTTCTTCCCCACTAAGACATGAGTTCGTCCTCGAATTCATAAACAGTATAGATATGTAGTCCGCATGCTCATAAGAATAAAAAATAACTGAAAACTGAATAAGAACTCACATCAATGAAATAAGTAAGGAAATCGTTGCTTCATATCTTCTTCGACTTCCCAAGTCGCTTATTCAACTCCGTGTCTACTCCATTGAATCTTCACCAATGAAATGGTCTTCGTTCGGAGTTGCTTCGTCTTTCTATCAAGAATCTGAATAGGTTGCTCGAAATAACTAAGAGTGTCATCCAATTCAGCTTCATCGGAGTGAATCACATGAGATGCATCAGATATGTACTTCCTCAACATCGATACATGAAAGACATCATGTATTCCAGATAAAGACATAGGAAGAGCAAGTCGATAAGCTAGATTGCCTATCTTCTCGAGAATCTCATACGGCCCAATATACCTCGGAGATAATTTCCCTCGTTTACCAAATCGAACGATGCCTCTGAACGATGAAATCTTCAGAAACACTCTATCTCCCTGATGAAAAGATAATGGCCGTCGTCGTACATTCGCATATCTGTTCTGTCTGTGCTGTGCTGTTCTCATTCTCTGCTGTATCAGTTTCACCTTTTCAGTCATCTGTCTGATCATATCTGGCCCTAACTCAGGTACCTCAGAAACATCATCCCAATACAAAGGCGATCGACACTTCTTCCCATATAACGCTTCGAATGGTGCCATCTCTATACTCGTCTGATAACTGTTGTTATAAGAAAATTCCACGAGTGGTATAGAATTTTGCCATGTAACACCAAAATCAAGTACTACAGCTCTAAGCATATCCTCAAGCGTCTGAATTGTTCGTTCAGATTGACCGTCGGTTTGAGGATGGTAAGCAGTACTCAAATTTAAATGCGTACCTAGAGCTTCCTGTAGGCTATGCCAAAAGTGCGAAGTAAACCTCGGATCTCGGTCAGATACAATCGACTTTGGCACACCATAAAGTCTTACCACTTCTCAAATATAAAGATCCGCCATTTGATCATGACGATAAGTCATTCGATAAGGAATAAAGCACGTAGATTTCGTCAATCTGTCAATGATCACCCAAACAGCATCGCATCCTCGAGATGATCGTGGCAACTTCGTTACAAAGTCCATGAAAATGTGATCCCATTTCCATTCAGGAATTGATAACTCTGTAATAAGCCACCCGGTTTCTTTCTTTCAGCCTTCACCTGTTGGAAATTCAAACATTTGGATACAAATTCAGTCACATCAGACTTCATTTGTTTCCACCAGTACTGACTCTTCAAGTCATTGTACATCTTTCTGCCTCCAGGGTGAACACTAAAGCGACTACAATGGGCTTCTTTCAGAATATTCTGTCTCAAGTCTGCAATATTGGGAACAACTATTCGGTTATTCACATACAAGATATCATCGTCACTAACTTTGTATTCAGACTGATGTCCTGATCTGATCATTTCAATCGATTTCTGTACATTCTGATCAGCTTTCTGTGCTTCTTTGATACGAATCAACAACTCTGGCTCAGCACTGATTGCATACACTCTCATCGGCCTTCTATCTGTCTCAAATACATACCCAGAAACACAACAATCCTCAATCAAATTAGATACATCGACAGTAGATAAAGATAGAGCACATACTTTTCTACTCAGGGCATCTGCTGCTGCGTTAGACTTTCCCGGATAGTATTTGATTTCACAATCAAAATCCTTCAGTAAATCAAGCCATCGTCGTTGTCTCATATTCAATTCAGACTGTGAAAATAAATACTTTAGACTTTTATGATCAGAAAAGATTTCAAACTTCTCGTCGTATAAATAATGTCTCCAGATCTTCAATGCAAAAACGATAGCAGCCAATTCAAGATCATGAATCGGATACCTAACCTCATGTGGTTTCAGTTGTCGAGAAGCATAAGCAACAACATGTACTTTCTGCATTAAAATACATCCCAAACCCTGGTGAGAATCATCACAATAAACAACAAAATCACCAGTACCTTTAGGGATTGTCAACACTGGCGCAGTAGTCAATTTCTTCTTCAGTTCAACAAAACTCCTTTCACATGCCTCACACCAAACAAATGGTGCATTCTTCTGTGTAAGCTGTGTAATAGGCTTCGCTATAGATGAAAAATCTCGAATGAATCGACGATAATAACCTGCTAAGCCCATAAAACTTCGAATTTCTGGCACAGACGTCGGTCTTTGCCAACTGATCACAGCTTCTACTTTGCTTGGATCCACTGATATACCATCTCCTGAAATTATATGGCCAAGAAACACGACTCGCTGCAACCAAAACTCACATTTGGATAACTTGGCATATAATTTTTCTTCCCGTAACGTTCTCAATACAATTCGGAGATGATCAGCATGTTCACACATATTCTTAGAATAAATCAAGATATCATTGATAAATATGATCACAAAATCATCTAGATATCTTTGAAATACCCTATTCATAAATCCCATAAAAACTGCTGGTGAATTCATTAGACCAAAAGGCATGACTATGAATTCATAATGGCCATACCTGGTTCTAAATGCAGTCTTAGGAATATCTTCGTCTCTAACCCTCAGTTGATGATATCCGGATCTCAAATCAATCTTCGAATATACTGACGATCCCTGCAATTGATCAAATAAATCATCGATACGAGGTAAAGGATAGCGATTCTTTACCGTTGCTTTGTTCAATTGCTGGTAGTCAATACATAGTCTCATCGATCCATCCTTCTTTCTAGCAAACAATACCGGAGCACCCCAAGGAGAGATGCTCGGTCTGATATAACCCTTGGCCAACAAATCTTCGAGTTGGTCTTTCAGTTCTTTCAATTCAATCGGTGCCATACGGTAAGGTGCTTTTGATATCGGCTGTGTACCTGGCATCAATTCAATACCAAAATCTACCTCTCTGTATGGTGGCAATCCTGGAATCTCGTCAGGGAATACATCTGCAAACTCACTCACCACCGGTATATCAGTCAATGTCGGACTAGTCTTCAATATATCAACTGCATAAATAAGGAATCCTTCTGCTCCTTTCTGTAACAACTCAGTCAAAGCAAGAACAGATATCAATGGAATTTTAGTTATTGATCCCTTACCATAAAATTTCCATTCATCAGCCATATGAGGTCTGAACTTCACAATCTTCTGAAAACAGTCTACTGTAGCTCTGTACTTGGTTAGCATATCAATACTGATTATGCAATCAAAATCAGACAAACCGAGTACAATACAATCAAGCTCAATCTCATGCCCCTCACACTGTAATATACAATTTCATACAGACTTCACTGATATAATACCTCGACCCAGAGGTGATGAAATAGATACAACAATAGCTAAGGGCTCAACAGGTAATGAATGCAATGCAACAAACTGCTCAAATATAAAAGTATGCGACGCACCAGTATCAAATAAGACATAAGCAGGATAACCATAAAGAGAACAGTTACCTGCAATCACATCATCTGGTGCCGCTTGTGCTTGTTCCACAGTCAATGCAAACACCCTTGCTTGTTGCCTTGGAGGTTGATTCACCGTCTGACCTCCTCCTCTACTTGGTGCTGCAGGCTGTGGTTGAAAAAAGTGAACTGAAGATGTAGATTGACCCACCGGTCTCGATGCTCCTGCACCCTGTGCACCTTCAGATCCTCGTTGTGGACACACTCTTGCAAAGTGTCCCATCTTGTTGCAAATGTGGCATCTTCCAAACACACCTTGGCATTGTTCATCAGTATGGAGACCTCCACATTTGGTGCAATATACATCAGACTTCTGTCCAGCTCTAGACTGTTGGGATCCACTAGAACTAGAAGAGCTACCACCACCTGATCTCTTGAACTGTTTGCTCTTACCCTTGAAGAAATTTTTCTTTCTACTGCTGCTACCTCCAGCTTCAAATCGAGGTGGCTGTGGAATCTGTGGCTGTTCTTGTGGTTGTCTCACTGGCTGTGGCACAAACTGTGCTCCTCGTTGTTTTAGTATCCCTACTTCTGCACCCTTTGCTCGATTCAGAGCATCAGCAAAGGTATTCGGTCTTCCCGAATTCACCAGTGTAAACACATCAGGATTCAAGTCATTGATAAATTGATCGGCTTGAGCTTCGTCACTAACAACGATATGTGGTGCAAACTTCAACAAGCTAGTGAATTTGGAAACATATTCTTCAATATTCAACTGTCCCTATTGCAAACTTGCAAACTCTGCTCCTTTGTCCTTGCGATAAGACACAGGAAAGAAACGCTGATAGAAAGCAGTTCGAAATACAGACCAGGTAATAACAGTACCTTGGTTTTCCAGTGCTCTCTTCGTCGCTATCCACCAACTCTTGGCAAGGCCATGCAGTTGATGAATTATCAGTCTCACACGACGATCATCTGTATAATCAATGGACTCAAATAACTGCTCAATATCTTCCAGCCAGTTCTCACACTCTATAGCATTCTCTGTTCCTTGCAACTTCGGTGGTTTGAATGACTGGAATCGTTTCAAAAGTTTCTCCATCGGATTAGCATCACTGAACTCATCAGTAAACGTACTACCCTGTCCATGTTCAGACACTGTCACTGGGACCTGTGCAGCATTTGTCTGTTCAGGCTGATTCGTAGCCAATGTCTGCCTAACTCTCGGTGCCGGTCGTGGAGGCATATCTGATAATCAAACACATTAGTGTACAGTTCATCATATCATAACACATTTCTGTTTCAGTTCCTCAATGCCTTCTCAAAAGATCGAATCTGATTCAGCCGTATTATTACATGCTTCCAATAATATCAGATAACGGATATCATGCAATTCTTAAAGCTGTAAATCAAGTCAGATAACAAACATGCTTCAAGAATACTTAAATCAGAGTAAAAGACTCGATCTACCCCACTCATCTATTCTTAGTCCGAGAAACTTAACGCTCTGATACCACCTGTTGTGGAGCCTCGGGTTGCTAATCTCATATCTTAAGGGCAATTAATGAATAAGCATCATTAATCTAATAAGGAAAGAAAGGAGCCAAAAAAAAAAAATTTATTTTTATTTTTTTCCAAAAAGGGGTGCGCCCCCGCCGCCAAAAACTACCGCGGGGGCGCCCCTGTTTTTTTCCAAAACAGTAGGCAAATCTCCAGGCTGCGCGCGAGCCGTCAAAAATTACCGCGGGGGCGCCTCCTGGAGTAGAAACTTGCCCTGTTCTTTGTCCGCAAATCTGATCCCTTCAACTCCTTCCAATTCATCAAACTCAAGTCTAAAACATGATATAAAAGATCCAAATCATGCATATTAATATAAACAAGGTCTCAAGTATCTATACATGTATTTAATACATCACACAAGTCGCTAAAGAAATGATAACGATAACGACACAAACTATCTCAAGTTTTATACATGTATTCCAAAACCAACAAGTTCTAAAGTTCCTTGCTTCTAACATTCAAAACATCATCTACAACCCGAGCCCTCACGTGATAGACTCTCTCCCAGCTGTCAATGATGTCGATGATCAGCTCCTGCCCTCTCTGTTGTCATGCACACATACAAAACAAGACAACAGCCGGATAAACTCCGGTGAGATATAATTCTCAGTATAACCAACATATCGAAAGCGTTAAATAAATCATATTAACTCTATTTAAAACTCGACTCAACAAATAGAGTACTCAAACGCTTTAAATACGATTTGATTCATATAACTTCGAAGCCATCAAGATTCATAAATGATCTTGACATGGATATCCATCTAACGAATTCGTAAACGACTCGCAAATAAGGTTAACCGCAACCTTGGCTTAGAATCAATTCGATATAACATCATATCAACTCAAATTTAAAGATCCACTACCTGAGATGGATCGACAACACCACAATCAAATCAAAACATAAACAAGTATGTGATTTTTGCGGGCCAACTCAAAGATAATCGTTCTTGAGTTTCAAAGTCCCTACTTCGCGATGTTGTCATTATACCTTCGTTTATCGAGGTTCTGAACTCTTCAAATGTGTGAGATATAATCAAAATACATATATCAAACTTCATACCAATCTATCAAAATAGAAACGAGTCAAAACCATCAAGAATTCATCAATCAATCGCATTTCAAACCTCAACTCTTTCTTCGTTCATTCAAGTCGGCGTCTTGTGTCGTTAAGCCTTCAAACTCAACTAAAACTGAATAAGAAAAATACTATAACATTCATAACATCTCAACAACAACTTCAACTCGGAAATCGGATATCAAAATAGTTCCAAAACTCGATTAAACGACGTAGCGATTCAAAATCGGTAACCGACGTAATCCCGACTTCGAAACTTGTAACTCCAATTCATATATCAGCATGTATCATATAAAACTCAGTCATAAAACATCTTATCAGCAGCTATAGTCATCGATATACATGCTACAAATCATAATCAATCCCTTCAATCATCCAACTTTGATCCAGTTTCGAAAATAGAAGCGATACAATAGCAAGAACACAATCAATAACTAAAAATCTGATATCTGCTCCATAATGATTTCGAAATACATAAAAAACAGCATAAAACTTACACGAGATTGAAGCTCTCGTCGTAAGGGTTCCAGAACAATTTACGGAATCAAAATCGGACAACCGGTTCAAAAGTTACAAGGATTTGAAGATCAAACTTTCAAAGAAAACAAATAAGATCTCGGCTCTGTTTCTCAATTTATGAATAAGGAATGAAGTACACGTGCAAAAGCTGAGTAATCCAACACAAATCTGATAACTTTCAATAAAATTGCACTTTAGTCCCTAGATTCTTCAATAATTGCAATTTGGTCCTCGGCCCTTATTTTAATTCAATTTCAATCCTAAATAATTTAAGAATATTAGAATTTAAATCAAAACTCTAAATATTCCCAAATTAAATATACTCGGATTAAAATTAAATAAATTCGGATTAATTTCTAATTAATCCCGGGCCTTACATTTCTCCCCCACTAAGACATGAGTTCGTCCTCGAATTCATAAACAGTATAGATATGCAGTCCGCATGCTCATAAGAATAAAAAATAACTTAAAACTGAATAAGAACTCACATCAATGAAATAAGTAAGGAAATCGTTGCTTCATATCTTCTTCGACTTCCCAAGTCGCATCTTCAACTCCGTGTCTACTCCATTGAATCTTCACCAATGGAATGGTCTTCGTTCGGAGTTGCTTCGTCTTTCTATCAAGAACCTGAATAGGTTGCTCGAAATTACTAAGAGTGTCATCCAATTCAGCTTCATCGGAGTGAATCACATGAGATGCATCAGATATGTACTTTCTCAACATCGATACATGAAAGACATCATGTATTCCAGATAAAGACATAGGAAGAGCGAGTCGATAAGCTAGATTGCCTATCTTCTCGAGAATCTCATACGGCCCAATATACCTCGGAGATAATTTCCCTCGTTTACCAAATCGAACGGTGCCTCTGAACGGTGAAATATTCAGAAACACTCTATCTCCCTGATCAAAAGATAACGGCCGTCGTCGTACATTCGCATATCTGGTCTGTCTGTGCTGTGCTGTTCTCATTCTCTGATGTATCAGTTTCACCTTTTCAGTCATCTGTCTGATCATATCTGGCCCTAACTCAGGTACCTCAGAAACATCATCCCAATACAAAGGCGATCGACACTTCTTCCCATATAACGCTTCGAATGGTGCCATCTCTATACTCGTCTGATAACTATTGTTATAAGAAAATTCCACGAGTGGTATAGAATTTTGCCATGTAACACCAAAATCAAGTACTACAGCTCTAAGCATATCCTCAAGCGTCTGAATTGTTCGTTCAGATTGACCGTCGGTTTGAGGATGGTAAGCAGTACTCAAATGTAAATGCGTACCTAGAGCTTCCTGTAGGTTATGCCAAAAGTGCGAAGTAAACCTCGGATCTCGGTCAGATACAATCGACTTTGGCACACCATGAAGTCTTACCACTTCTCGAATATAAACATCCGCCATTTGATCATGACGATAAGTCATTCGATAAGGAATAAAGCACGCAGATTTCGTCAATCTGTCAATGATCACCCAAACAGCATCGCATCCTCGAGATGATTGTGGCAACTTCGTTACAAAGTCCATGAAAATGTGATCCCATTTCCATTCAGGAATTGATAAACTCTGTAATAAGCCACCCGGTTTCTTTCTTTCAGCCTTCACCTGTTGGCAATTCAAACATTTGGATATAAATTCAGTCACATCAGACTTCATTTGTTTCCACCAGTACTGACTCTTCAAGTCGTTGTACATCTTTCTGCCTCCAGGGTGAACACTAAAGCGACTACAATGGGCTTCTTTCAGAATATTCTGTCTCAAGTCTGCAATATTGGGAACAACTATTCGGTTATTCACATACAAGATATCATCGTCACTAACTTTGTATTCAGACTGATGTCCTGATCTGATCATTTCAATCGATTTCTGTACATTCTAATCAGCTTTCTGTGCTTCTTTGATATGAATCAACAACTCTGGCTCAGCACTGATTGCATACACTCTCATCGGCCTTCTATCTGTCTCAAATACATACCTAGAAACACAACAATCCTCAATCAAATTAGATACACCGACAGTAGATAAAGATAGAGCACATACTTTTCTACTCAGGGCATCTGCTGCTGCGTTAGACTTTCCCGGATAGTATTTGATTTCACAATCAAAATCCTTCAGTAAATCAAGCCATCGTCGTTGTCTCATATTCAATTCAGACTGTGAAAATAAATACTTCAGACTTTTATGATCAGAAAATATTTCAAGCTTCTCGTCGTATAAATAATGTCTCCAGATCTTCAATGCAAAAACGATAGCAGCCGATTCAAGATCATGAATCGGATACCTAACCTCATGTGGTTTCCGTTGTCGAGAAGCATAAGCAACAACATGTCCTTTCTGCATTAAAATACATCCCAAACCCTGGTGAGAAGCATCACAATAAACAACAAAATCACCAGTACCTTTAGGGATTGTCAACCCCATTTTTCATTAATTTCTTTTTTTCTTACTCGTACTTCTTGTTCTTTCGATTCCTCGTCATCCTATTTTCGAATCTTTCAGTCCAATCCGCAGATAGAAAAGATGCAATAGACTGAATCATACGATATGAACGTGCGATCTTGGTGACGGGGGCCGCTTCAGTGGGTCCCAGCGCGACATACGGGAAAAATGCCCCGAAAGACCATCTTCGTTTTGGAATTTGAGCGTCTCCGTCTCTTTAACCGAGATACGCACTATAGGTATCGAGTGGAGCTTCGCGTGAGCAGGCTGAAGCTCCAGTAACTCTTAGCCGATCGAAAGTTATGTCCGTTTGAAACTGCAGCTCCTGTTCCTCCGATCCGCAATTCGAGAGACAAAAAAATAAAGAATTCATTCACTGTTGGGTGCGATCATACCAGCACTAATGCACCGGTTCCCATCAGAACTCCAAAGTTATGCGTGCTTGGGCAAGAGCAGTCCTAGGATGGGTGACCCTCTGGGAAGTCCTCGTGTCGCACCCCTTTTTTTATTAGTTTATTTTTTTCTTACTCGTAAATCTTGTTCTTCCGATTCCTCTCCGTCCTATTTTCTACTCTTTCAGTCCAATCCGCGGATAGAAAAGATGCAATAGACTGAATCACAAGGCGTGAACGTTCGATCTGGGCGACGCGGGCCACTTCGGTGGGTTCCAGTGCGCCCTACGGGAAAAATGCCCCCAAAGACCATCTCCGGGTTTGAATTTGAGCTTCTCCGTCTCTTAGACCGAGATACGCGTTGTAGGTATCAAGAAGAGCTTCGCGTGAGTAGGCTGAAGCTGCCGTAACTCTCAGCAGATCAAAAGTTATGTCCGTTTGAAACTGCAGCTCCTGTTCCTCCGATCCGCAATTCGAGAGACAAAACAATAATGAATTCATTCACTGTTGGGTGCGATCATACCAACACTAATGCACCGTATCCCATCAGAACTCCGAAGTTAAGCGTGCCTGGGTGAGAGTAGTACTAGGATGAGTGACCCCCTATGAAGTCCTCGTGTTGCACCCTATTTTCATTAATTTTTTTTTCTTACTCGTACTTCTTGTTTTTCCGATTCCTTGCCGTCCTATTTCAGACTCTTTCAGTCCAATCCGCGGATAGAAGAGATGCAATAGAGTTAATCACATGCCGTGAATGTGTGATCTAGGTGATGCGGGCCGCTTCGTGTTGGAAAACGGTGTTCAGATCAATCAGAATTGATACCCGGTGCAGCGGAAGTTTTAAAATTTTATATGGAACGATTCCATATCATGGGTATCAAAACTTTACGATTAAATTGTGCGTGTAAAAGTTAAATAACAATTAAATTTTTACCTTGAATCTCGAAACGAGATTATGGACACCAACAGATAACTCTGCTTTTGTTGTATATCCCAGGAACTGATGGACGAACAATTCTTCAATCAGGTCCACGAACAGAATTCGAATCCCTCTGATAGATTGCACTAGAAAATCTATCAAAAGTTTCTACGAAGAGAATTAACGAATTTGATCCGTTAAACCAGACTGTAAATTCGAAATTCACAGGCTGGAATTTTCGAACAGAGAGAGGAGAGGGGGCGGCCACACCTAGAGAGAACAGCTAGGGTTTTCGAAAATTTTGTGACCTCTGTTGTATAATTTCTGTACTGCAATAACTTATTTATAATGTGGGCTGCTAACAGCTTAGGGCCCATTAGTCATAAGTTCAAGCCAATTTCAGAAATTAGTATAAAATTCATCGTGACTAAGATTGATAAACCAATTTCACCAATGTGCACAGAAACCATTTCTGCATCTTTTAAAGTCAAGATAAATTTTCTGAATCCGAATTCAGTGATTTCCAAAAATGCCCATCCCTATGTCATTTTAGGAAATCTTACTCTTCTACTCTGATATAAGAAGTTTCACTTCTTTATTCATTAAATTTAACTCTTTAAATTTAACTATCTCAACAGGGATTAAAAATCCATTACTTGTGTGACCCTCAATGGTTCAGGGATACAGCTAGCCGTGGGCTCACAACTCCTTGTGACTCGGAACAACAATTTCCGACTTGCCCATCGAATCATGGTAAGAGCGCCTAGCAACATCGCCCCATAATTCCCTAGGTATCACTGATAGTGCCTGCAAGAACCAATAGATTTTGGTTAGCGTACAGTACGGTCCCTTCAACCAAATATCCCGATCGAATCAACAACCATTGGTAAATCGAGAGTCGTTCGAGATTCGATAACTATGCAATACATCTTGAAGATCAAATAGTGACATCGCATGTGCTACTAAGAAACCATTTCTTAAAACACATCATGTACTCTGGCCAGAGATTCGTCACACTAATATCTCCTCAGATTGCATAGGATATCCACACTAGCAAGTATGTGGTGAATCCTTGACAACAAAGCATCGACTCCTATATGTGTCGTAACTGTACCCAATCCCGACACCTGATGACCCCAATAGAGTCGGTAAACGAGTCAAAGTACAGTACTAGCATATAGAGTCTCAATGATGTTTCAAGTAGTAAGGACTAATGGTGTACAACCAAAACCGCGGACTTTATCCACTCGATAAGTGATAACCACTTGGAAAGTCCGGATAGGGTAGTTCGATCATTCATCGTATGAATATCCATTTTCATGCTTTGAACATCTATATGTTCCATACCAATGAAACGTGGTACTCGGCATCGCAAATGCTAGTCTCAATCTTGAGCGATCCTTATCCTTATTAACGGACGGCTCAATCGACTAGGAACTGTTTAGAATATACAGTGACTATAAGATGTGTTTCATGATAGCCATCCCCATGTGCCACCACATCTTACATACACTATAGTATATTCAAGGTCTTCATCTAAACATCTTATAGTATGTCACAACATAATAATATGATAAAAGATAAAGTAAATGCCGTTATAAAAGTGTAAATTATATTAAACAAAAGATTGTTTATACATAGAGTCATAAAAGCCCTTAGCCACAAGTTGGCTCAACGGGCACCCACTCTTTCAATCTCCCACTTGCCCTAAAGCCAACTAGTCATACTACGTAGTCCCATTGCTTCGCGATGTTTGTCAAATAATGGTCCTGGCAAGGGCTTAGTAAGTGGATCAGCCATATTGTCTGCAGAGGCCACTCTCTCGGCAGTGATGTCTCCTCTTTCCACGATCTCCCGGATGATGTGGTATTTCCTCAGTACGTGTTTGGATCTTTGATGAGACCTTGGTTCCTTTGCCTGAGCAACGGCACCCGTGTTGTCACAGTACACCGGGACTGGACCAACAACTTCAGGAATAATGCCCAACTCTTGGACGAAATTCCTCATCCAAATGGCCTCTTTAGCAGCAGCTGATGCCGCAATGTATTCTGCCTCAGTGGTGGAATCCGCTGTGGTGTCCTGCTTGGAACTCTTCCAAGAGACAGCACCGCCATTGAGCATGAACACAAATCCAGAGGTTGACTTCGAGTCATCCACGTCACTTTGGAAGCTAGAGTCGGTATAGCCTTCCAATTTCAGTTCTCTTCCTCCATATACCATGAACATATTCTTAGTCCTTCGTAAGTACTTAAGAATGTCCTTCACGGCTTTCCAATGCATTTGACCGGGATTGGCTTGATATCTGCTCGTGACACTCAGAGCAAATGCTACATCCGGTCTGGAAGATATCATCCCATACATGATACTACCTATGGCTGACGCATATGGTACATGTGTCATTTTCTCTATCTCTTCATCAGTCTTGGGACACATGGACTTGGATAGAGAAACTCCATGACACATAGGTAGATGTCCTCTCTTGGACCCATCCATTGAAAACCTTTTCAATATGGTTTCGATGTAAGTTGATTGAGTGAGTCCTATCATTATTTTAGATCTATCTCTATAGATCTGTATCCCTAGAATATAGGATGCCTCACCCAAATCCTTCATCGAGAATCTACCTGATAACCATATCTTTGTTGACTGCAAAATCCCTACATCATTCCCAATGAGTAAGATGTCATCAACATAAAGTACTAAGAATGTCACAGCATCCTTATCTACTTTCTTATACACGCATGGTTCCTCCGGGTTCTTGATGAAACCAAAATCCTTTATTGTTTCATCAAATTTCTGGTTCCAACTTCTTGATGCTTGTTTGAGACCATAGATTGATCTCTGAAGCTTGCATACCTTATGCTCGCTTCCCATGGATGTGTATCCCTCAGGCTACATCATATAGATCTCTTCCTTAATGTTTCCATTAAGAAATGCAGTCTTTACATCCATTTGCCATATCTCATAGTCATACCATGCTGCTATGGCAATAAGGATTCTTATGGACTTGAACATTGCGACTGGTGAAAAAGTTTCATCATAGTCAACTCCTTGTCTTTGAGTATAACCTTTTGCCACCAATCGTACCTTGTAGGTCAGTACCTCTCCATCAGGCCCAAGTTTTCTCTTATAGATCCATTTACACCCTATTGGAACAATTCCATCGGGAGGATCTACTAAAGTCCAAACTTGGTTTGTATGCATCGAATCTATTTCCGACTGCATAGCTTCAAGCCATAAATTTGAATCCGCATCAGAAATTGCTTCCTTGAAGTTTCTTGGATCACATCCAACGTCGGGTTCATCTTGATCCCCTTCAAGAAGAAGACCATATCGAATAGGAGGTCTAGAAGTCCTCTCGGATCTTCTAGGTATAGGCGTGTCCTCTGAAGATTCTTGAGGTATGGGATCATTATTTTTTATTTCGGGTTCTTCTCGAATTTCTTCGAGTTCCATCATCTCGCCTTTCTTATCCAATAAGAACTCCTTCTCCAAGAAGGTGGCATTCCTTGAAACAAACACTTTTGTTTCAGTAGGATGATAGAAATAATATCCGATTGAATTCTTCGGATACCCTACAAAATAACATAAGGTGGATCGACTATCCAACTTATCTCCCACTGTCTGCTTCACGTAAGCAGGACATCCCCAAATCCTCAAGTACAAATACTTAGGAGCTTTGCCATTCCATAACCCGTATGGTGTTTTGTTCACTGCTTTAGTGTGAACGTTGTTCAACAACAATACCGCCGTTTCAAGAGCATAGCCCCAAAACGAAGGTGGGAGCTCAGTGAAGCTCATCATGGATCGAACCATGTCCAACAAAGTTCGATTGCGACGCTCCGAAACACCATTAAGCTGAGATGTCATAGGAGGAGTCCACTGAGAGAGAATCCCATTCTCTTTTAGATAGCTCAAAAACTCGGTACTCAAGTATTCTCCACCTCGATCCGATCGAAATGCTTTAATACTTTTACCTAGCTTATTTTCTACTTCAGCCTTGAATTCTTTGAACTTTTCAAATGCTTCAGACTTATATTTCATTAAATATAAATACCCATACCTTGAATAATCATCAGTAAAGGTAATGAAGTAGGTGTGGCCAAATTGAGTACCAATTCTAAATGGACCACAAACATCTGTATGGATCAAATCCAACAGATTTTGACTACGCTCAGGTTTCCCCTTGAATGGAGATTTAGTCATTTTTCCTTTCAGGCAGGATTCACAAGTAGGTAGAGAGTTAATATCAGACATATCAAACATGCCCTCTCCCACTAGCTTGTTCATCCTCCTTGAGGAAATATGACCTAGCCTAGCATGCCAAAGATTTGCCGGGTTTTGACTATCGTTTTTCCTTTTATTTGTTGTTACCGGTTTATCGACATAATTTATTGGAACGTCTTTTAATTTTAAGTTATATAGATCGTTTTCAAGTTGTCCATTTCCAATCAAACATTCATTCTTGTAAATATTGCAAATCACATTCACAAAATTGCAAGAAAAACCATCTCTATCAAGCATAGAAACAGAAATAATGTTTTTAATCAAGTCTGGAACAAATAAAACATCTCTCAAAAGTAACTTAAAATCGTTCTGCAAAATTAAATAAACGTCTCCCACAGCTTTGGCTTCAACTCTAGAACCATTTCCGAGCCTCAGCTGGGTCTCACCCATTCTAGCTTGCGACTTCTTGTCATCACCTGCAAATCATTGCAAATGTGAGATCCACATCCGGTATCCAATACCCAAGAAGTAGTATTAAGTGAAACATTTATTTCAATATAAAAAATACCCTTCGCAGTTCGCAACTGCTCTAGATATTCCTTGCAGTTACGTTTCCAATGACCGGGTTTCTTGCAGTGATGGCAAACATCCTTGGACTTTTCCATGTTTGAAGCCTTTGTCTTGTTCTTCTTCTCGGGTCCGGTTTTCTTGGATGGGGCAGAACGTTTCTTACCCTTTGTACTTGGCCCCTTCTTAGCAGAAGAAGAGGAGCCCACCAAGAGAACCGGTTTATCCTTCTTTAAACTTCATAAGTTACAAGCATATTGACCATCTCTTCAAGGGAGGCCTCTATCTTGTTCATATTGAAATTCACCACAAAACCGTCAAACGATGAAGGAAGAGAGAGAAGTAATAAGTCCACATTGAGTTCATGCTCCAATACCAAATCAAGCATTACCAACTTCTGAATGAGCCAAATCACGCGTAACCCATGATCACGGACCGAAGTCCCTTCACGCATGCGACACGTCATTAACTCTTTTACAGTAGCGAACCTTTCAGCTCTCGATTGAGCCCCAAAAAGTTCCTTGAGTTGTACGTGAATGTCAGCAGCATTCATAGTATCCTCAAATCGCCTCTGGAGTTTATCAGACATCGAAGCTTGCATATAGCATTTGGCCTTGATATCATGGTCCCACCATTTATCAAGTTTGGCCAACTCTTCCGGACTTATATCAGCTGGTGCTTCCTTCGGAGGAGATTTTTCTAACACGTAGAGCATCTTCTCCGAGGTCAAGACAATCTTCAATTTACGGAACCATTCCGTATAGTTTGTGCCAGTCAGTTTATTTTGTTCGAGAATAGAGAATAGTGGATTGCGTGAATTCATCTTAATGAAATACTGAAAAGAAACAGACAATAATCAGTGATTGTTTAATTAATTTACTAAGACATAAAATAGGCTAAATTTATTTTATGAATCTCACTCCCACTATTTTAACGATTTCACTACCCTCTAGTGAAAACGAGAAACATTTTCTTTAGTGGGAACATGGAGTCCAATTGACAAATTATAGTCCCGAATAATATCAGCCAACCATAATTTTCAAAAGGTAGAGCCCAATTGCTTCCAAAGCAACCTCCATGTTTTTACCTCATGTCCAATAAGGGCCCAATAATATGACGCCATTTATTGTGACATGTCAAGATGACCCATCAATATCAAGTTGTGATGGACGGTCGCCATGTGGATCCCCAATAATATGAGCCAATCCCATGGGAGTTCCATCCAACTTACAACATGTGTCGATCCAATGTACAACTTTCCGACGAACGGGCCCCCCTAATAATATGAGCCGGACCGTATCCGCGGGTAGCATCTCATACATTGATCGTTGATGGAAGGTAGGAACATTTAAACAATATTTAAATTTCCTTTATTTATCTTGATATCAATTTTAAATCATATTTAAAATGAGGGATTTTAATTTTGAAAATTTGTCTCATCATTTAAAATTTGTATGCTTGCGGGATTCATACAATTTAGTCTAAACATGCATACAACGATAATATCATATATTATATTTTAGGATGATCGATCCCACTACTAATCGACCCGTGGTTGCCAATCACGAGTCTAAGTCCAATCCTAGGTGATATGCAAGTATGCAATGCAATCCTATTACATTGTGCTTCCAATTTACATTTCTTCAGTCTTTATCATTGCTTGTTGGTCCCACCTCCATCTTCAAAAACTCCCACTATTTCTAGTGAATTTACAATAAATTACTATGACAAATAAAGGGATACATTGTAGGGGTGGGAACGGGCCATAAACCAGGCCCACTTTTATTACATATGACGATTCATATTGGGCCATAAACGGTCCCATTAATAAATCCAACAACAATAAAAACAAATGTAAATTCCTTAACATACACCTACAAAATTGGTCATGGTAATCGATCATCCTTATCCAATAATATTTAATTCAAAATTAATTTATTGGATAACATGCAATGGCAATTAAATTAAAAAGGATAAAATCATATTCCATATATAAAATCTTATTTTACATACAAAATCATATTTTACCTTTTTATCAAATAAAATCATATTTTACATATAAAATCCAATTTTATACATAAAATCATATTTTACTCAATATTTCCATAAGATCATATCTTATCATCAATTGTACCAAAAATAATTAATTTCATAAAATCTGATTTAACGGATAAAATCTATAAATTTTCCAAAAATTCAAATTTATCCAAAAATCAATTTTAAAATTTTCGAACTCGAACAATTCGATCCGACGCCTCGTGGACCAATCAAAAATAATTTTTGATCGGACCAAAAATAGAATTTTAACATATTAAAATTTAAATTAAAAATAAAAATTAGTTTTCCCGGGCCGCCCGGGACGATCCCGGGCAGCCCGCGCCCCAAAAGGGGCTCGGGCCGGGCAGCCCGTCGCTGCCCCTTGGGTAGCGACGATCGCTGCCCTGGGCAGCGACGTTCGCTGCCCCGGGTTTGCCCATTAATTTTAAATTTTTAAAATCCTTTTGTTTCAAAAAACCAAGGCTTAAAATTTTTTGAACAATCGATTAATTTAATCGCTTGATCTGAGCAACCTGGCTCTGATACCACTGTTGGAAAACGGTGTTCAGATCAATCAGAATTGATACCCGGTGCAGTGGAAGTTTTAAAATTTTATATGGAACGATTCCATATCATGGGTATCAAAACTTTACGATTAAATTGTGCGTGTAAAAATTAAATAACAATTAAATTTTTACCTTGAATCTCGAAACGAGATTATGGACACCAACAGATAACTCTGCTCTTGTTGTATATCCCAGGAACTGATGGACGAACAATTCTTCAATCAGGTCCACGAACAGAATTCGAATCCCTCTAATAGATTGCACTAGAAAATCTATCAGAAGTTTCTACGAAGAGAATTAACGAATTTGATCCGTTAAACCAGACTGCAAATTCGAAATTCACAGGCTGGAATTTTCGAACAGAGAGAGGAGAGGGGGCGACCACACCTAGAGAGAACAGCTAGGGTTTTCGAAAATTTTGTGACCTCTGTTGTATAATTTCTGTACTGCAATAACTTATTTATAATGTGGGCTGCTAACAGCTTAGGGCCCATTAGTCATAAGTTCAAGCTTGACAAGCAAAGCCCGCATGTTTAGAAATTAATATAAAATTCATCGTGACTCAGATTGATAAACCAATTTCACCAATGTGCACAGAAACCATTTCTGCATCTTTTAAAGTCAAGATAAATTTTCTGAATCCGAATTCAGTGATTTCCAAAAATGCCCATCCCTATGTCATTTTAGGAAATCTTACTCTTCTACTCTGATATAAGAAGTCCCACTTCTTTATTCATTAAATTTAACTCTTTAAATTTAACTATCTCAACGGGAATTAGAAATCCATTACTTGTGTGACCCTCAATGGTTCAGGGATACAGCTAGCCGTGGGCTCACAACTCCTTGTGACTCGGAACAACAATTTCCGACTTGCCCATCGAATCATGGTAAGAGCGCCTAGCAACATTGCCCCATGATTCCCTAGGTATCACTGATAGTGCCTGCAAGAACCAATAGATTTTGGTTAGCGTACAGTACGGTCCCTTCAACCAAATATCCCGATCGAATCAACAACCATTGGTAAATCGAGAGTCGTTCGAGATTCGATAACTATGCAATACATCTTGAAGATCAAATAGTGACATCGCATGTGCTACTAAGAAACCATTTCTTAAAACACATCATGTACTCTGGCCAGAGATTCTTCACACTAATATCTCCTCAGATTGCATAGGATATCCACACTAGCAAAGATGTGGTGAATCCTTGACAACAAAGCATCGACTCCTATATGTGTCGTAACTGTACCCAATCCCGACACCTGATGACCCCAATAGAGTCGGTAAATGAGTCAAAGTACAGTACTAGCATATAGAGTCTCAATGATGTTTCAAGTAGTAAGGACTAATGGTGTACAACCAAAACCGCGGACTTTATCCACTCGATAAGTGATAACCACTTGGAAAGTCCGGATAGGGTAGTTCGATCATTCATCGTATGAATATCCATTTGCATGCTTTGAACATCTCTATTTTCCATACCAATGAAACGTGGTACTCGGAATCGCAAATGCTAGTCTCAATCTCGAGCGATCCTTATCCTTATTAACGGACGGCTCAATCGACTAGGAACTGTTTAGAATATACAGTGACTATAAGATGTGTTTCATGATAGCCATCCCCATGTGCCACCACATCTTACATACACTATAGTATATTCAAGGTCTTCATCTAAACATCTTATAGTATGTCACAACATAATAATATGATAAAAGATAAAGTAAATGCCATTATAAAAGTGTAAATTATGTTAAACAAAAGATTGTTTATACATAGAGTCATAAAAGCCCTTAGCCACAAGTTGGCTCACTGGGCACCCACTCTTTCACTTCGGTGGGTCCCAGCACGCCCTACGGGAAAAACGCCCAGAAAAACCATCTCCGGGTTGTAATTTGAGTGTCTCCGTCTCATAGACCGAGATACTTGCTGTAGGTATCGATAGGAGCTTTGCGTGAGCAGGCTGAAGCTCCAGTAACTCTTAGCCGATCGAAAGTTATGTCCGTTTGAAACTGCAGCACCTGTTCCTTGGATCCGCAATTCGAGAAAAAAACAATAAAGAATTCATTCACTGTTGGGTGCGATCATACCAGCACTAATGCACCGGATCCAATCAGAAATCCGAAGTTAAGCGTGCTTGGGCGAGAGCCGTACTAGGATGGGTGACCCCATGGGAAGCCCTCGTGTTGCACCCCTTTTTTCATTAATTTCTTTTTTTCTTACTCGTACTTCTTGTTCTTTCGATTCCTCGCAGTCCTATTTTCGACTATTTCAGTCCAATCCGCGGATAGAAAAGATGCAATAGACTGAATCATACGATGTGAACGTGCGATCTAGGTGACGCGGGCCGCTTCGTTGGGACCCAGCGCGACATATGGGAAAAATGCCCCGAAAGACCATCTCTGTTTTGGAATTTGAGCGTCTCCGTCTCTTTAACCGAGATACGCACTATAGGGATCGAGTGGAGCTTCGCGTGAGCAGGCTGAAGCTCCAGTAACTCTCAGCCGATCGAAAGTTATGTCAGTTTGAAACTGCCTCTTCTGTTCCTCCGATCCGCAATTCGAGAGACAAAAAAATAAAGAATTCATTCACTGTTGGGTGCGATCATACCAGCACTAATGCACCGGATCCCATCAGAACTCCGAAGTTATGCGTTCTTGGGCAAGAGCAGTACTAGGATGGGTAACCCCCTTGGAAGTCCTCGTGTTGCACCCCTTTTTTTTATTAGTTTCTTTTTTTCTTACTCGTACATATTGTTCTTTCGATTCCTCTCTGTCCTATTTCCGACATTTTCAGTCCAATCCGCGGAAAGAAAAGATGCAATAGACTGAATCACAGGACGTGAACATGCGATCTGGGTGACTCAGGCCACTTCGGTGGGTCCCAGCACATCCTATGGGAAAAATTCCCCCAAAGACAATATTCGGGTTTGAATTTGAGCTTCTCCGTCTCTTAGACCGAGATACGCGTTGTAGGTATCGACAAGAGCTTTGCGTGAGCAAGCTGAAGCTCCCGTAACTCTCAGCAGATTGAAAGTTATGTCCGTTTGAAACTGCAGCTCTTGTTCCTCCGATCCGCAATTCGAGAGACAAAACAATAAAAAATTCATTCACTGTTGGGTGCGATCATACCAGCACTAATGCACCGGATCCCATCAGAACTCCGAAGTTATGCGTGCTTGGGCAAGAGCAGTACTAGGATGGGTGACCCCCTGGGAAGTTCTCGTGTTGCACCCCTATTTTTATTAGTTTCTTTTTTCCTTACTCGTACTTCTTGTTCTTCCGATTCCTCTCCGTCCTATTTCCGACTCTTTCAGTCCAATCCGCGGATATAAAAGATGCAATGGACTGAATCACAGGACGTAAACATGCGATCTGGGTGACTCGGGCCACTTCGGTGGGTCCCAGCACGTCTTCTACGAGAAAAATGCCCCCAAAGACAATCTCCGGGTTTGAATTTGAGCTTCAACGTCTCTTAGACCGAGATACACGTTGTAGGTATCGAGAAGAGCTTCGCGTGAGCAAGTTGAAGCTCCCGTAACTCTCAGCAGATCGAAAGTTATGTCCGTTTGAAACTGCAGCTCCTGTTCCTCCGATCCGCAATTCGAGAGACAAAACAATAAAAAATTCATTCACTGTTGGGTGCGATCATACCAGCACTAATGCACCAGATCCCATCAGAACTTCGAAGTTAAGCGTGCTTGGGCGAGAGTAGTACTAGGATGGATGACCTCCTGGGAAGTCCTTGTGTTGCACCCATTTTCATTAATTTCTTTTTTTCTTACTCATGCTTCTTGTTTTTCCGATTCTTCGCCGTCCTATTTCCGACTCTTTCAGTCCAATCCGCGGATAGAAAAATATGCAATAGACTTAATCACATGACGTGAACGTGCGATCTAGGTGACGCGGGCCGCTTCGATGGGTCCCAATGCGCCCTACGGGAAAAACGCTCCGAAAGACCATCTCCGGGTTGTAATTTGAGTGTCTCCGTCTCTAAGACCGAGATACTTGCTGTAGGTATCGATAGGAGCTTCGCATGAGTAGGCTGAAGCTCCCGTAACTCTTAACCGATCGAAAGTTATGTCCGTTTGAAACTGCAGCTCCTGTTCCAACGATCCGCAATTCGACAGTCAAAACAATAAAGAATTCATATATTTTTGGGTGCGATCATACCAGCACTAATGCACTGGATCCCATCAGAACTCTGAAGTTCAGCGTGCTTGGGCGAGAACAATATTAGGATGGGTGACCCTCTGGGAAGTCCTCGTGTTGATCTTTTTTCATTAATTTCTTTTTTTCTTACTCGTACTTCTTGTTCTTTCGATTCCTCGCCGTCCTATTTCCACTCTTTCTGTCCAATCCGCGGATAAAAAAGATGCAATAGACTGATCATACGATGTGAACGTGCGATCTGGGTGACGCGGGCCGCTTTGGTGGGTCCCAACGTGACATACGGGAAAAATTCCCCGAAAGACCATCTTTGTTTTGGAATTTGAGCGTCTCCGTCTCTTTATCCGATATACGCACTATAGGTATCGAGTGGAGCTTCGCGTGAGCAGGCTGAAGTTCCAGTAACTCTCAGCCGATCGAAAGTTATGTCCGTTTGAAACTGCAGCTGTTGTTCCTCTGATCCGCAATTCGAGAGACAAAAAAATAAAAAATTCATTCACTGTTGGGTGCGATCATACCAGCACTAATGCACTGGATCCCATCAGAACTCCGAAGTTATGCGTGCTTGGGCAAGAGCAGTACTAGGATGGGTGACCCCCTGGGAAGTCCTCGTGTTGCACCCCTTTTTTTATTAGTTTATTTTTTTTCTTACTCGTAAATCTTGTTCTTCCGATTCCTCTCCGTCCTAATTCCGACTCTTTCAGTCCAATCCGCGGATAGAAAAGATGCAATAGACTGAATCACACGACGTTAACGTGCGATCTGGGTGACGCGGGCCACTTCGGTGGATCCCAGCGCGCCCTACGGGAAAAATGTCCCCAAAGACCATCTCGGGGTTTGAATTTGAGCTTCTCTGTGAGGCCTAGATTCTAATCATGCAATCTCAGGGTAAAATAGGATTTTACCGATCGAGCGGGCCAAAGATTTCAGTTCTCTGTCCAAGAATCAGGACCCCTCGCTCGATCGGTAAAATCTTACCGATCGAGTGAGCATAAAATTCACATACACTGCCTCGCTACTAAGGTGCTCGCTCGATCTGCAAGAATTCGCCGATCGAGCGAGACCCTCTGCCCAGAAAATTTTCTGGTTTTCTTCTCCAATTTTCAATTCCATTCAATCCACAATAACAACATCAAAATCCCATTCAACAAGATACAACATATATGTAATGAGTTATACAAACCTCACAAAATAATGCATGCATAATAAGGTCCATCTAGTTCGGACTTATTCAATACAAAAAGGAGTTCAATTACAAAGTGACTCCTAACATCCAAGCCTCACTCTATTCTCTCAATCCTCTAGCCATGTTGTCTCTAATTAATTCCTGCCCCACCTGTTGCCAAGTACACATACGAACAAAGACAACAGCCGGATAATCCGGTGAGAATAATATTCCCAGTAAAAGAGACTGACATGCAATCAAATAAACATATCAAGTCATATAAAAACTCGTTCCCCATATAATCAAATAATCCAATCAAGTACTGTATTTAAAATGATATGCATGTCTTTAAACTTATGGATTATCAGACTCAGACAATCAATGAATTTCTTCCATTCTTTCTTTCTTCGGTTTGGGATCCCGAGGCTAAAACATCCACAATCACACCGACTCCCCTCTCGAGTTGGACATGGCATGCTTTAATCCTCTAGACTCAAGAGCATTATAGTGAGCTACACGACAAGGTAGTAAATTGCCTACCAAGCTACTCGACTACAATCCCTAGATCGTCTAATTCAAATTGAACAAATCAAGGCTCAATATGAATGCAATGTAATCTAATGCACTCAATATAAATTCAATCATATAATCAAATAAGAAATCAAAACATGCAATATGTGATTTCTTCTAGGACACTCGAGTCAATCCTGATTCGAGTTAATCATCCCATTCCATTACGAAGCCGTCTAATGCCTCTTCTTTGTCGTTCCAAAACTTCAATCTGAAAACAACAATTCTCAATTGAAAAACTATCCAATCAAGTTCATTAATCGATATAGAAAGACGTCGATACTATACCGGCTCAACTCTTCCAAACTTGCCAAAAGCTGCAACTCTAGCAACTTCAAGGACTCCCAATCAATCTATCAGAAGAAGTCACGGATCAAAATCGATATCAAAACTCAATCAAAACTCAATACGATCAAAACATCGAAACGATATCCAAAACTCAAACTGACGGCATAACGGCTATAAACTGACCAATCCGGAAATGTAGACCGCAAAACAACAGCTCAACATACTCATTCCAATCCTCAACATCAAACCCAACACAAAATCAACACATCTCAAAATCATCATTTATGAAAATGACAAGAAAAATCATAACAATTCCGATTGTCGTTAGATCTTCGAACCGTCTTAGATAAACGATCACTGCTAACTCATAATCATCCTCTCCGAATATAAACAAATTCTGACAACATCAATAAATTCAAACTTCTCAAAATTAAGATAAACTTACTTCCAAACGGAGCACTCGTTGCTGTGATCGCAGATATCAAGTCAGAAATCAATTCTATCGGACGGATCGAGCTAGAAAAGAAATCACAAAAGCTTAAAAAGATTTCTCACACCTTCCATGGCTGTAAACGAGTTGGAGGAAGAAGATGGAATGAAAAAGAATGACTAAGTCAAGTAGATAATATAACAAATCCCAAATTTGCATTTTAGTCCCTGAAATTTCCAAAAATTGCAAAAAGGTCCCTGATTAATAAAAAGTCCGATCTCGAATTCTGAAATCACCGAATATCTCAAATAACATCAATTAAGATAAAAAAAGGGGCGTTACAATTCTCCCTCTCTAAGAAAAGATTTCGTCCTCGAAATCATCGATATCAACTCATAAGAAGATAATTAAGAATTCAAGAACAGAATTAAAACTCACATCAGACGAATAACTCAGGAAATCTCTGTCTCATGTCAGATTCTGTCTCCCAAGTCGCTTCTTCGACTCCGTGACGACTCCACTGAACTTTTACCAGAGGAATCGTTTTGGTTCTGAGCTGTTTCTCCTTTTTGTTAAGGATCTGAATCGGTCTTTCGAAATAACTCAGAGTTTCATCAAGTTTGGCTTCGTCAGGCTGAAGTACATGAGAAGGATCGGGATGGTATTTCCTCAACATCGAGACGTGAAAGACGTCGTGAATACCAGATAAAGAAGGAGGAAGTGCTAATCGGTAGGCTAGATCGCCTAACTTCTATAAAATTTCGTTCGGACCAATGAATCTCGGTGACAACTTCCCTCTTTTCCCAAATCTAACAGTACCTCTAAACGGAGAAATCTTCAAGAATACTCGGTCTCCCTGATCAAAAGATAGAGGTCTACGTCTAATATTCGCATACTTTGATTGTCGGTCCTGAGCAGTCTTCATTCTCAATCCAATAATCTTCACCTGCTCAGCCATATCACGAATCATATCTGGTCCCAAGTCTGGGGACTCAGACATCTCATCCCAGTACAGAGGAGATCTGCACTTCTTTCCGTACAACGCTTCAAAGGGTGCCATTCCTATACTCGTCTGGAAGCTGTTGTTGTACGAAAACTCAACGAGAGGCAATGAATCTTGCCAAGTAGTGCCAAAGTCAAGCACCACTGCTCGTAACATATCCTCCAGAGTCTGAATCATCCGTTCTGATTGACCGTCGGTCTGAGGATGGTATGTTGTACTCAAGTGCAATCTAGTACCAAGGGCCTCTTGCAGACTATGCTAGAAGTGAGAAGTAAACCGAGGATCTCGGTCAGAAACAATGGATCTCGGCACACCGTGCAATCTGACGATCTCTCTGACGTATAACTCTTCCATCTGGTCATGTCGATAAGTCATCCGATACGGAATGAAACAAGCAGACTTCGTCAACCTATCAATCACAACCCAAATAGCATCACATCCCCGAACAGACCGGGGTAGTTTCGTGACGAAGTCCATCGAGATATGATCCCACTTCCATTCCAGAATAGACAAACTGTGCAGAAGACCTCCCGACCTTTTTCTCTCGGCTTTCACTTGCTGATAGTTCAGACATCGGGAAACAAACCTCGCAACATCACTCTTCATCTTCTTCCACCAAAACTGACTCTTCAGGTCGTTATACATCTTTCGGCCTCCGGGATGAACACTGAACCGACTGCAATGCGCCTCTCTCAGAATACGCTGTCTTAACTCATCAATCTCAGGCACAACAATATGGCTATTCACAAACAAAACATCATCCCTGACCTGAAACTCAGACTGGTGTCCTGATCTCACTTTCTCTATCGACTTCTGAATACTCTCGTCTGATTTCTGTGCTTCTCTGATCGACACAAACAAATCTGGCTCGGCCTGAATCGCACAAACTCTTATCGGATTTCTATCTGACTCAAACTCCAACCCAGAAGTGCAACAGTCGTCGATTAAATGAGAAACACCGATCGTCGAAAGTGATAAAGAGCAAAGCTTACGACTCAAAGCATCGGCAGCTGCATTCGACTTCCCCGGGTAATACTTAATCTCGCAGTCGAAGTCTTTCAACAAATCTAACCATCTCCTATGTCTCATATTCAACTTAGACTGTGAAAATATGTATTTAAGACTCTTATGATCCGAAAAGATCTCAAAAGACTCACCGTACAAGTAGTGACGCCAAATCTTCAAGGCAAAAAAAATAGCAGCAAGTTCAAGGTCATGAACTGGGTAGCGAGTCTCGTGCGGTTTCAGCTGCCTCGACGCATATGCTATCACGTGCTTCCTCTGCATAAGAATACATCCGAGACCAAGATGAGAAGCATCGCAATAAACTGTGAAACCTCCAGTACCAGATGGAATAGAAAGAATCGGAGCACTGGTTAATCTCTTCTTCAACTCAACAAAACTGGCTTCACAATCATCTGTCCACAGAAAAGGATCATTATTCTGAATCAGCTGGGTGATAGGCTTTGCAATAGAAGAGAAACCCTGAATAAATCTACGATAGTAACCCGCCAAACCCATAAAACTGCGGATTTCTGGCACAGAAGTCGGCCTGCGCTAGTTCGTCACTGCTTCTATCTTGCTGGGATCCACAGCAATCCCATCTCCTGAAATAATGTGCCCCAGAAAGACAACTTTGTCAAGCCAAAACTCACACTTCAAATGCTTGGCGAATAACTGTTCTGTCCTCAAAATCTGCAACATAGTTCTCAAATGTTTTGCATGCTCGGTACGGCTCTTAGAATAGATCAAGATATCGTCAATGAAAATAATCACAAACTCATCAAGAAAATGCTGAAAGATTTGGTTCATCAACCCCATAAAGACCGCTGGGGCATTCGTCAAACCGAACGGCATGACAAGAAATTCAAAATGGCCATACCTCGTTCGAAATGCCGTCTTAGGGACATCCTCTTCACGAACTCTCAGCTGGTGATACCCAGACCTCAAATCTATCTTCGAATAGATACACGAACCCTGCAATTGATCAAAAAGATCATCTATACGCGGTAAAGGATACCTGTTCTTAACTGTCGCCTGATTCAGTTGGCGGTAGTCAATGCAGAGACGCATAGAGCCATCTTGTACGGAGCTTTCGAAATTGGTTGAGTACCTGACGTCAGTTCGATGCCAAATTCAATCTCACGAATAGGTGGTAATCCCAGAATCTCATCTGCAAATACATCAGGGAAATCCCTAACCACTGGTATATCGTTCAGCTCAGGGCTAAACTTCAGAATATCGATTGCATAAACAAGAAATACTTCGGCTCCTCTCTGTAATAATCTAGTCATAGATAAGACGGATATCAAAGGAATTTTAGAACGAGAACCCTTACCAAAGAATCTCCACTCCTCTGACATCTCTGGTCTGAAACGTACTATCTTCTGAAAACAATCTACTTTAGCCCTGTACTTAGTCAAAACATCTATGCCAACTATGCAGTCAAAGTCAGACAACCCAAGTACAATACAGTCGAACTCGATCAAATTTCCTTCAAAACTCAAACCACAATTTCTAACAAAATTCTTCAAAACTATTCCTCCACCCAAAGGTGAAGTAACAGAAACTACAGCAGGCAAAGACTCAAAAGGCAAGGCATGCATCGACACAAATTTCTCAGATAAGAAAGAGTGAGAAGCACCTGTATCTATCAGAATAAATGCAGGATAACCAAAAATCTTACAGTTATCTGTAATCACATCATTCGGTGCAGCTTGAGCCTCATCTTTGTCAGAGCAAACACTCTAGCCTGAGGTCGGGAAGATTGGTTCGAACTTTGATTACCTCCCTGATGATTCTGCTGTTGAGGTTGGAACGAGTGAACTGCAGTCGATTGCCTCTGAGGCTGAGATGACTGTCGAGAGGCATTTCCACTCTGAGTCTGGTCAGAACCCTTCTGAGGACACTGTCTGGCATAATGTCCCATCTGCTGGCAGATGTAGCAGTTCCCAAAGATTCCCCTACACTGGTCGCTTGAGTGTCGTCCTCCGCAATTGCTACACAAAGCTCCAGAAGATCCTGAACCCTGACCAGAACTGAACTATCTCGAACCACTCGAGCTCGAAGAACTGCTTCCAGACTTCTTGAAATGCTTTCCTTTGGGACGGAAATAGTTCTTCTTGCCACCACCACTGTTACCACCCTCATTCATCTGCGGCTGATTTTGATACTGCCTCTGCTGTTGCTGTTGAGGCTGGTACTGATTATCCCTCTTCCTTAACATTCCCGCTTCTGCCCCCTTGGCGTGATCCATCGCATCTGAAAAGTTATCTGGCCTCCCAGTATTCACCAGAATAAAGATGTTAGGGTGCAAACCGTTAATGAACTGGTCTGCTTTTGCCTTCTCATTGTCGGCAATATGCGGGGCGAACCTCAGTAAACTGTCAAATTTCGCAACATAGTCCTCGATACTCATATTCCCTTGCTTCAAATTTGCAAACTCGGCACCTTTGTCCTTTCGATAGGAAACTGGAAAAAATCTTTTATAGAATTCAGATTTAAAAAGTGCCCAAGTGATTTCCGTACCTCTGTTCTCTTTGGCTTTCTTGGTTGTCATCCACCAACTTTTTGCCACTCCCTGCAGTTGATGAATAACCAATCTAACCCTGCGGTCGTCAGAGTAGTCGAGCGAATCGAAGAGCTGATCTATATCATCAAACCAACTCTCACAATCTATCGGATTCTCTTTCCCATTCAAATACGGTGGCCTGAATGATTTGAACCTTTTCAATAAGGCTTCCATAGGTGTGATCGTTTCATCCATCTGTACCACCGGAGGAGTCATAATCGGAGGAGTTTCTGTAGTAAGAACAATCGGTGGAGTATTCATGTCTAGCCTTCTTTGAGTACCCATCTAAATTGACCGGGGTTAGAACACGAATAATTCAATTCACATCTTACCATTTCAGTGTTAAGAAACCTCTGGTCGTCTTACCAATACGATAGATGGAACTCAGATCAATGCATGAATACAGTTCATATCTCAATCAAATCATGCTTTAACAATTTGAATCTCCAAGTCACGTAATTCAAATAAATTTTCAATCCATAAAGCATTCTCGCATATTCTGTAATCATAGAATTAATCAATCACATGCGAGAAATCAAGGTCAATCGGACTCGGTCTACCCCGCTCACTACTAGAACATAATCCAGGAACTTATTTCTCTGATACCACTTAATGTGAGGCCTAGATTCTAATCATGCAATCTCAGGATAATTAAATTAATCAACTCAATTAAAAGAATAGGATTAAAGAATTCAAATTTTTTTTTTAAAAGCTTGTGCTCGCTCGATCGGTAAAATCTTATCGATCGAGCGGGCCAAAGATTCCAGTTCTCTGTCCAAGAATCAGGACCCCTCGCTCGATCGATAAAATCTTACCGATCGAGCGAGCATAAAATTCACATACACTCCTTGCTACTAAGGTGCTCGCTCGATCTGCAAAAGAATTCGCCGATCGAGCGAGACCCTCTGCCCAGAAAATTTTCTGGTTTTCTTCTCCAATTTTCATTTCCATTCAATCCACAATAACAACATCAAAATCCCATTCAACAATATACAACATATATGTAATGAGTTATACAAACATCACAAAATAAAGCATGCATAATAAGGTCCATCTAGTTCGGACTTATTCAATACAAAAAGGAGTTCAATTACAAAGTGACTCCTAACATCCAAGCCTCACTCTATTCTCTCAATCCTCTAGCCATGTTGTCTCTGATTCGTTCCTGCCCCACCTGTTGCCAAGTACACATACAAACAAAGACAACAACCAGATAATCCGGTGAGAATAATATTCCCAGTAAAAGAGACTGACATGCAATCAAATAAACATATCAAGTCATATAAAAACTCGTTCCCCATATAATCAAATAATCCAATCAAGTACTATATTTAAAATGATATGCATGTCTTTAAACTTCTGGATTATCAGACTCAGACAATCAATGAATTTCTTCCATTCTTTCTTTCTTCGGTTTGGGATCCCGAGGCTAAAACATCCACAATCACACCGACTCCCCTCTCGAGGTCGACATGGCATGCTTTAATCCTCTAGACTCAAGAGCATTATATTGAGCTACTCGACAAGGTAGTAAATCGCCTACCAAGCTACTCGACTACAATCCCTAGATCGTCTAATTTAAATTGAACAAATCAAGGCTCAATATGAATGCAATGTAATCTAATGCACTCAATATAAATTCAATCATATAATCAAATAAGAAATCAAAACATGCAATATGTGATTTCTTCTAGGACACTTGAGTCAATCCTGATTCGAGTTAATCGTCCCATTCTATTACAAAGTCGTCTAATACCTCTTCTTTGTCGTTCCAAAACTTCAATCTGAAAACAACAATTCTCAATTCAAAAACTATCCAATCAAGTTCATTAATCGATATAGAAAGACATCTATACTATACCGGCTCAACTCTTCCAAACTTGCCAAAAGATGCAACTCTAGCAACTTCGAGGACTCCCAATCAATCTATCAGAAGAAGTCACGGATCAAAATCGATATCAAAACTCAATCAAAACTCAATACGATCAAAACATTGAAACGATATCCAAAACTCAAACTGACGGCATAACGGCTAAAAACTGACCAATCCGAAAATGCAGACAGCAAAACAACAGCTCAACATACTCATTCCAATCCTCAACATCAAACCCAACACAAAATCAACACATCTCAAAATCATCATTTAAGAAAATGAGAAGAAAAATCATAACAATTCCGATTGTCGTTAGATCTTCGAACCGTCTTAGATAAACGATCACTGCTAACTCATAATCATCCTCTCCGAATATAAACAAATTCTGACAACATCAATAAATTAAAACTTCTCAGAATTAAGATAAACTTACTTCCAAACGGAGCACTCGTCGCTGTGATCGCAGATATCAAGTCAGAAATCAATTTTATCGGACGGATCGAGCTAGAAAAGAAATCACAAAAGCTTAAAAAGCTTTCTCACGCCTTCCATGGCTGTAAACGAGTTGGAGGAAGAAGATGGAATGAAAAAGAATGACTAAGTCAAGTAGATAATATAACAAATCCCAAATTTGCATTTTAGTCCTTGAAATTTCCAAAAATTGCAAAAAGGTCCTTGATTAATAAAAAGTCCGATCTCGAATTTTGAAATCACCGAATATCTCAAATAACATCAATTAAGATAAAAAAGTGGCGTTACATTCTCCGTCTCTTAGACCAAGATACGCGTTGTAGGTATCGAGAAGAGCTTCGCGTGAGCAGGCTGAAGCTCCCGTAACTCTCTGCAGATCGAAAGTTATGTCCGTTTGAAACTTTAGCTCATGTTCCTCCGATCCGAAATTTGAGAGACAAAACAATAAAGAATTCATTGACTGTTGGGTGCAATCATACCAGCACTAATGCACCGGATCCCATCAGAACTCCGAAGTTAAGCGCGCTTGGGCGAGAGCAGTACTAGGATGGGTGACCCCCTATGAAGTCCTCATGTTGCACCCCTTTTTCATTAATTTCTTTTTTTCTTACTCGTACTTCTTGTTTTTCCGATTCCTCGCCGTCTTATTTTGACTCTTTCAGTCCAATCCGCGGATAGAAAAGATGCAATAGACTTAATCACACGACGTGAACATGCGATCTGGGTGACGCGGGCCGCTTCGGTGAGTCCCAGCGCACCCTACGGGAAAAACGCCCCGAAAAACCATCTCCGGGTTGTAATTTGAGCTTCTCCATCTCTTAGACCGAGATACTTGCTGTAGGTATCGAGAGGAGCTTTGCGTGAGCAGGCTGAAGCTCCCGTAACTCTTAGCCGATCGAAAGTTATGTCCGTTTGAAACTGCAGCTCATGTTCCTCCGATCCGCAATTCGAGGGACAAAGCAATAAAGAATTCATTCACTGTTGGGTGCGATCATACCAGCACTAATGCACCGGATCCCATCAGAACTCCGAAGTGAAGCGTGCCTGGGCGAGAGCAGTACTAGGATGGGTGACCCCTTGGAAAGTCCTCATGTTGCACCCCATTTTTCATTAATTTCTTTTTTTCTTACTCGTACTTCTTGTTCTTTCGATTCCTCGCCATCCTATTTCCGACTCTTTCAGTCCAATCTGCGGATAGAAAAGATGCAATAGACTGAATCATACGATGTGAACGTGCAATCTGGGTGATGCGGGCCGCTTTGGTGGGTCCCAGCGTGACATACGGGAAAAATGCCCAGAAAGACCATCTCCGTTTTGGAATTTGAGCGTCTCCGTCTCTTTAACCGAGATACGCACTATAGGTATCGAGTGGAGCTTCGCGTGAGCAGGCTGAAGCTCCAGTAACTCTCAGCCGATCGAAAGTTATGTCCGTTTGAAACTGCAGCTCCTGTTCCTCCGATCCACAATTCGAGAGACAAAAAAATAAAGAATTCATTTACTGTTGGGTGCGATCATACCAGCACTAATGCACCGGATCCCATCAGAACTCCAAAGTTATGCGTGCTTGGGCAAGAACAGAACTAGGATGGGTGACCCCTTGGGAAGTCCTCGTGTTGCACCCCTTTTTTTAATTTTTTTTTTCTTACTCGTACATCTTGTTCTTCCGATTCCTCTCCGTCCTATTTCCGACTCTTTCAGTCCAATCCGCGAATAGAAAAGATGCAATAGACTGAATCACACGACGTGAACGTGCGATCTGGGTGACGCGGGCCACTTCGATGGATCCCAGCGCGCCCTACGGGAAAAATGTGAAAGAGTGGGTGCCCAGTGAGCCAACTTGTGGCTATGGGCTTTGATGACTCTTTGTAAAAGCAATCTTTTGTTTAATGTAATTTACACTTTTATTAATGGCAATGACTTTATATTACTTCATATTGTTATATTGTGATATACTATTGTTGTTTTGATAAAGACCTTGAATATACCATAGTGTATGTAAGATGTGGTAGAACATGGAGATGTCTATCATGAAATACATCTTATAGTCACTGTATATTCTAAACTGTTCCTAGTCGATTGAGCCGTCCGATAATAAGGATAAGGATTGCTCGAGTTTGAGACTAGCATTTGCGATGCGGAGTACCACGTTTCATTGGTAGGGAACATAGAGATGTTCGAAGCATGCAAATGGATATTCATAGGATGAATAATCGAACTACCCTATCCGGACTTTCCAAGTGGTTATCACTTATCGAGTGGATAAAGTCCGCGGTTTTGGTTGTACACCATTAGTCCTTACGACTTGAAACATCATGGAGACTCTATATGCTAGTGCTGTGCTTTGACTCGTTTACCGACTCTATGGGGGTCATCAGGTGTCGAGATTGGGTACAGTTACGACACATATAGGAGTCGATGCATTGTTGTCAAGGATTCACCACATACTTGCGAGTGTGGATATCCTATGCGATCTGAGGAGATATTAGTGTGACGAATCTCTGGCCAGAGTACTTGATGTGATTTAAGAAATGGTTTCTTAGTAGCACATGCGATGTCACTAATTTGATCTTCAAGATGTATTGCATAGTTATCGAATCTTGAGTGACTCTCGATATACCAATGGTTGTTGATTCGATCGGGATATATGGATGAAGGGACCGTACTGTACGCTAACCAAAATCTACTGGTTCTTGTAGGCACTATCAGTGATACCTAGGGAATCATGGGGCGATGTTGCTAGGCGCTTTACCATGATTCGTTGGGCAAGTCGGAAAGTGTTGTTCCGAGTCACAAGGAGTTGTGAGCCCACGGCTAGCTGTATCCCTGAACCATTGAGGGTCACACAGTGTAATGGAGTTTTAATCCCCGTTGAGATAGTTAAATTTAAAGAGTTAAATTTAATGAACTAAGGAGTTGGACTTCTTAAATAAGAGTAAGGGAGTAGGATTTCCTAAAATGACATAGGGATGGACATTTTTGGAAACCACTGAATTCGGATTCAGGAAAATTTATTTTGACTTTAAAACGTGCAGAAATGGTTTCTGTGCACATTGGTGAAATCGTTTCATCAATCGGAGTCACGATGAATTTTATATTAATTTCTGAACGAGCGGGCTTTGCTTGTCGGGCCCCAGCTTATGATTAATGGGCCCTAAGGTGTTAGTGGCCTGCATTATAAATAAGTTATTGCAGTACAGAAATTACACACAACAGGTCATAATTTTTGAGACAGAGAAAATTTTCGAACCCTAGCTCTCTCTCTCTGTTCGGCCGACCCCTCCCCCTCTGCCCGAGATTTTCCGGTCTGTGATTGGAATAGCGAATCAGATTCGTTTATTCTCTTCGCAGAAAACTTCTGATAGATTTTCTAGTGCAATCTATCAGAGGGATTAAACCTCTGTTCGTGGACCTGATTGAAGGAGTTCATCGGTTCCAGGGAGAGACAACAAGAGCAGATCAAATCTGTTGGTGTCCATTAATCTCGTTGCGAGATTGGAGGTAAAATTTAATTAATTGTTATTTGAATTTTACACACTAATAATTTAATCGTTGAACGGTTGATACCCACACTATGGAATTGTTCCATAACAAAATTTTTAAACTTCCGCTGCACCGGGTATCAATCGTGATTGATCTGAGAGCCGCGTTTTCCGACAGTGGTATCAAAGCCAGGTTGCTCAGATCAAACGATTGAATTAATCAATTGTACAAAATTTTTGAGTCTCGGTTTTTGAAACAAAATAAATATTTTTTAAATAAAAAAAAAAAATTTTTCGGGGCAAAACCCGGGCAGCGATTGGATCGCTGCCCGGAGGGGGCGGCGATGGTCGCTGCCCCCGGGGGAGGCGCACGTTGCCGCCCAGGGCGGCGCACGGCGCCGCCCAGGGCAGCGCTGTGCGCTGCCCAGCGCAGCGCTGGGCGCTGCGCAGGGCAGCGCTCGGCGCTGCCCAGGGGCGGCGCTCGGCACCGCCCAGGGCGACGCACGGCGCCGCCAGGGCAGCAATTGTTGCTGCCCTAAGGGGGCAGCCGGGCTGCCCCCGGCCCGCGCCACGGGTGCGGGCCGGCCCGGGAGTGTCCCGGGCGGCCCGCGGGAAAAATTATATTTTTATTTAAAAATTAATTTTAATATTTAAAATTTTATTTTTGGTCCGGTCAAAAATTGTTTTTGATTGGTTCACGAGATTTCAGATCGAATTGTTCGAGTCCGTAAATTTTAAAATTGATTTTGGATAAATTTGAATTTTTGGAAAATTTTAATATTTTATCCGTAAATTGAATTTTGAAATCAATTATTTTGGTACAATTGATGATAAGATATGATCTTATGATATATTAAGTAAAATATGATTTTATTTGTAAAATTGGATTTTATAGATAAAATATGATTTTATTTGATATAGAGATAAAATATGATTTTATATGTGAAATGAGATTTTATATATAAAATATGATTTTATCTTGTTTAAATTTGAATTGCCACAGCATGTTATCCAATAAATTAATTTTGAATTAAATGTTATTGGATAAGGATGATCGATTGCCATGACCAATTTTGTAGGTGTATGTTAGGAATTTACATTTTGTCTTTATTATTGTTGGTTTTATTAATAGGCCTGGTTTATGGCCCGATATGAATGTCATATGTAATAAAAGTGGGCTTGGTTTATAGCCCGTTCCCACCCCCTAAAAATGTATCCCCTACTTGTCATTGTTATTTATTGTAAATACATTAGATTTAGTGGGAGATCAAGATTTGAAGATGGTGGGCCCAGCAGACAATGAAGACTGAAGAAATGTAAATTGGAAGCATATGTAATAGGATTGCATTTGCATACTGCATATTACCTAGGATTGGACTAAGACCCGTGATTGGCAACCACGGGTCAATTAGAAATGGAATCGATCATCCTATATAATATGTGATATTATGATTGTATGCATGTTTAGACATAAATTGCGTGAATCCGGCAATGCATGCAATAAATTAAATATGATGAGACAAATATTTTTATAAATAAAATCCCTCATTTTAAATATGATTTAAAATTTATATCAAGATAAATAAAGGAAATTTAAATATTGTTTAAATGTTCCTACCTTCCATCAACGGTCAATGTATGTGACGCTACCCGCGGATACGGTCCGGCTCATATTATTGGGGGGGCCCGTCCGTCGGAAAGCTGTACATTGTATCGACAAATGTTGTAAGTTGGGTGGAACTCCCATGGGATCGGCTCATATTATTGGGGGATCCACATGGCGACCGTCCATCACAACTTAATATTGATGGGTCATCTTGACATGTCACTTTAAACGGCGTCATATTATTGGGCCCTTATTGGACATGAGGTAAAAACATGGGGGTTGCTTTGGAAGCAATTGGGCTCTACCTTTTGAGAATTATGGTTGGCTGATATTATTCGGGACCATAAGTTTGTCAATTGGACTCCATGTTCTCACTAAGGAAAAAGTTTCCCGTTTTCACTAGAGGGTGGTGAAATCGTTAAAATAGTGGGAGTGAGATTCATAAAATTAAATTCGCCTATTTTATGTCTTAGTAAATTGTTAAACAATCATTGATATATGTCTGTTTTTCTTTTCAGTATTTCATACAATGAATTCACGAAATCCATTATTCTCGATCCTCGAACAAAACAAATTGACTGGCGCCAACTATACGGAATGGTTCCGGAAGTTGAAGATTGTCTTAACTTCGGAGAAAATGCTCTACGTGTTAGAGAAAGCACCTCCGAAGGAAGCACCAGCTGACATAAGTCCGGAGGAATTGTCCAAACTTGATGCATGGTGTGACCATGACATCAAGACCAAATGCTATATGCAAGCCTCGATGTCTGATGAACTCCAGAGGCGATTTGAGGACACGGTGAATGCTGCTGACATTCATGCGCAACTCAAGGAACTTTTTGGGGCTCAGTCGAGGGCTGAAAGGTTCGCTACTGTTAAGGAGTTGATGACGTGCCGCATGCGTGAAGGGACTTCGGTCCGTGATCATGGGGTACGAGTGATTTGGCTCATACAGAAGTTGGCGACCCTAGATTTGGTGTTGGAGCATGAACTCAATGTGGATTTATTGCTTCTGTCTCTTCCTTCTTCATTTGATGGATTTGTGATAAATTTTAATATGAACAAGATAGAGGCCACCCTTGAAGAGATGGTCAATATGCTCGTTACATATGAATCCACACTTAAGAAGGATAAGCCAGCTTTCTTGGTGGGCTCCTCATCTTCTGCGAAGAAGGGGCCAAGTATGAAGGGCAAGAAACGTTCTACCCCACCCAAGAAAGTCGAGCCCGAGAAGAAGCAAAAGACAAAGGCTTCAAACAATGGAAAATCCAAGGATGTTTGCCATTACTGCAAGAAGCCGGGTCATTGGAAGCGCAACTGCAAGGAGTATCTTGAGCACTTAGGAACTGCAAAGGGTATGTTCTATATTGAAATAAACATGTCACTTAATACAACTTCTTGGGTATTGGATACCGGATGTGGATCTCACATTTGCAATGATTTGCAGGTGATGACAAGAAGTCGCAGGCTTAGAATGGGTGAGACCCAGCTAAGGCTCGGGAATGGTTCCAGAGTTGAAGCTACGGCCATTGGAGATGTTTGTTTGATTTTGCAGAATGGTTTTAAATTATTGTTGAGAGATGTTTTATTTGTGCCAGATTTAATTAAAAACATTATTTCTATTTCTATGCTTGATAGAGATGGTTATTCTTGTAATTTTGTGAATGGGATTTGCAATATTTTCAAGAATGAATGTTTAATTGGAAATGGACAACTTGAAAACGATCTATACAATTTAAAACTAAAAGACGTTCCAGTGAATTGTATTGACAAACCGGCGACAACAAACAAAAGGAAAATCGATAGTCAAAACCCGGCAAACCTTTGGCACGCTAGACTAGGTCATATTTCCTCAAGGAGGATGAACAAGCTAGTGGGAGAGGGCATGTTTGATATGTCTGATATTAACTCTCTACCTACTTGTGAATCCTGCCTAAAAGGAAAAATGACTAAATCTCATTTTAAGGGGAAGCCTGAGCGTAGTCAAAATCTGTTGGATTTGATCCATACAGATGTTTGTGGTCCATTTAGAGTAGGGACTCAACATGGCCACACCTACTTCATTACCTTTACTGATGATTATTCAAGGTATGGGTATTTATATTTAATGAAATATAAGTCTGAAGCATTTGAAAAGTTCAAAGAATTCAAGGCTGAAGTAGAAAACAAGCTAGGTAAAAGTATTAAAGCACTTCGATCGGATCGAGGTGGAGAATACTTAAGTACCGAGTTTTTGGACTATCTAAAAGAGAATGGGATTCTCTCTCAGTGGACTCCTCCTATGACACCACAGCTGAATGGTGTATCGGAGCGTCGTAATCGAACTTTGTTGGACATGGTTCGATCTATGATGAGCTTCACTGAGCTTCCACCTTCGTTTTGGGGCTATGCGCTTGAAATGGCGGTATTGTTGTTGAACAACGTCCACACTAAAGCAGTGGACAAAACACCATACGAGTTATGGAATGGCAAAGCTCCTAAGTATTCGTACTTGAGGATTTGGGGATGTCCCGCTTACGTGAAGCGGACAGTGGGAGATAAGTTGGATAGTCGATCCAGTTTATGTTATTTTGTAGGGTATCCGAAGAATTCAATCGGATATTATTTCTATTATCCTGCTGAAACAAAGGTGTTTGTTTAACGGAATGCCACCTTCTTGGAGAAGGAATTCTTATTGGATAAGAAAGGCGAGATGATGGAACTCGAAGAAGTTCGAGAAGAGCCCGAAATACAAAATAACGATCCTACACCTCAGGAACCATTGCTGGACACGCCTGAACCTAGAAGATCCGAGAGGACTTCTAGACCTCCTATTCGATATGGTCTTCTTCTTGAAGGGGATCAACATGAACCCGAAATTGGATGTGATCCAAGAAACTTCAAGGAAGCAATTTCTGATGCGGATTCGAATTTATGGCTTGAAGCTATGCAGTCAGAATTGGATTCGATGCATACGAACCAAGTCTGGTCTTTAGTAGATCCTCCCGATGGAATTGTTCCAATAGGGTGTAAATGGATCTACAAGAGAAAGCTTGGGCCTGATGGTAAGGTATTGACCTACAAGGCGCGATTGGTGGCGAAAGGTTATACTCAAAGGCAAGGAGTTGACTATGATGAAACCTTTTCACCAGTTGCTATGTTCAAGTCCATAAGAATCCTTATTGCCATAGCTGCATGGTATGACTATGAGATATGGCAAATGGATGTGAAGACTGCTTTTCTTAATGGAGACATTAAGGAAGAAATCTATATGAAGCAGCCAGAGGGGTTCACATCCATGGGAAGCGAGCATAAGGTATGCAAGCTTCAGAGATCAATTTATGGTCTAAAACAAGCATCAAGAAGTTGGAACCAGAAATTTGATGAAACAATAAAAGATTTTGGTTTCATCAAAAACCCGGAGGAACCGTGCGTGTACAAGAAAGTAGTTAAGGATGCTGTGACATTCTTAGTACTTTATGTTGATGACATCCTACTCATTGGGAATGATGTAGGGATGTTGCAGTCAACAAAGATATGGTTATCAGGTAGATTCTCGATGAAGGATTTGGGTGAGGCATCCTACATTCTTGGGATACAGATCTATAGAGATAGATCTAAGAGAATGATAGGACTCACACAATCAACCTACATCGACACCATATTGAAACGGTTTTCAATGGATGGGTCCAAGAGAGGACATCTACCCATGTGTCATGGAGTTTCTCTATCCAAGTCTATGTGTCCCAAGACTGATGCAGAGATAGAGAATATGACACATGTACCATATGCGTCAGCTATAGGTAGTATCATGTATGGGATGATATCTACTAGACCGGATGTAGCATTTGCTCTGAGTGTCACGAGCAGATATCAGTCTAATCCTGGTCAAATGCATTGGAAAGCCGTGAAGGACATTCTTAAGTACTTGCGAAGGACTAAGAATATGTTCATGGTTTATGGAGGACGAGAACTCAAATTGGAAGGCTATACCGACTCTAGCTTCCAAAGTGACGTGGATGACTCGAAGTCAACCTCTGGATTTGTGTTCATGCTCAATGGCGGTGCTGTCTCTTGGAAGAGTTCCAAGCAGGACACCACAGCGGATTCCACCACTGAGGCTGAATACATTGCAGCATCAGCTGCTGCTAAAGAGGCCGTTTGGATGAGGAATTTCGTCCAAGAGTTGGGCGTCATTCCTGAATTTGTTGGTCCAGTCCCGGTGTACTGCGACAACACGGGTGCCGTTGCTCAAGCAAAGGAACCAAGGTCTCATCAAAGATCCAAACACGTACTGAGGAAATACCACATCATCCGGGAGATTGTGGAAAGAGGAGACATCACTGTCGAACGAGTGGCCTCTGCAGACAATATCGCTGATCCGCTTACTAAGCCCTTGCCAGGACCATTGTTTGACAAACATCGCGAAGCAATGGGTCTACGTAGTATGACTAGTTGGCTATAGGGCAAGTGGGAGATTGAAAGAGTGGGTGCCCAGTGAGCCAACTTGTGGCTATGGGCTTTGATGACTCTTTGTAAAAACAATCTTTTGTTTAATGTAATTTACACTTTTATTAATGGCAATGACTTTATATTACTTCATATTGTTATATTGTGATATACTATTGTTGTTTTGATAAAGACCTTGAATATACCATAGTGTATGTAAGATGTGGTAGAACATGGAGATGTCTATCATGAAATACATCTTATAGTCACTGTATATTCTAAACTGTTCCTAGTCGATTGAGCCGTCCGATAATAAGGATAAGGATCGCTCGAGTTTGAGACTAGCATTTGCGATGCGGAGTACCACGTTTCATTGGTAGGGAACATAGAGATGTTCGAAGCATGCAAATGGATATTCATAGGATGAATAATCGAACTACCCTATCCGGACTTTCCAAGTGGTTATCACTTATCGAGTGGATAAAGTCCGCGGTTTTGGTTGTACACCATTAGTCCTTACGACTTGAAACATCATGGAGACTCTATATGCTAGTGTTGTGCTTTGACTCGTTTACCGACTCTATGGGGGTCATCAGGTGTCGAGATTGGGTACAGTTACGACACATATAGGAGTCGATGCATTGTTGTCAAGGATTCACCACATACTTGCGAGTGTGGATATCCTATGCGATCTGAGGAGATATTAGTGTGACGAATCTCTGGCCAGAGTACTTGATGTGATTTAAGAAATGGTTTCTTAGTAGCACATGCGATGTCACTAATTTGATCTTCAAGATGTATTGCATAGTTATCGAATCTTGAGCGACTCTCGATATACCAATGGTTGTTGATTCGATCGGGATATATGGATGAAGGGACCGTACTGTACGCTAACCAAAATCTACTGGTTCTTGTAGGCACTATCAGTGATACCTAGGGAATCATGGGGCGATGTTGCTAGGCGCTTTACCATGATTCGTTGGGCAAGTCGGAAAGTGTTGTTCCGAGTCACAAGGAGTTGTGAGCCCACGGCTAGCTGTATCCCTGAACCATTGAGGGTCACACAGTGTAATGGAGTTTTAATCCCCGTTGAGATAGTTAAATTTAAAGAGTTAAATTTAATGAACTAAGGAGTTGGACTTCTTAAATAAGAGTAAGGGAGTAGGATTTCCTAAAATGACATAGGGATGGACATTTTTGGAAACCACTGAATTCGGATTCAGGAAAATTTATTTTGACTTTAAAACGTGCAGAAATGGTTTCTGTGCACATTGGTGAAATCGTTTCATCAATCGGAGTCACGATGAATTTTATATTAATTTCTGAACGAGCGGGCTTTGCTTGTCGGGCCCCAGCTTATGATTAATGGGCCCTAAGGTGTTAGTGGCCTGCATTATAAATAAGTTATTGCAGTACAGAAATTACACACAACAGGTCATAATTTTTGAGACAGAGAAAATTTTTGAACCCTAGCTCTCTCTCTCTGTTCGGCCGACCCCTCCCCCTCTGCCCGAGATTTTCCGGTCTGTGATTTTGAATTGCAGTCTGGAATAGCGAATCAGATTCGTTTATTCTCTTCGCAGAAAACTTCTGATAGATTTTCTAGTGCAATCTATCAGAGGGATTAAACCTCTGTTCGTGGACCTGATTGAAGGAGTTCATCGGTTCCAGGGAGAGACAACAAGAGCAGATCAAATCTGTTGGTGTCCATTAATCTCGTTGCGAGATTGGAGGTAAAATTTAATTAATTGTTATTTGAATTTTACACACTAATAATTTAATCGTTGAACGGTTGATACCCACACTATGGAATTGTTCCATAACAAAATTTTTAAACTTCCGCTGCACCGGGTATCAATCGTGATTGATCTGAGAGCCGCGTTTTCCGACAAAATGCCCCCAAAGACATTCTCTGGGTTTGAATTTGAGCTTCTCCGTCTCTTAGACCGAGATACGCGTTGTAGGTATCGAAAAGAGCTTCGCGTGAGTAGGCTGAAGCTCCCGTAACTCTCAGCAAATCGAAAGTTATGTCCGTTTGAAACTGCAGCTCCTGTTCCTCCGATCCGCAATTCGAGAGACAAAACAATAAATAATTCATTCACTGTTTTGTGCGATCATACCAGCACTAATGCACCGTATCCCATCAAAACTTTGAAATTAAGCGTGCTTGGGCGAGAGCAGTACTAGGATGGGTGACCCCCTGGGAAGTCCTCGTGTTGCACCCTATTTTCATTAATTTTTTTTTCTTACTCATACTTCTTCTTTTTTGGATTTCTCGCCGTCCTATATCCGACTCTTTCTGTCCAATCCGCGGATAGAAGAGATGCAATAGACTTAATCACATGACGTGAACGTGCGATCTGGGTGACGCGGGCCGCTTCGGTGGGTTCCTGCGCGCCCTACGGGAAAAACGCCCCAAAAGACAATCTCCGGGTTGTAATTTGAGCGTCTCCGTCTCTTAGACCGAGATACTTGCTGTAGGTATCGAGAGGAGCTTTGCGTGAGCAGGCTGAAGCTCCCGTAACTCTTTGCCGATCGAAAGTTATGTCTGTTTGAAACTGCAGCTCCTGTTCCTCCGATCCGCAATTTGAGAAAAAAACAATAAAGAATTCATTCACTGTATGGTGCGATCATACCAGCACTAATGCAACGGATCCAATCAGAAATCCGAAGTTAAGCGTGCTTGGGCGAGAGCAGTACTAGGATGGGTGACCCCCTGGGAAGGTCTCGTGTTGCACCCCTTTTTTCATTAATTTCTTTTTTTCTTACTCGTACTTCTTGTTCTTTCGATTCCTCACAGTCCTATTTCCGACTATTTCAGTCCAATCCGCGGATAGAAAAGATGCAATAGACTGAATCATACGATGAGAACGTGCGATCTGGGTGACGCGGGCCGCTTCGGTGGGTCCCAGCGCGACATACGGGAAAAATACCCCGAAAGACCATCTCCATTTTGGAATTTGAGCGTCTCCGTCTCTTTAACCGAGATACGCACTATAGGTATCGAGTGAAGCTTTGCGTGAGCAGGCTGAAGCTCCAGTAACTCTCAGCCGATCGAAAGTTATGTCAGTTTAAACTGCAGCTCCTGTTCCTCCAATCCGCAATTCGAGAGACAAAAAAATAAAAAATTCATTCACTGTTGGGTGCATTCATACCAGCACTAATGCATCGGATCCCATCAGAACTCCGAAGTTATGCGTGTTTGGGCAAGAGCAGTACTAGGATGGGTGACCCCCTGGGAAGTCTTCGTGTTGCACCCCTTTTTTTATTAGTTTCTTTTTTTCTTACTCGTACATCTTGTTCTTCCGATTCCTCTCCGTCCTATTTCCGACTCTTTCGTTCCAATCCGCGGATAGAAAAAATGCAATAGACTGAATCACAGGACGTGAACATGCGATCTGGCTGACTCGGGCCACTTCGGTGGGTCCCAACATGCCCTACGGGAAAAATGCCCCCAAAGACAATCTCTGGGTTTGAATTTGAGCTTCTTCGTCTCTTGGACCGAGATACGCGTTGTAGGTATCGAGAAGAGCATCGCGTGAGCAAGCTGAAGCTCCCGTAACTCTCAGCAGATCGAAAGTTATGTCCGTTTGAAACTGCAGCTCCTGTTCCTCCGATCCGCAATTCGAGAGACAAAACAATAAAAAATTCATTCATTGTTGGGTGCGATCATACCAGCACTAATGCACCGGATCCCATCAGAACTTCGAAGTTGAGTGTGCTTGGGCGAGAGCAATACTAGGATGGGTGATCTCCTGGGAAGTCCTTTTGTTGCGCCCCTTTTTCATTAATTTCTTTTTTTCTTACTCATACTTCTTGTTTTTCCGATTCCTCTCCGCCCTATTTCCGACTCTTTCAGTCCAATCCGCGTATAGAAAAAGATGCAATAGACTTAATCACATGACATGAACGTGACCCAGCGCACCCTACGGGAAAAACGCCCCGAAAGACCATCTCCGGGTTGTAATTTGAGCGTCTCCGCGTGAGCAGGCTGAAGCTCCCGTAACTCTTAGCCGATCGAAAGTTATGTCCGTTTGAAACTGCAGCTCCTGTTCCTTCGATCCGCAATTCGAGAGACAAAACAATAAAGAATTCATTTATTTTTGGGTGCGATCATAACAGCACTAATGCACTGGATCCCATCAAAACTCTGAAGTTAAGCGTGCTTGGACGAGAGCAATATTAGGATGGGTGACCCCCTGGGAAGTTCTCGTGTTGATCTTTTTTCATTAATTTCTTTTTTTCTTACTCGTACTTCTTGTTCTTTCAATTCCTCTCCGTCCTATTTCCGACTCTTTCAGTCCAATCCGGGGATAAAAAAGATGCAATAGACTGAATCATACGATGTGAACGTGCGATCTGGGTGACGCAGGCCGCTTCGATGGGTCCCAGTGCGACATACGGGAAAAATGCCCCGAAAGACCATCTCCGTTTTGGAATTTGAGCGTCTCCATCTCTTTAACCGAGATACGCACTATAGGTATCGAGTGGAGCTTTGCGTGAGCAGGTTGAAGCTCCAGTAACTCTTAGCCGATCGAAAGTTATGTCTGTTTGAAACTGCAGCTCCTGTTCCTCTGATCCGCGATTCGAGAGAAAAAAAAATAAAGAATTCATTCACTGTTGGGTACGATCATATCAGCACTAATGCACCGGATCCCATCAGAACTCCGAGGTTATGCGTGCTTGGGCAAGAGAAGTACTAGGATGGGTGACCCCCTGGGAAGTCCTCGTGTTGCACCACTTCTTTTTATTAGTTTTTTTTTCTTACTCGTACATCTTGTTCTTCCGATTCCTCTTCGTCCTATTTCTGACTCTTTCAGTCCAATCCACGGATAGAATAGATGTAATAGACTGAATCACACGACGTGAACATGCGATCTGGGTGACATGCGCCACTTCGGTGGGTCCCAGCACGCCCTACGGGAAAAATTCCCCCAAAAACCATCTCCGGGTTTGAATTTGAGTTTCTCCGTCTCTTAGACCGAGATACGCACTGTAGGTATCGAGAAGAGCTTCGCATCAGCAGGCTGAAGCTCCCGTAACTCTCAGCAGATCGAAAGTTTTGTCCCTTTGAAACTGCAGCTCCTGTTCCTCCAATCCGCAATTCGAGAGACAAAAAAATAAAAAATTCATTCACTGTTGGGTGCGATCATACCAGCACTAATGCACCGGATCCCATCAGAACTCTGAAGTTAAGCGCGCTTGGGCGAGAGCAGTACTAGGATGGGAGACCCCCTCGGAAGTCCTCTTGTTGCACCATTTTTTCATTAATTTCTTTTTTTCTTACTCGTACTTCTTGTTTATCCGATTCATCGCCGTCCTATTTCCGACTCTTTCAGTCCAATCCGCGGATAGAAAATATGCAATAGACTTAATCACACGACGTGAACGTGCGATCTGGGTGACGCGGGCCGCTTCAGTGGGTCCTAGCGCACCCAACGGGAAAAATTCCCCTAAAGACCATCTCCGGGTTGTAATTTGTGCGTCTTCATTTCTTAGACATAGATACTTGCTGTAGGTATCGAGAGGAGCTTCGCGTGAGCAGGCTGAATCTCCCGTAACTCTTAGCCGATCGAAAGTTATGTTCGTTTGAAACTGCAGCTCCTGTTCCTCTGTTCCGCAATTCGAGAGAAAAACAATAAAGAATTCATTCACTGTTTGGTGCGATCATACCAGAACTAATGCACCGGATCCCATCAGAATTCCGAAGTTAAGCATGCTTGGGCGAGAGCAGTACTAGGATGGGTGACCCCCTAGGAAGTCCTCGTGTTGCACCCCTTTTTTCATTAATTTCTTTTTTCTTACTCGTACTTCTTGTTCTTCCGATTCCTCTCCATCCTATTTCCGACTCTTTCAGTCCAATCTGCGGAAATAAAAGATGCAATAGACTGAATCACAGGACGTTAACGTGCGATCTGGGTGACGCGGGCCACTACGGTGGGTCCCAGCGCACCCTATGGGTAAAATGCCCCCAAAGACAATCTCCGGGTTTGAATTTGAGCTTCTTCATCTCTTAAACTAAGATACGCGCTGTAGGTATCGAGAAGAGCTTCGCGTGAGCAAGCTGAAGCTCCCGTAACTCTCAGCAGAACGAAAGTTATGTCCGTTTGAAACTGCAGCTCCTGTTCCTCCGATCCGCAATTCGAGAGACAAAACAATAAAGAATTCATTCACTTTTGGGTGTGATCATTCCAGCACTATTGCACCGTATTCCATCAGAACTCCGAAGTTAAGAGTGCTTCGATGAGAGCAGTTCTAGGATGGGTGACCCCCTGGGAAGTCCTCGTGTTGCACCACTTTTTCATTAATTTCTTTTTTTCTTACTCGTACTTCTTGTTTTTCCGATTTCTCATCGTCCTATTTTCGACTATTTCAGTCCAATCCGCGGATAGAAAAATATGCAATTAGACTTAATCACACGACGTGAACGTGCGATCTGGGTGACGCGGGCCGCTTCGGTGGGTCCAAGCACGCCCAACAAGAAAAACGCCACGAAAGACCATCTCCGGGTTGTAATTTTAGCGTCTCCGTCTCTTAGACGGAGATACTTGCTGTTGGTATCGAGAGGAGCTTCGCGTGAGCAGGCTGAAGCTCCCGTAACTTTTAGCCGATCGAAAATTATGTCTGTTTGAAACTGCAGCTCCTGTTCCTCCGATCCGCAATTCGAGAGACATAACAATAAAGAATTCATTCACTGTTGAGTGCGATCATACCAGCACTAATGCACCGGATCCCATCAGAACTCCGAATTTAAGTGCGCTTGGGTGAGAGCAGTACTAGGATGGGTGACCCCCTGGGAAGTCCTCGTGTTGCACCCCTTTTTTTATTAATTTTTTTTTCTTACTCGTACTTCTTGTTCTTTCGATTCCTCGCCGTCCTATTTTCAAATCTTTCAGTCCAATCCGCGGATAGAAAATATGCAATAGACTTAATCACACGACGTGAACGTGCGATCTAGGTGACGCGGGATGCTTCGGTGGGTCCCAGCATGCCCTACGAGAAAAACGCCACGAAAGACCATCTCCGGGTTGTAATTTGAGCGTCTCCGTCTCTTAGACCGAGATACTTGTTGTAGGTATCAAGAGGAGCTTCGCGTGAGCAGGCTGAAGCTCTCGTAACTCTTAGCCGATCGAAAGTTATGTCCGTTTGAAACTGCAGCTCCTGTTCCTACGATCCGCAATTAGAGAGAAAAACAATAAAGAATTCAATCACTGTTGGATGCGATCATACCAGCACTAATGCACCGGATCTCATCAGAACTCCGAAGTTAAGCGTGATTGGGCGAGAGCAGTACTTGGATGGGTGACCTCCCTGGGAAGTCCTCGTGTATCACCTCTTTTTTCATTAATTTCTTTTTTTCTTACTCTTACTTCTAATTCTTTCGATTCCTCGCCGTCCTATTTCCGACTCTTTTGAAGAGTGGGTGCCCGGTGAGCCAACTTGTGGCTAAGGGCTTTGATGACTCTTTGTATAAACAATCTTTTGTTTAATATAATTTACACTTTTATTAATGGCAATGACTTTATCTTTCTTCATATTGTTATATTGTGATATACTATTGTTGTTTTGATAAAGACCTTGAATATACTATAGTGTATGTAAGATGTGTTAGTACAAGGGGATGTCTATCATGAAACACATCTTATAGTCACTGTATATTCTAAACAGTTCCTAGTCGATTGAGCCATTCGTTAATAAGGATAAGGATCGCTCGAGATTGAGACTAGCATTTGCGATGCCGAGTACCACGTTTCATTGGTATGGAACATAGAGATGTTCAAAGCATGCAAATGGATATTCATACGATGAATGATCGAACTACCCTATCCGGACTTTCCAAGTGGTTATCACTTATCGAGTGGATAAAGTCCGCGGTTTTGGTTGTACACCATTAGTCCTTACTACTTGAAACATCATTGAGACTCTATATGCTAGTACTGTTCTTTGACTCGTTTACCGACTCTATTGGGGTCATCAGGTGTCGGGATTGGGTACAGTTACGACACATATAGGAGTCGATGCTTTGTTGTCAAGGATTCACCACATACTTGCGAGTGTGGATATCCTATGCAATCTGAGGAGATATTAGTGTGACGAATCTCTGGCCAGAGTACATGATGTGTTTTAAGAAATGGTTTCTTAGTAGCACATGCGATGTCACTATTTGATCTTCAAGATGCATTGCATAGTTATCGAATCTAGAACGACTCTCGATTTACCAATGGTTATTGATTCGATCGGGATATATGGATGAAGGGACCGTACTGTACGCTAACCAAAATCTATTGGTTCTTGCAGGCACTATCAGTGATACCTAGGGAATCATGGGGCAATGTTGCTAGGCGCTCTTACCATGATTCGATGGGCAAGTCGGAAATTGTTGTTCCGAGTCACAAGGAGTTGTGAGCCCACGGCTAGCTGTATCCCTGAACCATTGAGGGTCACACAGAGTAATGGATTTTTCATCCCTGTTGAGATAGTTAAATTTAAAGAGTTAAATTTAATGAACAAAGAAGTGGGACTTCTTATTTAAGAGTAGAGGAGTAAGATTTCCTAAAATGACATAGGGATGGACATTTTTGGAAATCACAGAATTCGGATTCAGAAAAATTTATCTTGACTTTAAAAGATGCAGAAATGGTTTCTGTGCACATTGGTGAAATTGGTTTATCAATCTGAGTCACGATGAATTTTATATTAATTTCTGAACATGCGGGCTTTGCTTGTCAGGCTTGAACTTATGACTAATGGGCCCTAAGCTGTTAGCAGCCTACATTATAAATAAGTTATTGCAGTACAGAAATTACACAACAGAGGTCACAAAATATTTTCGAAAACCCTAGCTGTGTTTTCTCTAAGTGGCCGCCCCCTTCCCTCTCTCTGTCGGGAAAATCCAGCCTGTGAATTTTGAATTTGCAGTCTGGTTTAACGGATCAAATTCGTTAATTCTCTTCGTAGAAACTTCTGATAGATTTTCTAGTGCAATATATCAGAGGGATTAAATCTCTGTTCGTGGACCTGATTGAAGAACAGTTCGTCCATCAGTTCCTGGGATATACAACAAGAGCAGAGTAATATGTTGGTGTCCATAATCTCGATTCGAGATTGGAGGTAAAAATTTATAATTGTTATTTAATTTTTACACGCACAATTTAATCGTAAAGTTTTGATACCCATTATGGAATCGTTCCATATAAAAAATTTTAAACTTCCGCTGCACTGGGTATCAATCTTGATTGATCTGATCACCGTTTTCCAACAGTGGTATCAGAGACAGGTTGCTCAGATCAAGCGATTAAATTAATCGATTGTACAAAAATTTTTTAAGCCTCGGTTTTTGAAACAAAATAATTTTTTTTTTTTAAAATAAAATTTTTTTTTTTCGGGCAAAACACGGGCAGCGATGGTCGCTGCCCATGGGCAGCGACGTGATCGCTGCCCTAGGGGCAGCGACGGGCTGCCCGGCCCGAGCCCCTTTGGGGCGCGGGCAGCCCGGGAGCGTCCCGGGCGGCCCGGGAAAAATTAATATTTTTTATTTTAAATTAAAATTTTAATATGTTAAAATTCTATTTTTGGTCCGATTGAAAATTGTTTTTGATTGGTCCACGAGGCGTCGGATCGAATTGTTCGAGTCCGAAAATTTTAAAATTGATTTTTGGATAAATTTGAATTTTTGGAAAATTTATAGATTTTATCCGTTAAATCGGATTTTATGAAATTAATTATTTTTGGTACAATTGATGATAAGATATGATCTTATGAAAATATTGAGTAAAATATGATTTTATGTATAAAATTGGATTTTATATGTAAAATATGATTTTATTTGATAAAAAGATAAAATATGATTTTGTATGTAAAATAAGATTTTATATATGGAATATGATTTTATCCTTTTAATTTAAATTGCCATTGCATGTTATTCAATAAATTAATTTTGAATTAAATATTATTGGATAAGGATGATCGATTGCCATGACCAATTTTGTAGGTGTATGTTAGGAATTTACATTTGTTTTTATTGTTGTTGGATTTATTAATGGGTCTGGTTTATGGCCCAATATGAATTGTCATATATAATAAAAATAGGCCTAGTTTATGGCCCGTTCCCACCCCTTAAAATGTATCCCCTACTTATCATGGTTATTTATTGTAAATACATTAGACTTAGTGGGAGATGAAGATTTGAAGACGGAGGTGGGCCCAACAGACAATAAAGACTGAAGAAATGTAAATCGGAAGCTCAATGTAATAGGATTGCATTTCATACCTGCATATTACCTAGAATTGGACTTAGACTCGTGATTGGCAACCATGGGTCGATTAGAAATGGAATCGATCATCCTATATAATATATGATATTATAGTTGTATGCATGTTTTAGACAAAATTGTATGAATCCCGCAAGCATACAAATTTTTAAAATGATGAGACAAATTTTCAAAATTAAAATCCCTCATTTTAAATATGATTTAAAATTGATATCAAGATAAATAAAAGAAATTTAAATATTGTTTAAATGTTCCTACCTTCCATCAACGATCAATGTATGAGATGCTACCCGCGGATATGGTCCGGCTCATATTATTGGGGGCGCCCGTTCGTTGGAAAGCTGTACATTGGATCGACACATGTTGTAAGTTGGGTGGAACTCCCATGGGATCGGCTCATATTATTGGGGGATCCACATGGCGACCGTCCGTCACAACTTAATATTGATGGGTCATCTTGACATGTCACAATAAATGGCGTCATATTATTGGGCCCTTATTGGACATGAGGTAAAAACGTGGAGGTTGCTTTGGAAGCAATTGGGCTCTACCTTTTGGAAATTATGGTTGGCTGATATTAATCGGGACCATAGTTTGTCAATTGGACTCCATGTTCCCACTAAGGAAAATAGTTTTCCGTTTTCACTAGAGGGTAGTGAAATCGTTAAAATAGTGGGAGTGAGATTCATAAAATAAATTTCGCCTATTTTATGTCTTAGTAAATTAATTAAACAATCACTGATAATTGTCTGTTTCTTTTCAGTATTTCATTAAGATGAATTCGCGCAATCCACTATTCTCTATCCTCGAACAAAATAAACTGACTGGCGCAAACTATACGGAATGGTTCCGTAAGTTGAAGATTGTCTTGACCTCGGAAAAGATGCTCTACGTGTTAGAAAAATCTCCTCCGAAGGAAACACCAGCTGATGTAAGTCCGTAAGACTTGGCCAAACTTGATACATGGTGGGACCATGATATCAAGGCCAAATGCTATATGCAAGCCTCGATGTCTGATGAACTCCAGAGGCGATTTGAGGATACCGTGAATGCTGCTGACATTCACGTACAACTCAAGGAACTTTTTGGGGCTCAATCGAGAGCTGAAAGGTTCGCTACTGTAAAAGAGCTAATGACGTGTCGCATGCGTGAAGGGACTTCGGTCCGTGATCATGGGGTACGAGTGATTTGGCTCATACAGAAGTTGGTAACGCTTGATTTGGTGTTGGAGCATGAACTCAACGTGGACTTATTACTTCTATCTCTTCCTTCTTCGTTTGACGGATTTGTGGTGAATTTCAATATGAACAAGATAGAGGCCTCCCTTGAAGAGATGGTCAATATGCTTGTAACATATGAATCCACTTTAAAGAAGGATAAACCGGCTTTCTTGGTGGGCTCCTCTTCTTCTGCAAAGAAGGGGCCAAGTACAAAGGGTAAGAAACGTTCTGCCCCACCCAAGAAAACCGAACCCGAGAAGAAGTACAAGACAAAGGCTTCAAACATGGAAAATTCCAAGGATGTTTGCCATCACTGCAAGAAACCCGGTCATTGGAAACGTAACTGCAAGGAATATCTAGAGCAGTTGCGAACTGCGAAGGGTATGTTCTATATTGAAATAAATGTTTCACTTAATACTACTTCTTGGATATTGGATACCGGATGTGGATCTCACATTTGCAATGATTTGCAGGTGATGACAAGAAGTCGCAAGCTTAGAATGGGTGAGACCCAGCTGAGGCTCGGAAATGGTTCTAGAGTTGAAGCTAAAGCTGTGGGAGATGTTTATTTAATTTTGCAGAACGATTTTAAGTTACTTTTGAGAGATGTTTTATTTGTTCCAGATTTGATTAAAAACATTATTTCTGTTTCTATGCTTGATAGAGATGGTTATTCTTGAAATTTTGTGAATGGGATTTGCAATATTTACAAGAATGAATGTTTGATTGGAAATGGACAACTTGAAAACGATCTATATAACTTAAAATTAAAAGACGTTTCAATAAATTATGTTGATAAACCGGTAACAACAAACAAAAGTAAAATCGATAGTCAAAACCCGGCAAACCTTTGGCAAGCTAGGCTAGGTCATATTTTCTCAAGAAGGATGAACAAGCTAGTGGGAGAGGGCATGTTTGATATGTCTGATATTAACTCTCTACCTACTTGTGAGTCCTGCCTGAAAGGAAAAATGACTAAATCTACTTTTAAGGGGAAACCTGAGCGTAGTCAAAATCTGTTGGATTTGATCCATACAGACGTTTGTGGTCCATTTAGAATTGGTACTCAATATGGCCACACCTACTTCATTACCTTTACTGATGATTATTCAAGGTATGGGTATTTATATTTAATGAAATATAAGTCTGAAGCATTTGAAAAGTTCAAAGAATTCAAGGCTGAAGTAGAAAACAAGCTAGGTAAAAGTATTAAAGCACTTCGATCGGATCGAGGTGGAGAATACTTAAGTACCGAGTTTTTGGACTATCTGAAAGAGAATGGGATTCTCTCTCAGTAGACTCCTCCTATGACACCTCAGCTAAATGGTGTATCGGAGCGTCGTAATCGAACTTTGTTGGACATGGTTCGATCTATGATGAGCTTCACTGAGCTTCCACCTTTGTTTTGGGGCTATGCGCTTGAAACGGCGGTATTGTTGTTGAACAACGTCCACACCAAAGCAGTGGACAAAACACCATACGAGTTATGGAATGGCAAAGCTCCTAAGTATTCGTACTTGAGGATTTGGGGATGTCCTGCTTACGTGAAGCAGACAGTGGGAGATAAGTTGGATAGTCGATCCACCTTATGTTATTTTGTAGGGTATCCGAAGAATTCAATCGGATATTATTTCTATCATCCTGCTGAAACAAAGGTGTTTGTTTCAAGGAATGCCACCTTCTTGGAGAAGGAGTTATTATTGGATAAGAAAGGCGAGATGATGGAACTCGAAGAAATTCGAGAAGAACCCGAAATACAAAATAATGATCCTACACCTCAGGAACCAATGATGGACACGCCTGTACCTAGAAGATCCGAGAGGACTTCTAGACCTCCCATTCGGTATGGTCTTCTTCTTGAAGGGGATCAAGATGAACCCGATGTTGGATGTGATCCAAGAAACTTCAAGAAAGAAATTTCTGATGCGGATTCAAATTTATGGCTTGAAGCTATGCAGTCGGAAATAGATTCGATGCATACAAACCATGTTTGGTCTTTAGTAGATCCTCCCGATGGAATTGTTCCAATAGGGTGTAAATGGATCTACAAGAGAAAGCTTGGGCCTGATGGTAAGGTATTGACCTACAAGGCACGATTGGTGGCGAAAGGTTATACTCAAAGACAAGGAGTTGACTATGATGAAACCTTTTCACCAGTTGCAATGTTCAAGTCCATAAGAATCCTTATTGTCATAGCTGCTTGGTATGACTATGAGATATGACAAATGGATGTGAAGACTGCAATTTTTAATGGAAACATTAAGGAAGAGATCTATATGACACAGCCTGAGGGATACACATCCATGGGAAGCGAGCATAAGGTATGCAAGCTTCTGAGATCAATCTATGGTCTAAAACAAGCATCAAGAAGTTGGAACCAGAAATTTGATGAAACTGTTGGAAAACTGGCGAGTTCCCAGATCAATCACGATTGATACCCGGTGCAGCGGAAGTTTAAAAATTTTTCATGGAACGTTTCCATGGTATGGGTATCAACCGTTCATCGATTGAATTACGTGTGTAAAATTTAAATAACAATTAAATAAATTTTACCTCAAATCTCGCAACGAGATTAATGGACACCAACAGAACAATTCTGCTCTTGTTGTCTCTCCCTGGAACCGATGAACGCCTTCAATCAGGTCCACGAACAGAGGTTTAATCCCTCTGATAGATTGCACTAGAAAATCTATCAGAAGTTTTCTGCGAAGAGAATACACGAATCTGATTCGTTATTCCTTACTGCGATTCAAAATCACAGACCGGAATTTTCTCGGGCAGAGTGAAGGGGGGGGGCGGCCGAAATATGTTTGAGAGAGACTAGGGTTTTCGATTTTTTCTGTCTCAAAATAATGACCTGTTGTGTGTAATTTCTGTACTGAAATAACTTATTTATAATGCAGGCCACTAACACCTTAGGGCCCATTAGTCATAAGCTGGGGCCCGACAAGCAAAGCCCGCTCGTTCAGAAATTAATATAAAATTCATCGTGACTCCGATTGATGAAACGATTTCACCAATGTGCACAGAAACCATTTCTGCACGTTTTAAAGTCAAAATAAATTTTCCTGAATCCGAATTCAGTGGTTTCCAAAAATGTCCATCCCTATGTCATTTTAGGAAATCCTACTCCCTTACTCTTATTTAAGAAGTCCAACTCCTTAGTTCATTAAATTTAACTCTTTAAATTTAACTATCTCAACGGGGATTAAAACTCCATTACACTGTGTGACCCTCAATGGTTCAGGGATACAGCTAGCCGTGGGCTCACAACTCCTTGTGACTCGGAACAACACTTTCCGACTTGCCCAACGAATCATGGTAAAGCGCCTAGCAACATCGCCCCATGATTCCCTAGGTATCACTGATAGTGCCTACAAGAACCAGTAGATTTTGGTTAACGTACAGTACGGTCCCTTCATCCATATATCCCGATCGAATCAACAACCATTGGTATATCGAGAGTCGCTCAAGATTCGATAACTATGCAATGCATCTTGAAGATCAAATTAGTGACATCGCATGTGCTACTAAGAAACCATTTCTTAAATCACATCAAGTACTCTGGCCAGAGATTTGTCACACTAATATCTCCTCAGATCGCATAGGATATCCACACTCGCAAGTATGTGGTGAATCCTTGACAACAATGCATTGACTCCTATATGTGTCGTAACTGTACCCAATCTCGACACCTGATGACCCCCTCAGAGTCGGTAAACGAGTCAAAGCACAGTACTAGCATATAGAGTCTCCATGATGTTTCAAGTCGTAAGGACTAATGGTGTACAACCAAAACCGCGGACTTTATCCACTCGATAAGTGATAACCACTTGGAAAGTCCGGATAGGGTAGTTCGATTATTCATCCTATGAATATCCATTTGCATGCTTCGAACATCTCCATGTTCCCTACCAATGAAACGTGGTACTCCGCATCGCAAATGCTAGTCTCAAACTCGAGCGATCCTTATCCTTATTATCGGACGGCTCAATCGACTAGGAACGGTTTTAGAATATACAGTGACTATAAGATGTATTTCATGATAGACATCTCCATGTTCTACCACATCTTACATACACTATAGTATATTCAAGGTCTTTATCAAAACAACAATAGTATATCATAATATAACAATATGAAGTAATATAAAGTCATTGCCATAAAAGTGTAAATAATATTAAACAAAAGATTGTTTATACAAAGAGTCAACAAAGCCCATAGCCACACAGTTGGCTCACTGGGCACCCACTCTTACAATCTCCCACTTGCCCTATAGCCAACTAGTCATACTACGTAGACCCATTGCTTCGCGATGTTTGTCAAACAATGGTCCTGGCAAAGGCTTAGTAAGTGGATCAGCGATATTGTCTGCAGAGGCCACTCGTTCGACACTGATGTCTCCTCTTTCCACAATCTCCCGGATTATGTGGTATTTCCTCAGTACGTGTTTGGATCTTTGATGAGACCTTGGTTCCTTTGCTTGAGCAACGGCACCCGTGTTGTCGCAGTACACCGGGACTGGACCAACAAATTCAGGAATGACGCCCAACTCTTGGACGAAATTCCTCATCCAAACGGCCTCTTTAGCAGCAGCTGATGCTGCAATGTATTCAGCCTCAGTGGTGGAATCCGCTGTGGTGTCCTGCTTGGAACTCTTCCAAGAGACAGCACCGCCATTGAGCATGAACACAAATCCAGAGGTTGACTTCGAGTCATCCACATCACTTTGGAAGCTAGAGTCGGTATAGCCTTCCAGTTTGAGTTCTCGTCCTCCATAAACCATGAACATATTCTTAGTCCTTCGCAAGTACTTAAGAATGTCCTTCACGGCTTTCCAATGCATCTGACCAGGATTAGACTGATATCTGCTCGTGACACTCAGAGCAAATGCTACATCCGGTCTGGTAGATATCATCCCATACATGATACTACCTATAGCTGACGCATATGGTACATGTGTCATATTCTCTATCTCTGCATCAGTCTTGGGACACATAGACTTGGATAGAGAAACTCCATGACACATGGGTAGATGTCCTCTCTTGGACCCATCCATTGAAAACCGTTTCAATATGGTATCGATGTAGGTTGATTGAGTGAGTCCTATCATTCTCTTAGATCTATCCCTATAGATCTGTATCCCAAGAATGTAGGATGCCTCACCCAAATCCTTCATCGAAAATCTACCTGATAACCATATCTTTGTTGACTGCAACATCCCTACATCATTCCCAATGAGTAGGATGTCATCAACATAAAGTACTAAGAATGTCACCGCATCCTTAACTACTTTCTTGTACACGCAAGGTTCCTCCGGGTTCTTGATGAAACCAAAGTCTTTAATTGTTTCATCAAATTTCTGGTTCCAACTTCTTGATGCTTGTTTTAGACCATAAATTGATCTCTGAAGCTTGCATACCTTATGCTCGCTTCCCATGGATGTGTACCCCTCAGGCTGCTTCATATAGATTTCTTCCTTAATGTCTCCATTAAGAAAAGCAGTCTTCACATCCATTTGCCATATCTCATAGTCATACCATGCAGCTATGGCAATAAGGATTCTTATGGACTTGAACATTGCAACTGGTGAAAAGGTTTCGTCATAGTCAACTCCTTGCCTTTGAGTATAACCTTTAGCCACCAATCGCGCCTTGTAGGTCAATACCTTACCATCAGGCCCAAGCTTTCTTTTGTAGATCCATTTACACCCTATTGGAACAATTCCATCGGGAGGATCCACTAAAGTCCAGACTTGGTTAGTATGCATCGAATCCAATTCTGACTGCATAGCTTCAAGCCATAAATTCGAATCCGCATCAGAAATTGCTTCCTTGAAGCTTCTTGGATCACATCCAATGTCGGGTTCATCTTGACCCTCTTCAAGAAGAAGACCATATCGAACTGGAGGTCTAGAAGTCCTCTCGGATCTTCTAGGTGCAGGCGTGTCCAGCAATGGTTCCTGAGGTGTGGGATCGTTATTTTGTATTTCGGGTTCTTCTCGAACTTCTTCGAGTTCCATCATCTCGCCTTTCTTATCCAATAAGAATTCCTTCTCCAAGAAGGTGGCATTCCTAGAAACAAACACCTTTGTTTCAGCAGGATAATAGAAATAATATCCGATTGAATTCTTCGGATACCCCACAAAATAACACAAGCTGGATCGACTATCTAACTTATCTCCCACTGTCCGCTTCACGTAAGCTGGACATCCCCAAATCCTCAAGTACGAATACTTAGGAGCTTTGCCATTCCATAACTCGTATGGTGTTTTGTCCACTGCTTTAGTGTGGACGTTGTTCAACAACAATACCGCCGTTTCAAGCGCATAGCCCCAAAACGAAGGTGGAAGCTCAGTGAAGCTCATCATAGATCGAACCATGTCCAACAAAGTTCGATTACGACGCTCCGATACACCATTAAGCTGTGGTGTCATAGGAGGAGTCCACTGAGAGAGAATCCCATTCTCTTTCAGATAGTCCAAAAACTCGGTACTCAAGTATTCTCCACCTCGATCCGATCGAAGTGCTTTAATACTTTTACCTAGCTTGTTTTCTACTTCAGCCTTGAATTCTTTGAACTTTTCAAATGCTTCAGACTTATATTTCATTAAATATAAATACCCATACCTTGAATAATCATCAGTAAAGGTAATGAAGTAGGTGTGGCCATGTTGAGTCCCTACTCTAAATGGACCACAAACATCTGTATGGATCAAATCCAACAGATTTTGACTACGCTCAGGTTTCCCCTTAAAAGGGGATTTAGTCATTTTCCCTTTTAGGCAGGATTCACAAGTAGGTAGAGAGTTAATATCAGACATATCAAACATGCCCTCTCCCACTAGCTTGTTCATCCTCCTTGAGGAAATATGACCTAGTCTAGCGTGCCAAAGGTTTGCCGGGTTTTGACTATCGTTTTTCCTTTTGTTTGTTGTCGCCGGTTTGTCAATACAATTTACTGGAACGTCTTTTAGTTTTAAATTATATAGATCGTTTTCAAGTTGTCCATTTCCAATTAAACATTCATTCTTGTAAATACTGCAAATCCCATTCACAAAATTACAAGAATAACCATCTCTATCAAGCATAGAAATAGAAATAATGTTTTTAATTAAATCTGGCACAAATAAAACATCTCTCAACAATAATTTAAAACCATTCTGCAAAATCAAACAAACATCTCCAATGGCCGTAGCTTCAACTCTGGAACCATTCCCGAGCCTCAGCTGGGTCTCACCCATTCTAAGCCTGCGACTTCTTGTCATCACCTGCAAATCATTGCAAATGTGAGAACCACATCCGGTATCCAATACCCAAGAAGTTGTATTAAGTGACATGTTTATTTCGATATAGAACATACCCTTTGCAGTTCCCAACTGCTCAAGATACTCCTTGCAGTTGCGCTTCCAATGACCCGGCTTCTTGCAGTAATGGCAAACATCCTTGGATTTTCCATCGTTTGAAGCCTTTGTCTTTTGCTTCTTCTCGGGTTCCACTTTCTTGGGTGGGGCAGAACGTTTCTTGCCCTTCATACTTGGCCCCTTCTTAGCAGAAGATGAGGAGCCCACCAAGAAAGCTGGCTTATCCTTCTTAAGTGTGGATTCATATGTAACGAGCATATTGACCATCTCTTCAAGGGTGGCCTCTATCTTGTTCATATTAAAATTTATCACGAATCCATCAAATGAAGAAGGAAGAGATAGAAGCAGCAAGTCCACATTGAGTTCATGCTCCAACACCAAATCAAGGGTCGCTAACTTCTGTATGAGCCAAATCACTCGTACCCCATGATCACGGACCGAAGTCCCTTCACGCATGCGGCACGTCATCAACTCCTTAACAGTAGAGAACCTTTCAGCCCTCGACTGAGCCCCAAAAAGTTCCTTGAGTTGCGTGTGAATGTCAGCAGCATTCACCGTGTCCTCAAATCGCCTCTGGAGTTCATCAGACATCGAGGCTTGCATATAGCATTTGGTCTTGATGTCATGGTCGCACCATGCATCAAGTTTGGCCAATTCCTCCGGACTTATGTCAGCTGGTGCTTCCTTCGGAGGTGCTTTCTCTAACACGTAGAGCATTTTCTCCGAAGTTAAGACAATCTTCAACTTCCGGAACCATTCCGTATAGTTGGCGCCAGTCAGCTTGTTTTGTTCGAGGATCGAGAATAAAGGATTTCGCGAATTCATTGTATGAAATACTGAAAAGGAAAAACAGACATATATCAATGATTGTTTAACAATTTACTAAGACATAAAATAGGCGAATTTAATTTTATGAATCTCACTCCCACTATTTTAACGATTTCACCACCCTCTAGTGAAAACGGGAAACTTTTTCCTTAGTGAGAACATGGAGTCCAATTGACAAACTTATGGTCCCGAATAATATCAGCCAACCATAATTCTCAAAAGGTAGAGCCCAATTGCTTCCAAAGCAACCCCCATGTATTTACCTCATGTCCAATAAGGGCCCAATAATATGACGCCGTTTAAAGTGACATGTCAAGATGACCCATCAATATTAAGTTGTGATGGACGGTCGCCATGTGGATCCCCAATAATATGAGCCGATCCCATGGGAGTTCCACCCAACTTACAACATTTGTCGATCCAATGTACAGCTTTCCGACGGACGGGCCCCCCCAATAATATGAGCCGGACCGTATCCGCGGGTAGCATCACATACATTGACCGTTGATGGAAGGTAGGAACATTTAAACAATATTTAAATTTCCTTTATTTATCTTGATATAAATTTTAAATCATATTTAAAATGAGGGATTTTTATTTATAAAAATATTTGTCTCATCATATTTAATTTATTGCATGCATTGCCGGATTCACGCAATTTATGTCTAAACATGCATACAATCATAATATCACATATTATATGGGATGATCGATTCCATTTCTAATTGACCCGTGGTTGCCAATCACGGGTCTTAGTCCAATCCTAGGTAATATGCAGTATGCAAATGCAATCCTATTACATATGCTTCCAATTTACATTTCTTCAGTCTTCATTGTCTGCTGGGCCCACCATCTTCAAATCTTGATCTCCCACTAAATCTAATGTATTTACAATAAATAACAATGACAAGTAGGGGATACATTTTTAGGGGGTGGGAACGGGCTATAAACCAAGCCCACTTTTATTACATATGACATTCATATCGGGCCATAAACCAGGCCCATTAATAAAACCAACAACAATAAAGACAAAATGTAAATTCCTAACATACACCTACAAAATTGGTCATGGCAATCGATCATCCTTATCCAATAACATTTAATTCAAAATTAATTTATTGGATAACATGCTGTGGCAATTCAAATTTAAACAAGATAAAATCATATTTTATATATAAAATCACATTTCACATATAAAATCATATTTTATCTCCATATCAAATAAAATCATATTTTATCTATAAAATCCAATTTTACAAATAAAATCATATTTTATCTAATATATCATAAGATCATATCTTATCATCAATTGTACCAAAATAATTGATTTCAAAATTCAATTTACGGATAAAATATTAAAATTTTCCAAAAATTCAAATTTATCCAAAATCAATTTTAAAATTTACGGACTCGAACAATTCGATCCGAAATCTCGTGAACCAATCAAAAACAATTTTTGACCGGACCAAAAATAAAATTTTAAATATTAAAATTAAAATATAATTTTTCCCGCGGGCCGCCCGGGACACTCCCGGGCCGGCCCGCACCCGGGGCGCGGGCCGGGGGCAGCCCGGCTGCCCCCTTAGGGCAGCAACGTTTGCTGCCCTGGCGGCGCCTGGCGCCGCCGCTGGGCGGCGCCGAGCGCCGCCCTGGGCAGCGCCGAGCGCTGCCCTGCGCAGCGCACAGCGCTGCCCTGGGCAGCGCCGTGCGTCGCCCTGGGCGGCGACGGTCGCCGCCCTGGGCGGCGCCGTGCGCCCCCTTTGGGCGGCGCCGTGCGCCGCCCGGGGCAGCAACAATTGCTGCCCCACCGGGCAGCGATCCAATCGCTGCCCGGGTTTTGCCCCGAAAAAATTTTTTTTTATTAAAAATATTTATTTTGTTTCATAAACCGAGACTCAAAAATTTTGTACAATTGATTATTCAATCGATTGATCTGAGCAACCTGGCTTTGATACCACTGTTGGAAAACTGGCGAGTTCCCAGATCAATCACGATTGATACCCGGTGCAGCGGAAGTTTAAAAATTTTTCATGGAACGTTTCCATGGTATGGGTATCAACCGTTCATCGATTGAATTACGTGTGTAAAATTTAAATAACAATTAAATAAATTTTACCTCAAATCTCGCAACGAGATTAATGGACACCAACAGAACAATTCTGCTCTTGTTGTCTCTCCCTGGAACCGATGAACGCCTTCAATCAGGTCCACGAACAGAGGTTTAATCCCTCTGATAGATTGCACTAGAAAATCTATCAGAAGTTTTCTGCGAAGAGAATACACGAATCTGATTCGTTATTCCTTACTGCGATTCAAAATCACAGACCGGAATTTTCTCGGGCAGAGTGAAGGGGGGGGGGGGCGGCCGAAATATGTTTGAGAGAGACTAGGGTTTTCGATTTTTTCTGTCTCAAAATAATGACCTGTTGTGTGTAATTTCTGTACTGAAATAACTTATTTATAATGCAGGCCACTAACACCTTAGGGCCCATTAGTCATAAGCTGGGGCCCGACAAGCAAAGCCCGCTCGTTCAGAAATTAATATAAAATTCATCGTGACTCCGATTGATGAAACGATTTCACCAATGTGCACAGAAACCATTTCTGCACGTTTTAAAGTCAAAATAAATTTTCCTGAATCCGAATTCAGTGGTTTCCAAAAATGTCCATCCCTATGTCATTTTAGGAAATCCTACTCCCTTACTCTTATTTAAGAAGTCCAACTCCTTAGTTCATTAAATTTAACTCTTTAAATTTAACTATCTCAACGGGGATTAAAACTCCATTACACTGTGTGACCCTCAATGGTTCAGGGATACAGCTAGCCGTGGGCTCACAACTCCTTGTGACTCGGAACAACACTTTCCGACTTGCCCAACGAATCATGGTAAAGCGCCTAGCAACATCGCCCCATGATTCCCTAGGTATCACTGATAGTGCCTACAAGAACCAGTAGATTTTGGTTAACGTACAGTACGGTCCCTTCATCCATATATCCCGATCGAATCAACAACCATTGGTATATCGAGAGTCGCTCAAGATTCGATAACTATGCAATGCATCTTGAAGATCAAATTAGTGACATCGCATGTGCTACTAAGAAACCATTTCTTAAATCACATCAAGTACTCTGGCCAGAGATTTGTCACACTAATATCTCCTCAGATCGCATAGGATATCCACACTCGCAAGTATGTGGTGAATCCTTGACAACAATGCATTGACTCCTATATGTGTCGTAACTGTACCCAATCTCGACACCTGATGACCCCCTCAGAGTCGGTAAACGAGTCAAAGCACAGTACTAGCATATAGAGTCTCCATGATGTTTCAAGTCGTAAGGACTAATGGTGTACAACCAAAACCGCGGACTTTATCCACTCGATAAGTGATAACCACTTGGAAAGTCCGGATAGGGTAGTTCGATTATTCATCCTATGAATATCCATTTGCATGCTTCGAACATCTCCATGTTCCCTACCAATGAAACGTGGTACTCCGCATCGCAAATGCTAGTCTCAAACTCGAGCGATCCTTATCCTTATTATCGGACGGCTCAATCGACTAGGAACGGTTTTAGAATATACAGTGACTATAAGATGTATTTCATGATAGACATCTCCATGTTCTACCACATCTTACATACACTATAGTATATTCAAGGTCTTTATCAAAACAACAATAGTATATCATAATATAACAATATGAAGTAATATAAAGTCATTGCCATAAAAGTGTAAATAATATTAAACAAAAGATTGTTTATACAAAGAGTCAACAAAGCCCATAGCCACACAGTTGGCTCACTGGGCACCCACTCTTACAGAAACAATAAAGGATTTTGGTTTCATCAAGAACCCGGAGGAACCGTGCGTGTACAAGAAAGTAGTTAAGGATGTTGTGACATTCTTAGTACTTTATGTTGATGACATCCTACTCATTGGGAATGATGTAGGGATGTTGCAGTCAACAAAGATATGGTTATCAGGTAGATTCTCGATGAAGGATTTGGGTGAGTCTTTCTATATTCTAGGGATACAGATCTATAGAGATAGATCTAAGAGAATGATAGGACTCACTCAAGCAACCTACATCGACACCATATTGAAATGGTTTTCAATGGATGGGTCCAAGAGAGGACATCTACCTATGTGTCATGGAGTTTCTCTATCCAAGTCTATGTGTCCCAAGACTGATGAAGAGATAGAGAAAATGACACATGTACCATATGCGTCAGCCATAGGTAGTATCATGTATGGGATGATATCTACCAGACCGGATGTAGCATTTGCTCTGAGTGTCACGAGCAGATATCAAGCTAATCCCGGTCAAATGCATTGGAAAGCCGTGAAGGACATTCTTAAGTACTTACGAAGGACTAAGAATATGTTCATGGTATATGGAGGAAGAGAAATAAAATTGGAAGGCTATACCGACTCTAGCTTCCAAAGTGACGTGGATGACTCGAATTCAACCTCTGTATTTGTGTTCATGCTCAATGGCGGTGCTGTCTCTTGGAAGAGTTCCAAGCAGGACACCACAGCGGATTCCACCACTGAGGCAGAATACATTGCAGCATCAGCTGCTGCAAAAGAGGCCGTTTGGATGAGGAATTTCTTCCAAGAGTTGGGGGTTATTCCTGAAGTTGTTGGTCCAGTCCCGGTGTACTGTGACAACACGGGTGCCGTTGCTCAGGCAAAGGAACCAAGGTCTCATCAAAGATCCAAACACGTACTGAGGAAATACCACATCATCTGGGAGATCGTGGAAAGAGGGGACATCACTGTCGAGAGAGTGGCCTCTGCAGACAATATCGCTGATCCACTTACTAAGCCCTTGCCAGGACCATTATTTGACAAACATCGCGAAGCAATGGGTCTACGTAGTATGACTAGTTGGCTTTAGGGCAAGTGGGAGATTGAAAGAGAGGGTGCCCGGTGAGCCAACTTGTGGCTAAGGGCTTTGATGACTCTTTGTATAAACAATCTTTTGTTTAATATAATTTACACTTTTATTAATGGCAATGACTTTATCTTTCTTCATATTGTTATATTGTGATATACTATTGTTGTTTTGATAAAGACCTTAAATATACTATAGTGTATGTAAGATGTGGTAGTACATGGGGATGTCTATCATGAAACACATCTTATAGTCACTGTATATTCTAAACAGTTCCTAGTCGATTGAGCCGTCCGTTAATAAGGATAAGGATCGCTCGAGATTGAGAATAGAATTTGCGATGCCGAGTACCACGTTTCATTGGTATGGAACATAGAGATGTTCAAAGCATGCAAATGGATATTCATACGATGAATGATCGAACTACCCTATCCGGACTTTCCAAGTGGTTATCACTTATCGAGTGGATAAAGTCCGCGGTTTTGGTTGTACACCATTAGTCCTTACTACTTGAAACATCATTGAGACTCTATATGCTAGTACTGTTCTTTGACTCATTTACCGACTCTATTGGGGTCATCAGGTGTCAGGATTGGGTACAGTTATGACACATATAGGAGTCGATGCATTGTTGTCAAGGATTCACCACATACTTGCGAGTGTGGATATCCTATGCAATCTGAGGAGATATTAGTGTGACGAATCTCTGGCCAAAGTACATGATGTGTTTTAAGAAATGGTTTCTTAGTAGCACATGCGATGTCACTATTTGATCTTCAAGATGCATTGCATAGTTATCGAATCTAGAACGACTCTCGATTTACCAATGGTTGTTGATTCGATCGGGATATATGGATGAAGGGACCGCACTGTACGCTAACCAAAATCTATTGGTTCTTGCAGGCACTATCAGTGATACCTAGGGAATCATGGGGCGATGTTGCTAGGCGCTCTTACCATGATTCGATGGGCAAGTCAGAAATTGTTGTTCCGAGTCACAAGGAGTTGTGATCCCACGGCTAGCAGTATCCCTGAACCATTGAGGGTCACACAGAGTAATGGATTTTTAATCCCCGTTGAGATAGTTAAATTTAAAGAGTTAAATTTAATGAACAAAGAAGTGGGATTTCTTATTTAAGAGTAGAGGAGTAAGATTTCCTAAAATGACATAGGGATGGGCATTTTTGGAAATCACTGAATTCGGATTCAGAAAAATTTATCTTGACTTTAAAAGATGCAGAAATGGTTTCTGTGCACATTGGTGAAATTGGTTTACCAATCTGAGTCACGATGAATTTTATATTAATTTCTGAACATGCGGGCTTTGCTTGTCAGACTTGAACTTATGACTAATGGGCCATAAGCTGTTAGCAGCCTACATTATAAATAAGTTATTGCAGTACAGAAATTACACAACAGAGGTCACAAAATATTTTCGAAAACCCTAGCTGTGTTTTCTCTAAGTGGCCGCCCCCCTCCCTCTCTCTGTCGGGAAAATCCAGCCTGTGAATTTTGAATTTGCAGTATGGTTTAACGGATCAAATTCGTTAATTCTCTTCGTAGAAACTTCTGATAGATTTTCTAGTGCAATCTATCAGAGGGATTAAATCTCTGTTCATGGACCTGATTGAAGAATAGTTCGTCCATCAGTTCCTGGGATATACAACAAGAGCAGATTAATCTGTTGGTTTCAATAATCTCGATTCGAGATTGGAGGTAAAAATTTATAATTGTTATTTAATTTTTACACGCACAATTTAATCGTAAAGTTTTGATATCCATTATGGAATCGTTCCATATAAAAATTTTTAAACTTCCGCTGCACCGGGTATCAATCCTGATTGATCTGATCACCATTTTCCAACATCTTTCAGTCCAATTCGAGGATAGAAAAGATGCAATAGACTGAATCATACGATGTGAACGTGTGATCTGGGTAACGCGGGCCGCTTTGGTGGGTCCCAGCGCGAAAAATGGAAAAAATGCCCCGAAAGACCATCTCCATTTTGGAATTTGAGCGTCTTCGTCTCGTTAACCGAGATACGCACTATAGGTATCGAGTGGAGCTTCGCGTGAGCAGGCTGAAGCTCCAGTAACTCTCAGCCGATCGAAAGTTATGTCCGTTTGAAACTGCAGCTCCTGTTCCTCCGATCCGCAATTCGAGAGACAAAAAAATAAAGAATTCATTCACAATTGGGTGCGATCATACCAGCACTAATGCACCGGATCCCATCAGAATTCCGAAGTTATGCGTTCTTGGGCAAGAACAGTAATAGGATGTGTGACCCCCTGGGAAGTCCTCGTGTTGCACCCCTTTTTTAATTAGTTTCTTTTTTTCTTACTCGTGCATCTTGTTCTTCCGGTTTCTCTCCATTCTATTTCCGACTCTTTCAGTCCAATCCACGGATAGAAAAGATGCAATAGACTGAATCACACGACGTGAACGTGCGATCTGGGTGACGCGGGCCACTTCGGTGGGTCCCAACGTGCCCTACGAGAAAAATGCCTCCAAAGACCATCTTCGGGTTTGAATTTGAGCTTCTCCGTCTCTTAGACCGAGATACGCACGGTAGGTATCGAGAAGAGTTTCGTGTGAGCAGGCTGAAGCTCCCTTAACTCTCAGTAGATCGAAAGTTATGTTCGTTTGAAACTGCAGCTCCTGTTCCTCCGATCCGCAATTCAAGAGACAAAAAAATAAAGAATTCTTTCACTGTTTGCACCCCTTTTTCATTAATTTCTTTTTTTCTTACTCGTACTTCTTGTTTTTCCGATTCCTCGCCGTCTTATTTCCGACTCTTTCAGCCCAATCCGCGGATAAAAAAGATGCAATAGACTTAATCACACGACGTGAACGTGCGATCTGGGTGACGCGGGCCGCTTCAGTGGGTCCCAGCGCGCCCTACGGGAAAAACGCCCCGAAAGCTTATCTTCGGATTGTAATTTGAGCGTCTCCGTCTCTTAGATCGAGATACTTGCTGTAGGTATCGAGAGGAGCTTCGTGTGAGCAGGCTGAAGCTCCCGTAACTCTTAGCCGATCGAAAGTTATGCCGTTTGAAACTGCAGCTCCTGTTCCTCCGATCCGCAATCCGAGAGACAAAACAATAAAGAATTCATTTACTATTCGGTGCGATCATACCAACACTAATGCACCGGATCCCATCAGAACTCCTAAGTTAAGCGTGCTTGAGCGAGAGCAGTACTAGGATGGATGACCCCCTGGGAAGTCCTCGTGTTGCACCCCTTTTTGCATTAATTTCTTTTTTTCTTACTCGTACTTCTTGTTCTATCGATTCCTCGTCGTCCTATTTCCGACTCTTGCAGTCCAATCCGCGGATAGAAAAGATGCAATAAACTTAATCATACGATGTGAACGTGCGATCTGGGTGACGCGGACCGCTTTGGTGGGTCCCAGCGCGACATACGGGAAAAATGCCCCGAAAGACCATCTCCGTTTTGGAATTTGAGCGTCTCCGTCTTTTTAACTAAGATACGCACTATAGGTATCGAGTGGAGCTTCGCGTGGGCAGGCTGAAGCTCCAGTAACTCTCAGCCGATTGAAAGTTATGTCCGTTTGAAACTGCAGCTCCTGTTCCTCCGATCCGCAATTCGAGAGACAAAAAAATAAAGAATTCATTCACTGTTGGGTGCAATCATAGCAGCACTAATGCACCGGATCCCATCAGAACTCCGAAGTTATGCGTGCTTGGGTAAGAGCAGCACTAGGATGGGTGACCCCCTGGGAAGTCCTCGTGTTGCACCCCATTTTTTATTAGTTTCTTTTTTTCTTACTCATAAATCTTGTACTTCCGATTCCTCTCCGTCCTATTTCCGACTCTTTCAGTCCAATCTGCGGATAGAAAATATGCAATAGACTGAATCACATGACGTGAACGTGCGATCTGGGCGACGCGGGCCACTTCGGTGGGTCCCAGAATCTCTAGTTCAGTCCAATAATGTTATCTCTCTGATACCATTTAATGTGAGGCCTCGATTCTAAACATCTAATCTCAGAATTAAACAACAATAGGGCATTCAAGATCCAAGATTAAAAGTAATAAATTTTTTATTTTTTTTTAAACAGTGCTCGCTCGATCGATAGAACTATACCGATCGAGCGGGCCATCTTAACCAAGTCTCTGCCGAGATTTACAAAAGCACGCCGCTCGATCGGTAAAAACTTACCGATCGAGCGAAAGCAAAAATCCAAACTTCCTGCCTCAAAACAGGGGTGCTCGCTTGATCGGTGAAAGTCTGCCGATCGAGCGAGACACCTGCCCAGAAAATTCTTTTGGTTTTTCTTTCTTCAAAATCAATCTTTAACTCTTCCAAACATACAACATCAACATTTATAAATTCATTCAACATGCAATAACAATACCAGGTAGTTCTAAAGTCATACATTCAACCAACTATTAGAACATGCTTCAATACTCGATTACAATACCACAAAATACAAAAGAGTTTGAATTTAGTTCAACTCCTAAAACCAAGGGCCTCACTTCAATTCTCTCAACCACCTAGCCATGCTGCCTCTGACTCGGTCCTGACCCACCTGTTACCAAGTACACATACAAACAAAGACAACAGCCGGATAATCCAGTGAGAATATAATTCCCAGTAAAGGAGACAATCATGCAGTATCAATCAAACATATCAATCATGATACACAACAATTCCATCTTACATATCAACTTCAGATATAAATCACGTCAAGACATGTATGAATTTCCAAATATCTATCACCTCAAGATCAATTCAAGTAATTCATCCAAGTACTGGAGTAAAATGATATGCATGTGGACGAGGTTTGGGATCAAATGGAATTCTTCTTTCTTTCTTTCTTCGGTTTGGGATCCCGAGGTTAAAATATCCAACAATCACACCGAACTCCCCTCTCGAGGTGGACGAGACATATTTTAATCCTCTAGACTCCAGAGCATTATAGAGAGTTTATTTGACAAGGTATAAAATCTCCAACCAAGTCACTCAACTACAATCTCTAGATCGTCTAATCAAATTGAAATGAATCAAGGCTCAATATGAATGCATATGACATCTCATGCATTCTAGTATCATTTCAATCATCAGTTCATATAAGCATTCAATCATGCTTTCATTCATCAATTAAAATAATCATTCAAACATGATTTCGTCAATATAAATGCATATATAATCTCATGCATTCAAATAAACATTCAAATATGATTTCAATTAAGCTTTCTGTGATTCCCCGTTTTTATCTTAAATGAGTTTATTTGAGTTAATCGGAGATTGCAGAGTTCACGAGCCGACTTGATTTTGATCAGGGTCCTTTTTGCAAATTTTGGAAATTTCAGGGACTAAAACGCAAATTTTGAGTTTAATATATTATCTACACTTGGAAAAGACTTGACTTAGTCTTCACTTCTCCTCCTTCTTCCTCTCCATCGATTCCTTCCATTAAAGCTTGAGGAAACGCTTCTTTAAGCTTTCCAAATCCAGTCCGAGCTCGATCCGTCCGTTGGAATTTATTTCTGAAGGCAGATTATCGATCACAGCAGTGAGAGCTCTGTTATATCGTAAGTTTTTCTACGATCGGATACATTCTAGTTTTTGGATGTTGTTAGAATCTTTCTAGATTCGAGTATGTTGTTCTCTATAGAGTTCTGATCGTTTATTATCTGTCAGTTTTGAAATAGAGCGACGTTCGGATTTGTTATGTTTTTTGGAAGCCATTTTTGAAAATCATGGTTTTGAGATTTGTTGGGTTTGTCTTGTTGTTGTTGTATTAGCATTAAATTGAGTTGTTATCAGTATTGAACTGCTGTCTGCGTTGCCGGTTTGTTCAGTTATAGCCGTTATGCCGTCGGTTTGAGTTTTTGGAGATTTTGAACCATTTTTGAGTTTGAACTTGGCTTGTAAGTTGATCGTGGTTATTGATCAATCATCTCTTGTATCTGAACAGATTCGTTTAGAGTTGTCAAGCCCAGAGTTAGCAGCTGTTTGATCGTTTCAGAGAATTGGACGAAGAACGGTATAAAGAGTTTTCCTTGAACCGTTGCCTTGTTGTTGTTAGATTGTGTAGTTGTTTATACAATCTCTTTTGTAGCTTATCCAGAGTTGGAGCTACTGCATTGAAAGGTAAAAGCAGTCATCGTAGCGGGATAGCATACTCGGGACTGTGGTTCTTGAGTTTTCCCTTTTGAAATCACATACTTGCATCTACGCTTGTTCTAGCATGAGGAACTTGTGTATTGTTTGATTGTATTGGTTTTTGTTAAAAGGATTATGTTTTATGTTTCTGTTATGCATTCATCTTGAGCCAATCTTGTTTCAGCGGGCAGAACCACCCTTTTTGTTTAGACGTTTGGGAACTATGATTGAGTGGCCCAGGTCGTAGTCGTTTCGTCTGGTGCTAGCATACTCATTATAGTTGCTCAAAGTCTAGAGGAGTGAGATACGTGGCACCACCTCGATTGGGAGAGTCGGTGAGTTGTTACGTGACCTTATCCTCGGGATCCCAAAGGCACAGCAGCAATCCCTCGTTATAAGATTTGATATCCCTGTTTAAAGACATGCATTTCATTACGATGTTATTGATTTCGTTATTGTATTGAAAGCATGTTTGTTACTTGTATTACTTGTTATGTTGCTTTTACTGGGAATGTCGTCCTCACCGGTTATCCGGCTGTTGCTTTGTTTTGTATGTGTACTTGGCAACAGGTGGGGCAGGAACAAGTCAGAAGAGGCATGGTTAGCTTCAAGGGCAAGTAGTAGAAGTGAGACTCGGTTTAGAAGTCGAATTAGCATGTTTATCTAGTTTAAGATTGAAGCATGTTAGAACTCGAACTTGATATGTTTTGTTATTCGAATTAGTTTGTATTCGGATTGTAATCTAAAATCGAAGTATGTTGTTGTTGTATCGATTTAGACCTCTGGTTGTTTTTAGGCCTTCTGAAAGCATGACTTGTTATGGCATGTTTCCCTACACCCTGTTATTGCATATGTATTTGAAGGCATGTCGGACCAAGCGCGGAATCCTTTCTTTATTTTCTGCAGCCTGAGCATTTTCTGCCCAGGCCTTCCGCGTGCGGGCGAGCATGGTATCTCGCGCGGGCGCGAGCCTTTGGTTGGTCTCGGTTTTTTAAGCCCGCGCACGTGCGAGCTTGGTTCCTCGCGCGGGCGCGCGGCGTTTAAAAAAAAAAAAAAACTTTGAATTGTTTTACTCTTGGACTCTTGTTCGCTTAATTGTTGTTTAATCCGAGATTAGTGGTTTAGAATCGAGGTCTCACATTAAGTGGTATCAGAGAGTTAAGATTCTTGGTCGAACTAGAGTGAGCGGGGTAGATCGAGTCTGTGTGCAATGACTCCTCGCATGTGTTTGAATTATTTAATTGTGTACTTAATTCCATGCGAGCATGCTTTATTGTTTGAGCATTATTTGAATTACATGGTTGTGTGATTTAAATTAATAAAGCATGATCTACTTGAGATATAACTGTTTCTGTTCTCGACTGGTATTCGGTATTCCAAGCGGTTGTAAGGGCACTGATGGTAGCGATTGAGATATCTCGTGTGCTAAAATTTGATTATCAGATGGGTCCTCGTCGAGTGATAAACAGAAACACACCACCAGTTATCCCTGCGACTGAGCAAGCTAGCACTGAGGTTGATCAGTTGGATGCTTCAGCGACTCCTATGGAAACCTTGCTGAAGAGGTTTCAGTCGTTCAATCCGCCATTGTTGATGGGTTCAGAAAATCCAGTTGACTGTGAGAGTTGGTTGGATGATATGGATCAGTTGTTTGATTCCATTTACTACACAGATGACCGCCGAATCAGGTTAGTAATTCATCAGCTGCGCGGTGGTGCTAAGAGCTGGTGGATCATGACAAAGAAAGCATTTGAGAGTAGAGGTACAGAGGTTACTTGGACTCTTTTTAAATCTGAGTTTTATAAGCGGTTTTTCCCTATCTCGTATCGTAAGGATAAGGGAGCAGAGTTTGCAAATCTGAGGCAAGGGAATCTGAACATTGAAGAGTACGTGGCTAAGTTCGATAGTCTGTTGCGTTTTGCACCGCTATTTGCCGGAGATGAAGAAGCTAAGGCAGATCAGTTCATCAACGGGTTGAACCCCAATGTCTTCACGTTGGTTAACACCAACAGGCCTAGCAACTTTGCGGATGCCATGAATTACGCAAAGGGAGCAGAAGCAGGCTTGTGGAGGCAAAGAGGTAATCAGGGGGCACCTCAGCAGCAGAGGCAGTATCAGAACCAACCATCTCAGTACCAGAATCAGCCACCTCAACATCAGAACCAGCAGCAGAGGTATGAAGGTGGAAACAGTGGGGGAAACAGAAAGGATCAGTACAAGGCAAGAGGTAAACAGTTCAAGAGACAGGGGAACAGTTCGTCCAGTTCCAGTGGTTCGAAGCAATTCGGTTCAGGACCGAGTTTTGGGTCATCATCCTTGTACTGCAGCAAGTGTGGAGGAAGACACTCACCGGATCAGTGTGTGGGAGTCTTCGACAATTGTAACACATGTCAGCAACCGGGACACTTCTCTAAAGTGTGCCCTCAACGTAATAGAGATAGAGCTCAGAGTGGGAGTTCGTCTAGACCTGCAGCTCAGCCGGAGAGGCAGTCGTCTGCAGTGCACTCTTTCCAACCCCAGCAACAGCAGAACAGATAGGGAGGTAGCTCTAGTGCAAATCATGTTGGAGAACGTGGCGATCAGATCAATCAGGATTGATACCCGGTGCAGCGGAAGGTTAAAAATTTTTTGTATGGAACGATTCCATAATAGGTATCAACCTTACGATTAAATTGTGTGTGTGTAAAAATTAAATAACAATTATAAATTTTTACCTCAATCTCGAATCGAGATTATGGACACCAACAGATTGCTCTGCTCTTGTTGTATATCCCTGGAACTGATGGACGAACTGTTCTTCAATCAGGTCCACGAACGGATATTTAATCCCTCTGATAGATTGCACTAGAAAATCTATCAGAAGTTTCTACGAAGAGATTAACGAATTTGATCCGTTAAACCAGACTGCAAATTCAAAATTCACAGGCTGGGTTTTTCGAGCAGAGAGGGGAGAAGGGGGCGGCGGCCACTAGGTCTCAAAACCCTAGTTAATTTCGAAAATTATGCCTGTTGTGTTTAATTTCTGTACTGCAAAAACTTATTTATAATGTAGGCCACTAACAGCTTAGGGCCCATTAGTCATAAGTTCAAGCCCGACAAGCAAAGCCCGCATGTTCAGAAATTAATATAAAATTCATCGTGACTCCGATTGATAAACCGATTTCACCAATGTGCACAGAAACCATTTCTGCACCTTTTAAAGTCAAGATAAATTTTTCTGAATCCGAATTCAGTGGTTTCCAAAAATGTCCATCCCTATGTCATTTTAGGAAATCTTACTCCTCTACTCATAATTAAGAAGTCCAACTTCTTTGTTCATTAAATTTAACTCTTTAAATTTAACTATCTCAACGGGGATTAAAAATCCATTACTCTGTGTGACCCTCAATGGTTCAGGGATACAGCTAGCCGTGGGCTCACAACTCCTTGTGACTCGGAACAACAATTTCCGACTTGCCCATCGAATCATGGTAAGAGCGCCTAGCAACATCGCCCCATGATTCCCTAGGTATCACTGATAGTGCCTACAAGAACCAATAGATTTTGGTTAGCGTACAGTACGGTCCCTTCATCCATATATCCCGATCGAATCAATAACCATTGGTATATCGAGAGTCGTTCGAGATTCGATAACTATGCAGTACATCTTGAAGATCAAATAGTGACATCGCATGTGTTACTAAGAAACCATTTCTTAAAACACATCATGTACTCTGGCCAGAGATTCGTTACACTAATATCTCCTCAGATCGCATAGGATATCCACAGTCGCAAGTAAGTGGTGAATCCTTGACAACAAAGCATCGACTCCTATATGTGTCGTAACTGTACCCAATCCCGACACCTGATGACCCCAATAGAGTCGGTAAACGAGTCAAAGCACAGTACTAGCATATAGAGTCTTAATGATGTTTCAAGTAGTAAGGACTAATGGTGTACAACCAAAACCACGGACTTTATCCACTCGATAAGTGATAACCACTTGGAAAGTCCGGATAGGGTAGTTCGATCATTCATCATATGAATATCCATTTGCATGCTTCGAACTTCTCTATGTTCCTTACCAATGAAACGTGGTACTCTGCATCGCAAATGCTAGTCTCAAACTCGAGCGATCCTTATCCTTATTATCGGACGGCTCAATCGACTAGGAACAGTTTAGAATATACAGTGACTATAAGATGTGTTTCATGATAGACATCCCCATGTTCTACCACATCTTACATACACTATAGTATATTCAAGGTCTTTATCAAAACAACAATAGTATATCACAATATAACAATATGAAGAAAGATAAAGTCATTGCCTTTAATAAAAGTGTAAATTATATTAAACAAAAGATTGTTTATACAAAGAGTCATCAAAGCCCTTAGCCACAAGTTGGCTCACCGGGCACCCACTCTTTCAAATCAGCCTCCGAGACAGCAAGCACGAGTCTTTGCATTGACAGAGGATCAGGCTCAGGCAGCACCTGACGATGTCATAGCAGGTAACTGTTCGATTTTCGGTCATTCTGCTCATGTCTTGATAGATACAGGTGCTTCCCATTCCTTTATCTCTAAGAAATATGTGTTATTGCATGCTTTTCCAACTGAATTGTTGCCTACAGTAGTAGCTGTTACTTCAACTTTGGGTGGAGGAATTGTTTCTGTCCGACTAGTCAGGAACTGTGAACTTTGTTTCGAGGGGAATTTGTTAGAATTCGACTGTATTGTGCTTGGGTTGTCAGATTTTGATTGTATTGTCGGTATAGATACTTTGACCAAGTACAGGGCAACAGTTGATTGTTTTCTGAAAGTTGTCAGGTTCAGACTTGAAATGGCAGACGAGTGGAAATTCTTTGGCAAGGGTTCTCGATCTAGAATTCCTTTGATTTCAGTGTTATCTATGACTCGTTTGTTACAGAGAGGTGCAGAAGGATTTTTGGTTTATGCGGTTGATGTACTGAAATCTAGCCCAGCTTTGGTTGACTTACCAGTGGTTAGATATTTTGCTGATGTGTTTCCGGAAGATGTTCCTGGATTTCCACCCATTCGAGAGGTTGAATTCAGCATTGACTTAGTGCCAGGTACTCAACCTATTTCAAAAGTTCCTTATCGTATGGCGCTTGTTGAATTGAGAGAGTTGAAGGAGCAGCATGAGGATTTGATTGCCAAGGGATACATCATACCTAGTGTATCGCCTTGGGGTGCTCCTGTTCTATTCGTTCGAAAGAAGGATGGTTCTATGCGGCTCTGTATCGACTACCGTCAATTGAATCAGGCTACAGTTAAGAACAGGTATCCTTTACCCCGAATAGATGACTTGTTCGATCAACTGCAGGGTTCTTCTGTCTACTCTAAGATTGATCTGAGGTCAGGCTACCATCAGCTGAGAGTGCGAGAGGAAGATGTTCCTAAGACCGCATTCAGAACGAGGTATGGTCACTTTGAGTTTATAGTCATGCCGTTCGGTTTGACTAACGCTCCAGCTGTTTTTATGGGTTTGATGAACCGTATCTTTCAGCGTTATTTAGATGAGTTCGTCATTATTTTCATCGATGATATTCTTATCTACTTGAAGAACCGTACTGACCATGCAGAGCACTTGAGAATCGTCTTGCAGATTTTGCGAGTTGAGCAGTTGTTTGCCAAGCTATCGAAATGCGAATTCCGGTTAGATCGAGTTGTCTTTCTTGGTCATATTATTTCTGAAGATGGGATTTCTGTCGATCCCAGCAAAAAATCGAAGCGGTTATGAATTGGCCTAAACCGACATCAGTACCTGAGATCCGAAGCTTCATGGGTTTAGCTGGTTATTACCGTCGTTTCATCGAGGGTTTCTCGTCTATTGCCAAGTCTATTACCCAGCTGACTCAGAAGAATGTGCCTTTTGTCTGGACTACAGATTGTGAGGCTAGCTTTGTTGATCTTAAGAGGAGACTGACCAGTGCTCCAATTCTTTCTATTCCGAAGGGTACTGGAGGTTTCACAGTGTATTGTGATGCTTCTAACCGAGGTTTGGGTTGTGTTCTTATGCAGCATAAGCATGTGATAGCGTATGCATCGAGGCAGCTGAAACCGCACGAGACTCGTTATCCTGTTCATGATCTTGAACTTGCAGCGATTGTATTTGCTTTGAAGATCTGGCGTCACTATCTTTATGGTGAGTCTTTCGAGATCTTTTCTGATCATAAGAGTCTTAAGTACTTGTTTTCACAGGCAAAGCTGAATATGAGACATAGAAGATGGTTAGATCTGTTGAAGGATTTCGACTGTGAGATCAAGTATTATCCAGGGAAGTCGAATGCAGTTGCAGATGCCTTGAGCCGAAAGCTTTGTTCTTTATCTCTTTCAACTATCGGTGTTTCTCAGTTGGTCGATGATTGTTGCACTTCTGGTTTAGAGTTTGAAACAGATAGGGAGACTATCAGAGTGTTTGCTATTCGAGCCGAGCCGGAGTTGTTTGTTGCAATCAGAGAAGCACAGAAGTCTGAGCCGAGCATTCAGGTTTCAGTAGAGAAAGTCAGAACTGGGCATCAGTCAGAATTCTAGGTTAGAGATGACGTTTTGTTTGTGAATAACCGTATTGTTGTGCCTGATATTTCGGAGTTGAGACAGCGTATTCTCCGAGAGGCTCATTGCAGTCGGTTTAGCATTCATCCTGGAGGTCGTAAGATGTACAATGATCTAAAGAGTCAGTTCTGGTGGAAGAGAATGAAGAGCGACATCGCGAGGTTTGTGTCACGGTGTTTGAACTGTCAGCAAGTGAAAGCAGAGCGGAAGCGACCAGGTGGTCTATTGCACAGCTTATCTGTTCCTGATTGGAAATGGGATCATATTTCTATGGATTTCGTCACGAAGCTACCACGATCCGTTCTAGGATGCGATGCCATTTGGGTAGTAATCGACCGATTGACGAAGTCAGCTTTCTTTATTCCTTACAGGATGACGTATCGTCATGATCAGATGGCTGAGCTTTATGTTAGCAATGTTGTGAGATTGCATGGGGTGCCGAAGTCGATCGTTTCAGACAGAGACCCGAGATTCACTTCGCACTTCTGGCATAGTTTGCAAGAGGCGCTTGGTACTCGATTGCATCTGAGTACAGCTTATCATCCCCAGACAGATGGACAGTCAGAGCGGACTATCCAGACATTGGAGGATATGCTGCGAGCGGTAGTGCTAGACTTTGGCACTAGTTGGCAGGATTATTTGCCTCTTGTCGAGTTTTCTTACAACAACAGCTTCCAAGCGAGTATCGGTATGGCGCCTTTTGAGGCATTGTATGGTAAGAAATGCCGATCTCCGTTGTTTTGGGATGATTTATCTGAGTCACCAGATTTGGGGCCGGATATGCTTCGAGTTATTGCAGAACAGGTTAAGGTCATTTAGACCAGAATGAAGACAGCTCAAGATAGACAAGCAAAGTATGCGAATGTCAGACGTCGACCTCTGAGTTTTGAGCAGGGAGACCGTGTATTCCTTAAGATTTCTCCGTTCAGAGGCACCGTCAGATTCGGTAAGAGAGGAAAGTTATCTCCGAGATTCATCGGTCCGTACGAGATTCTCGAGAAGATAGGCGATCTTGCCTACAGACTTGCACTTCCTCCGTCTTTATCTGGTATTCACGACGTTTTTCACGTCTCTATGCTGCGAAAGTATCATCCAGATCCTTCTCATATCCTTCAGCCTGACGAAGCCGAGTTAGACGAGACTCTGAGCTATTTTGAGCGATCGATTCAGATCCTTGATCGGAAAGAAAAGCAACTCAGGACCAAGTTGATTCCATTAGTGAAGGTGCAATGGAGCCGTCACGGTGTTGAGGAAGCGACTTGGGAGACAGAGTCTAACATGAGACAACGTTTTCCAGAGCTATTCGGATGACGTGAGTTCTTCTTACTGTCTTTAGTTCTTTATTCTATCTTTGATTTGTGGTTCTCATTGATTTCGAGGACAAAATCTCTTCTTAGTGGGGGAGAATTGTGACGCCCCGTTTTTATCTTAAATTAGTTTATTTGAGTTAATCGGAGATTGCAGAGTTCACGAGCCGACTTGATTTTGATCAGGGTCCTTTTTTCAAATTTTGGAAATTTCAGGGACTAAAACGCAAATTTTGAGTTTAATATATTATCTACACTTGGAAAAGACTTGACTTAGTCTTCACTTCTCCTCCTTCTTCCTCTCCATCGATTCCTTCCATTAAAGCTTGAGGAAACGCTTCTTTAAGCTTTCCAAATCCAGTCCGAGCTCGATCCGTCCGTTGGAATTTATTTCTGAAGGCAGATTATCGATCACAGCAGTGAGAGCTCTGTTATATCGTAAGTTTTTCTACGATCGGATACATTCTAGTTTTTGGATGTTGTTAGAATCGTTCTAGATTCGAGTTAGTTGTTCTCTACAGAGTTCTGATCGTTTATTATCTGTCAGTTTTGAAATAAAGCGACGTTCGGATTTGTTATGATTTTTGGAAGCCATTTTCAAAAATCATGGTTTTGAGATTTGTTGGTTTTGTCTTGTTGTTGTTGTATTAGCATTGAATTGAGTTGTTATCAGTATTGAACTGCTGTCTGCGTTGCCGGTTTGTTCAGTTATAGCCGTTATGCCGTCGGTTTGAGTTTTTGGAGATTTTGAACCGTTTTTGAGTTTGAACTTGGCTTGTAATTTGATCGTGGTTATTGATCAATCATCTCTTGTATCTGAACAGATTCGTTTAGAGTTGTCAAGCCCAGAGTTAGCAGCTGTTTGATCGTTTCAGAGAATTGGACGAAGAACGGTATAAAGAGTTTTCCTTGAACCGTTGCCTTGTTGTTGTTAGATTGTGTAGTTGTTTATACAATCTCTTTTGTAGCTTATCCAGAGTTGGAGCTACTGCATTGAAAGGTAAAAGCAGTCATCGTAGCGGGATAGCATACTCGGGACTGTGGTTCTCGAGTTTTCCCTTTTGAAATCACATACTTGCATCTACACTTGTTCTAGCATGAGGAACTTGTGTATTGTTTGATTGTATTGGTTTTTGTTAAAAGGATTATGTTTTATGTTTCTGTTATGCATTCATCTTGAGCCAATCTTGTTTCAGCGGGCAGAACCGCCCTTTTTGTTTAGACATTTGGGAACTATGATTGAGTGGCCCAGGTCATAGTCATTTCGTCTGGTCCTAGCATACTCATTATAGTTGCTCAAAGTCTAGAGGAGTGAGATACGTGGCACCACCTCGATTCGGAGAGTCGGTGAGTTGTTACGTGATCTTATCCTCAGGATCCCAAAGGCACAGCAGCAATCCCTCGTTATCAGATTTGATATCCCTGTTTAAAGACATGCATTTCATTACGATGTTATTGATTTCGTTATTGTATTGAAAGCATGTTTGTTACTTGTATTACTTGTTATGTTGCTTTTACTGGGAATGTCGTCCTCACCGGTTATCCGGCTGTTGCTTTGTTTTGTATGTGTACTTGGCAACAGGTGGGGCAGGAACAAGTCAGAAGAGGCATGGTTAGCTTCGAGGGCAAGTAGTAGAAGTGAGACTCGGTTTAGAAGTTGAATTAGCATGTTTATCTAGTTTAAGATTGAAGCATGTTAGAACTCGAACTTGATATGTTTTGTTATTCGAATTAGTGTGTATTCGGATTGTAATCTAAAATCGAAGTATGTTGTTGTTGTATCGATTTAGACCTCTGGTTGTTTTTAGGCCTTCTGAAAGCATGACTTGTTATGGCATGTTTCCCTACACCCTGTTATTGCATATGTATTTGAAGGCATGTCGGACCAAGCGCGGAATCCTTTCTTTATTTTCTGCAGCCTGAGCATTTTCTGCCCGGGCCTTCCGCGCGTGGGCGAGGCGTTCCTCGCGCGCGCGCGAGGCCTCCGTTGGGCCTCTGAATTGTTTGCCCGCGCGCGCGCGAGCTTGGTTCCTCGCGCGGGCGCGAGCCTTTGGTTGGTCTCGGTTGTTGAAGCCCGCGCACGCGCGAGCTTGGTTCCTCGCGTGGGCGCGCGGCGTTTAAAAAAAAAAAAAACCTTGAATTGTTTTACTCTTGGATTCTTGTTCGCTTAATTGTTGTTTAATCCGAGATTAGTGGTTTAGAATCGAGGTCTCACACTTTCAATCATGCAAGTATGTGATTTCTTCGGAACACTCGAATAAAGTCTAATTCGAGTTAATCGTTCCATTCAATTCTAAGTCGTCTTTTACCTTATTCTCTTCGAAGGTACTGAAATCTGAAAATCAATAATAAGGATAATAATCAATATCCAAAACAAATTCATTCGAAACTCAATCAACTTCTTCAATCGATAAATAAGAAAATCGATACTATACCGACTTCAATCTTCCAACTGACCAAAGATGCTACTGCGCAACTCTGCTGACTTCAATTCAATCTATCATAAGAAGTCAATAGGATCAATATCGACTTCCAAAAGCTCAATCAAACTTGATACGATCAAAATATTGAACGATATCCAAAACTCAAACTGACGGCATAACGGCTATAAACTAATCAAACCGGAAACGCAGACAGCAAGATATCAATTCAATAAACTCATAATCATCACAATATCATCAAAAAAAATTCAAATCCTTCAAATCTAAAATCTCCAATTTCAAAATAATCTTCCAAAAATCAAAACAATTCCGAACGACGCTCTATTTCAAAACCGACAGAGAATAAACGATCAGAACTCTGTCAAGAATAACATACTCCAAACTCAATCGATTCTAACAACATCCAAAAATAGAAGTCTAGCTGATCGAAGAAAAACTTACTATAGAACGAAGCTCTCGCAGTCGTGATCGCTAATCTGCCTTCAAAAATAAATTCCAGCGGACGGATCGAGCTCGGGGAGAAATTTGAAAGCTTGAGAAAGCTTGGAGTCGGCTCTAATGGAGGAAGAGGCGATGGAGGTGATGAAGAGTGAAGAAAAATCAAGTCAAACATGCTTAAATATCTAACAAATCCAATATTTGCATTTTAGTCCCTGAAAATTCCAAAAATTGCATTTTAGTCCCTGATCAAAATCGAATCGGCCCTCGACTTCTAAAATCTCTGATTATCTCAAATAACATCCATTAAGATAATTTTGGGGCGTTACAATTCTTCCCCTCTAAGAATCGATTTCGTCCTCGAAATCAATCACTGTTCTATCACAAGGTCGAGGATAAAGTCAAAGGACTGCAATAAGAATTTACATCTCGGAACTAAGTCCAGAATCTGCTTCCAATCAAACTCTGAATCGTTCGTCTCAATTAGTTCGACATCTCAATCAATCAGAGAAGTCAAAAACTCTAGTCGAATACTTCATCAACACTCCGTCCGTCTATCAAAAGTCAACTCATCGTCGTCAGAAAATTCTTCTAAACTCAGTCACAATTCGAATCATCTTACGTTCTAAACCAAGAGACAAAGGGAATTAATCTCAAAATTCAATTCGATCATCGTCTACTCTCGCACGACTTCTATAATGTGCCTCCAATAACTCGTCAAACTCTGTCGTTGCACAAAATTTCCACAAACATCAAGAATTCTATCAACTAGTGCTAAGTCGAGCACTACTACTCAATGCAATTCTTCTAAAGTTCGACTCATCTGATCTGGCTGTTCGTCGTTATGAGGGTATCGAATCGAAAGTAGTTGAATTCAACAACAAATTTCTCTTCGAAGTCTATGCCGAAAGGACAATTACAACAAGGATCTCTATCTAGACTGACAGACTTCGGCAATTACAGACATATGACAACCTCTGACAAGATCTCAATTCTCTGTTCTTCATCAAAATCTTTCTGTACAGAAAATTGTAATGGATCCTATCTATCGGTCAATCAAAATCAGACAGTAGATAAAATAAGAACAAATTCTTCGGTTCTAAACATCAATTGCTGCATTCATTCCTTCTGCTAAAAGATTCAAAACAGAAATCTCAAAAAGAAGAAAACTAAGTACTGCAAGATTGTCAGTACTAAAACTCAGAATACAGAAGAACGAATAATCAGAAATTCCATCATCAGATAAACAGATCAAAGAAATTCATTCGGTTCAATCATAATTTCAAACATCATGATTAGTAAACAACTGATCGGCGTAAAATTCTGAAAAGATTTTTGAAAACTCTGTACGATCAGTACAATTTTCATAGCCAGAAAGCAAGAAATTCATCAATAAGAATTCCTAATTTCAACTAACACTTCTGAGAGATTTGGTCAACAGGAAATTCTTCATCAATACCGGATTATTCATCAAAACAAACGGCCTGTCAAAAGTTCAAACGGCCATACCTCAATTCGGAAACGATTCTGAGAAAGTTCTCCTCACGATCTTCCTGAAGATAAATTCGGATCCCCAATCAGTGTCGAACTCGTTCTGACAATCGGGACCAAACTAGAAGTTCATTCTGAACAACTTCAGTCGTTCAATAACCACTGGCACATCAACCAGTTCAGGTTACAATTCAAAACATCAACTGTAAAGCTTCGAGAGTTCGTTCATACTATTCTGTAACAACAGTCATTCAACAGAATAAATCAAGAATTCTTAGAATCGAGAATTCTTAACGGAGTATTCCATCACTCGCTCAACGATACTCAGATAACATCTCATCTCGAACTCAACAAAGTAGTCTTACTACTAAAATCAACGAATTGTGATCCCAACTCCATTCTGAATCAGAATAGACTGTACAACAGAAAATTGGATCGTTCTTTTTCTGACTGCTGACAGTTCACAACATCAGAAACTATACTTCTAATCTCATACATCATCATCCTCTATTCAATCTGATTCCTCAATTTATCAACAAACATCTTCCGATCATCTAGAAGAACTCTGAATAAACTTCAAAGTGCAAAACTCCTGATACTCTGTCTCAACCCGAAACATCTGGCACAAAAAAAGTTATTCTCTAAAAAGGCATCAATAAAAACCTGAAACTCAGATTATACTCAGATCTGATCTATCTTCATCTGATTCTGAAAGGTCGAATCAGATTCCTCAATCAACTCTAGTTCGAAGTCGAATGAAGGAGTCAAGATAAACGTTCCATCTTATCCAGACTCTAATAAAAGTGCAGCAATCATTTGTCAAAGAAGACAACTGAAGTAGATAAAAATAAGATCAGATCATACAGCTTACCATTGTAGCTGTTACCATCAGTTCCCCGGATAACAATAAAATTCGCAATCAGATTAATCGTCCTCTAAAACTCTCTTTCCCAATTCATAATCAGTTCGGACTGCGACAATAAAAACTTCTATCTTCCAAGATCAGAATAGATTACTGAAATCTTCCAAGCAAATAAAATGATGCTAAATCTTCTGAGCAATAAGATCTCTGTGAGACTCAAATCGGAAACTAATATAGCATCTCAAGCGTCTTCAACTTCTCCGATACTCAAGATAATACGGAGTTATTCTGAACATAAATAAGTCTCAACTCTCAATAAAAAGAAGTGCAAAGCACCGAAAGGTCATCAATACCAAAGAAATCAATAATACTGAGGTTCTATTCAATCTCTCCTTCAATTCAATAAGAACTGGTCTCAAGATACAAACTAAACAGAAGAACATAATCTGCTGAGTATTTGTCTAATCAACAATAAGAATTCTTCAAAGTATTCACGATAGAATTCGCTAAATCCAAAAATCTTCAAATTCAGATAAGGACGTCGATCCAGATCAATTGATAACAGTTCTAGTCTTGAGGTATTCAATAAAATTCCATCTTCTTAGAGAAAATTTATCGAGGAAAAGACAACTCGTTCTCAACAAGATTCAGACATCAAAAGAATAGCATAATTGATCGACATGCAAGTCTGCGAACAATTCTTAAATAATCTGAAAGATCAATACGGATCTTCGAAGGATAAAAGATTCATCGATAAGAATACTCAAGAACTCATCTACAAACCTCTGGAAGATTCGGTTCAAAGGATTCATAAACATTGCAGATGCAATTCCAATTCAATCTGTACGATAAAATTCAAACCGGTCGTACCTCATTCCAAACTCAATCTCTGAAACTTCTTCCCTTCAGATTATCAGTCGATGATGTTTGATCTAAAATAAATGTTGAACACATCATCTCGACTCGGAGGCAAATCTGGAATCTCAACTAGAACAACATCAGCAAACTCAACAACTTTGTTAAATCAACCAACACGGCTGATTTAAGACATCATCTGCATACCTCAAACATTCCTCCGCACCTTTCTGTAACAAACGGTAATCGACAATTAATAAGAAAGGAATTCTTAACTCAGGCATTCTTACCGGAGGAAAAATCCACTCGTCTATCATCTCGGATCCGAATCTGGCAACAATCTGAAATCAACCTCGGTTGCCCTGTACTCGGTTAATATACTACATCGATAATATAATCAAATCTGATAACCGAAGTATAGTACTGTTCAGTACAATCAACTCCCATCGAATCAAAGTTCAAAAATTCAAACTAAACTCACCGCAACTAATTCAGATACTCAAATGTAGAGGAAGTATTAATCTAACTTCTCAATAAGAAGAAAAAGTTGCATCAATATCTAACAGCAAAAGAGTCGAAAGACTAAAATCGAACAATTACCTGCTTCATCATCGTCAAGAGCAGTTAGAGTCTGTGAATCCTCGAGCAAGTACTAAATCCTTGCAGTTGGTAACCAACTAACTGAATCCGTCGTTCGTCGTTGTAGTTTAAAAGAATCAAAAAATTGATCGATCTCTTCTAATCAGCTTTCACACCCAAACTCATTCTCAGAACTCCTCAGATTTGAAGGGTTAACAGACTGAAATCTCATCAATAATGCTTCCATCAGTTCAGTCACAAAACAAATCTATACAATCGGGTTCGCTACTAGTTGAATCCTATTCAAACTTGCCGAGTAGAAAATCTGATTCAAGAGGATTAGGACACAACATCTCAAATACATCTATCCGGTTTCCAACAACCTCAGCTCGACATACTCATTCGATCTCTAGAGTATACAATGTAACCCGAAACAGTTCGTATCTCAATTAATTCATGCTTTAAAATTTAAATCACATATCCAAGTAATTCAAATAATTCTCAATCATAAAGCATGCTCGCATTGAATTTAATAAATCAATTAAATAACTCAAACACATGCGAGAAGCCAATTCAAGCAGACTCGATCTACCCGCTCACTCTAGTTCAGTCCAAGAATCTTATCTCTCTGATACCATTTAATGTGAGGCCTCGATTCTAAACATCTAATCTCGGAATTAAACAACAATAGGGCATTCAAGATCCAAGATTAAAAGTAATAAATTTTTTATTTTTTTTTTAAACAGTGCTCGCTCGATCGGTAGAACTTTACCGATCGAGCGGTCCATCTTAACCAAGTCTCTGCCGAGACTTACAAAAGCCTGCCGCTCGATCGGTAAAAACTTACCGATCGAGCGGAAGAAAAAATCCAAACTTCCTGCCTCAAAACAGGGGTGCTCGCTCGATCGGTGAAAGTCTGCCGATCGAGCGAGACACCTGCCCAGAAAATTCTTTTGGTTTTTCTTTCTTCAAAATCAATCCTCAACTCTTCCAAACATACAACAACATGTATAAATTCATTCAACATGCAATAACAATACCAGGTAGTTCTAAAGTCATACATTCAACCAACTATTAGAACATGCTTCAATACTCGATTACAATACCACAAAATACAAAAGAGTTTGAATGTAGTTCAACTCCTAAAACCAAGGGCCTCACTTCTATTCTCTCAACCACCTAGCCATGCTGCCTCTGACTTGGTCCTGCCCCACCTGTTTCCAAGTACACATACAAACAAAGACAACAGCCTGATAATCCGGTGAGAATATAATTCCCTGTAAAGGAGACAATCATGAAGTATCAATCAAACATATCAATCATGATACACAACAATTCCATCTTATATATCAACTTCAGATATAAATCACGTCAGAATTTCCAAATATCTATCACCTCAAGATCAATTCAAGTAATTCATCCAAGTACTGGAGTAAAATGATATGCATGTCTTTAAAACTTCTAGATTATCAGACTCAGATAATCAAATAGAATTCTTCTTTCTTTCTTTCTTCGGTTTGGGATCCCGAGGTTAAAATATCCAACAATCACACCGAACTCCCTCTCGAGGTGGACGAGGCATATTTTAATCCTCTAGACTCCAGAGCATTATATAGAGTTTATTTGACAAGGTATAAAATCTCCAACCAAGTCACTCAACTACAATCTCTAGATCGTCTAATCAAATTGAAATGAATCAAGGCTCAATATGAATGCATATGTCATCTCATGCATTCTAATATCATTTCAATCATCAGTTCATATAAGCATTCAATCATGCTTTCATTCATCAATTCAAATAATCATTCAAACATGATTTCGTCAATATAAATGCATATATAATCTCATGCATTCAAATAAACATTCAAATATGATTTCAATTAAGCATTCAATCATGCAAGTATGTGATTTCTTCGGAACACTCGAATAAAGTCTAATTCGAGTTAATTGTTCCATTCAATTCTATGTCGTCTTTTACCTTATTCTCTTCGAAGGTACTGAAATCTGAAAATCAATAATAAGGATAATAATCAATATCCAAAACAAATTCATTCAAAACTCAATCAACTTCTTCAATCGATAAATAAGAAAATCGATACTATACCGACTTCAATCTTTCAACTGACCAAAGCTGCTACCTCGCAACTCTGCTGACTTCTATTCAATCTATCATAAGAAGTCAATAGGATCAATATCGACATCCAAAAGCTCAGTAAAACTCGATACGATCAAAATATTGAACGATATCCAAAACTCAAACTGACGGCATAACGGCTATAAACTGATCAAACCAAAAACGCAGACAGCAAGATATCAATTCAATAAACTCATAATCATCTCAATATCATCAAAAAAAATTCAAATCCTTCAAATCTAAAATCTCCAATTTTGAAATAATCTTCCAAAAATCAAAACAATTCCGAAACTCAATCGATTCTAACAACATCCAAAAATAGAAGTTAGCTGATCGAAGAAAAACTTAATATAGAACGAAGCTCTCGCAGTCGTGATCGCTAATCTGCCTTCAGAAATAAATTCCAGCGGACGGATCGAGCTCGGGGAGAAATCTGAAAGCTTGAGAAAGCTTGGAGTCGGCTCTAATGGAGGAAGAGGCGATGGAGGTGATGAAGAGTGAAGAAAAATCAAGTCAAACATGCTTAAATATCTAACAAATCCAATATTTGCATTTTAGTCCCTGAAAATTCCAAAAATTGCATTTTAGTCCCTGATCAAAATCGAATCGGCCCTCGACTTCTAAAATCTCTGATTATCTCAAATAACATCCATTAAGATAATTTTGGGGCATTACAATTGTCAGCCTCTGCCTGCTCCTGGTTAAGCGCAAAGACCTGACCCTAGGCACATGGCCGCAAAGAAGAATGACTCCGAGAAGGAGTCTGAGTAGGCTATCGCTGAGACTGCTGCGGCTGCTAGTGCTGATAAGAATACTGCTGCTGATATGGTGGCTGCTGGTACTGAGGTGGCTGGACAGATGCCTGAGAACCTCCTGAACCACTCGCTGCCCCAATCAGCATCGGACAATCCTTCTTCATGTGACCCTCCTGGCCACACTGAAATCATGCATTGGTCAATTGACCACACTGTCCTGGGGGATGCCTGCGACTGCACTGACGACAACGGTTCGGTCTCTGACCACCAAAATTATGCACTCCACCAGATCCAGATGAAGAAGAAGAAGTACCTCCTGGCTTCTTGAAAGACTGTCCTTTCGGACCCAAAGTACTGGCACTCGCTGACCTGGAACAAGAAGAGAAGAGTCCCCTGTTCCTCCGGATACTGTCCTCCGTCTGGTGACAACAGTCCACCAAGCCCTCGTAGGTCATATCACTGCCCACAGCAACCATCTGATGAATCTCAGGTTTCAGACCCTGAAGGAAATGGTCATACTTCACCATAGGACTATCAGCAATGTGAGGACAATAAGATAGCAGATCAAAGAACTTCTGTTGGTACTCCTCGATCGTCATCGAACCCTGTCGCAAACTCAGTAACTCACTAGCTTTTGCCCGTCGTAGAGCTGGAGGAAAATACAGTCTCTGAAAAGCAGTACAAAACTCAACCCACGTAGCTACTCCTCTCGCTGCTATGAATGGTGCGAAAGTAGATCTCCACCACTTCCTCGCTCGCCCCTCAAGCATGAAGGCAAGAATCTCCATCCTATCCTCGTCTGTTCAACGGAAATCCTGAAAACAGTGCTCCATCCTCTCGAGCCAATCCTCGGCCTGCTCAGGAGTCTCACCTCCTGACAAAGGCTTCGGGATAACCTCCTTAAACCTGTGCATTCTTACTCGTTTGCGCTCCTCAGGCTGTCCACGACGACGTCTGCCTCTGCTATCGTGGCTCTCATCGTAATCTTCCATCTGTTGCATAAGAACAGATAATTACTTAATCCGCTTTACAAAATTCCCAGTGCAATGCGCTCTGATACCAAAAATTGTAGTGACCCATCCCGGATCCACTAATTAATCAGAGTTATAAATAAAGCGCATGCAATAATACTTAAAGCTTAAGGAGCGGATAATTAATATACAACAAATCCAATCGGCAGAATTCAACCGACGATAACACAAGTGTATAAATATCATTATACAACCAAATTGAAGGTTCAAGGTAACAAATCCCTAACCTCTAACCTCGCATTCTCGGATCCTCAATCCTGTTGAGAGCCGCCAGGAACGTTCAGACTCAAACCTGCCCCGCCACAAAGTACACCACAATACCCAAACACAGGGGCGTGAGCGACAACGCTCAATACATAAGCAATGATATATGTACAAATATGCGCACACTGATGATTTAAAATCTCAGGTAAAACACTTGCTCATGGCGCCAGGAATATACAGTACCGGCTAGAGAGCGACTCCGCGGGGTACTCGTATATTCTATATCAGGGCTGAGCCAACCCCATCCTAACCCGAATCCAAAATAGGATACAGATCCCATATGGAAACTGTCATACCTGACTCGAGTCCAACATGAGATCATTGTTCCCTATGGAGACTGTCAATGACTCACATCTCTCAGGAAGCAGTCATACGTAAAATCATGCATGTGCTAAGGCGGTAAAACATGCTAAAACATGATAAGACATATAGCACATACTCATGCAACATACATGCAAATATATCATGCCGGATATCTCGGTCAGTACTTACGTACCTCTAACACTGCAGGTCAAAACCTAGCTCCGCTGGTCTAGACTCCAAGCCTACTAGTCTAGTCTACTTATACTTCAATGAAATTACCCATGCATCAATAATTAAGCTCTAAAAGCCTTAACTAAGCTATTGCATAATCCTAAATAATTTTAGGAAGCTAAATCTATACCTGCGTCCGTCGTTAGCCCTTTTCTGTCGACAGCCTCAAAACTAGGCCACAGCTCCGCTACGACGTCTAGATCGCTATGCCACTTCCGGAATCCGGATAGGACGCCTAGATCTCCCTAGATCTGAGTTAGAAGGCCTAGGAATAGAGAGAGAAGAGATGAATAGGTGCACCTCAAATGAAGTCTCGGCCCTCATATTTATAGGCAAAGTTCGGACCGTCCGAACCCTGTTCGGAGCCTCCGAACACGATCGGATCATCCGATCCTAACTTCGGACCCTTCGAAGTCACATCAGTGATGTCATCAATGATGTAATATCTTAGGACAACTGGCTGAATACTGTTCGGGCCGTCCGAACTGACTTTGGACCCTTCGAACTCCTCGGCCCTCTGATCTATGGCTCTGGTCACGTTCGGATCCTACGAACCCTGTTCGGAGCGTCCGAACCTTCCAAACCAAACCCATCATTTTCGGGTGTCCTGGATCTATTTTCGGACACCGTTAATCCATTTGGAATCTTCTTAATCATGTTTTACTTAATCTTAACATAATAACATGATTAATTACTCATTAATCATTAATTCTGGATACGGGTCACTACACAAACGGACATAACTTTCGATCGGTTGAGAGTTGCTGGAGCTTCAGCCTTCTCACACGAAGCTCGTCTCGATACCTATAGAGCGCATCTCGGTCTAAGAGAAAGAGAAGCACAAATTCCAACCCGGAGATGGTCTTTTGGGTCGTTTTTTCCGTAGGGCACGCTAGGACCCACCGAAGCGGCCCGCGTCACCCAAATCGCATGTCCACGTCGTGTTATTAAGTCTATTGCATATTTTCTATCCGCGGATTGGACTGAAAGAGTCGGAAATAGGACGGCGAGGATTTGGAGAAACAAAAAGTACGAGTAATAAAAAAAATTAATGAAAAAGGGCTGCAACACGAGGATTTCCCAGGGGATCACCCATCCTAGTACTGCTCTCGCCCTAGCACGCTTAACTTAGGAGTTTTGATGGGATCCGATGCATTAGTACTGGTATGATTGCACCCAACAATGAATGAATTCTTTATTGTTTTGTCTCTCGAATTGCGGATCGAAGGAACAGGCGCTGCACTTTCAAACGCGAAGCTCGTCTCGATACCTACAACGCAAATCTCAGTCTAAGAGACGGAGACACTCAAATTCCAACGCAGAGATGGTCTTTCGGGTTGTTTTTGCCGTAGGGCACGCTGGGCCCCACCGAAGCTGCCCGCGTCACCCATATCGCGCATCCACGTCGTGTGATTCTGTCTATTTCATCTTTTCTATCCGCGGATTGGACTGAAAGAGTCTGGAGTAGGACGGCGAGGAATCGAAGGAACAAGAAATACGAGTAATAAAAAATAAATTAATGAAAAAAGGGTGCAACACGAGGACTTCCCAAGGGGTCACCCATCCTAGTACTGCTCTCGTCCAAGCACGCTTAATTTCGGAGTTCTGATGGAATCTGGTGCATTAGTGCTGTTATGATCGCACCCAACAATGAATGAATTCTTTGTTGTTTTGTCTCTTGAATAGGGGATCGGAGGAACAAGCACTGCACTTTCAAATGGACATAACGTTCGATCGGCTTAGAGTTACGGGAGCTTCAGCCTGCTCACGCGAAACTCATATCGATACCTACAGGGCGCATCTCGGTGTGAGAGACAGAGGCGCACAAATTCAAACTCGAAGACGGTCTTTTGGGTCGTTTTGCCCGTAGGGCGCGCTAGGACCCAACAAAGCGGCCCGCATCACCCAGGTCGCACGTCCACTTCGTGTGATTCAGTCTATTGCATCTTTTCTATCCGAGGATTGGACTGTAAGAGTCGGGAATAGGACGACAAGGAATCGGAAGAACAATAAGTACGAGTATTAAAAAAAGAAATTAATGAAAAAGAGGTGCAACACGAAGACTTCCTAGGGGTCATCCATCCTAGTACTCCTCTTGCTCAAGCACGCTTAACATAGGAGTTCTGATGGGATCCGATGCATTAGTGCTGGTATGATCGCACCCAATAGTGAATGTATTCTTTATTGTTTTGTCTCTCGAATTGCGGATCAGAGGAATAGGAGATGCACTTTCAAACGCGAAGCTCATCTCGATACCTACAATGCGCATCTCAGTCTAAGAGACGGAAACACTCAAATTCTAACCCGTAGATGGTCTTTCGGGTTGTTTTTCCCGTAGGGCGCACTGGGACACACCGAAGCGGCCCGCGTCACCCAGATCGCACGTCCACGTCGTTTGATTCAGTCTATTGCATCTTTTCTATCCGCTGATTGGGCTAAAAGAGTCGAGAATAAGACGACGAGGAATCGGAGGAACGAGAAGTACGAGTAATGAAAAAAGAAATTAATGAAAAAGGGGTGCAACGCGAGGACTTCCCAGGGGGTCACCCATCCTCATACTGCTCTCGCCCAAGCATGCTTAACTTTGGAGTTCTAATGGGATCCGGTGCATTAGCGCTGGTATGATTGCACCCAACAATGAATGAATTCTTTATTTTTTTATCTCTCGAATTGCGGATCGGAGGAACAGGCGATGAACTTTCAAACGCGAATCTCGTCTCGATACCTACAACACGAATATCAGTCTAAGAGACGAAGACGCTCAAATTTCAACTCGGAGATGGTCTTTCGGATCATTTTTCCCATAGGGCGTGTTGGGACCCACCGAAGCGGCCCGCGTCACCCAGATCGCAAGTCCACGTCGTGTGAATCAGTCTATTGCATCTTTTATATCCGCGGATTGGACTGAAAGAGTCGGGAATAGGAAGGCGAGGAATCGGAGGAACAAGAAGTACGAGTAATAAAAAAAGAAATTAATGAAAAAATGGTGAAACACGAGGACTTATCAGGGGGTCACCCATCCTAGTACTGCTCTCGCCCAAGCACGCTTAACTTCGGAGTTATGATGGGATCCGGTGCATTAGTGCTGGTATGATCGCACCCAACAGTGAAAGAATTCTTTGTTGTTTTGTCTCTCGAATAGCGGATCGGAGGAACAGGCGCTGCACTTTTAAATGGACATAAATTTCGATCGGCTGAGAGTTACGGGAGTTTCAGCATTCTCACGCAAAGCTCGTCTAGATACCTATAGCGCACATCTCGGTCTAAAAGATGGAGACGCACAAATTCCAACCCAGAGATGGTCTTTTGGGTCATTTTTCCCTTAGGGCGCGCTGGGAACCACCAAAGCGGCCCGCATCACCCAGATCGCACGTCCACGTCGTGTGATTCAGTCTATTGCATCTTTTCTATTTGAGGATTGGACTGTATGAGTCGGGAATAGGACGGCGAGGAATCGGAGGAACAATAAGTACGAGTAATAAAAAAAGAAATTAATGAAAAAGGTGTGCAACACGAGGACTTCCCAGGGGGTCACCCATCCTAGTACTGCTCTCACCCAAGCACGCTTAAATTCGGAGTTCTGATGGGATCCGGTGCATTAGTAGTGGTATGATCGCACCAAACAGTGAATGAATTATTTGTTGTTTTGTCACTCAAATTGCGGATCGGAGGAACAGGCGCTGCACTTTCAAACTGACATAACTTTCGATCGGCTGAGAGTTACGGGAGCTTCAGCCTGCTCACGCGAAGCTCGTCTCGATACCTATAGCGCGCATCTCGGTCTAAGAGATGGAGACACACAAATTCCAACCCGGAGATGGTCTTTCGGGTCATTTTTCTTGTAGGGCGCGCTGGGACCCACTGAAGCAGCCCGCATCACCCAGATCGCACATCCACGTCGTGTGATTCAGTTTATTGCATCTTTTCTATCCGCGGATTGGACTGAAAGAGTCGGGAAAATGGGACGGAGAGGAATCGGAGGAACAAGAAGTACGAGTAATAAAAAAAGAAATTAATGAAAAAGGGGTGCAACACGAGGACTTCCCAGGGGGTCATCCATCCTAGTACTGCTCTCGCCCAAGCATGCTTAACTTTGGATTTTTGATGGGATCGGTGCATTAATGCTGGTATGATCGCACCCAACAGTGAATGAATTCTTTGTTGTTTTGTCTCTCGAATTGCGGATTGAAGGAACAAGCGCTGCACTTTCAAACGGACATAACTTTCGATCGGCTGAGAGTTACGAGAGCTTTAGCCTGCTCACGCGAAGCTCTTCTCGATACTTACAGTGCACATCTCGGTCTAAGAGACGGAGACACATTGATTCCAACCCGTAGATGGTCTTTCGGGTTGTTTTTCCCATAGGGCGCGCAGGGAGCCACTGAAGCAGCCGGCATCACCCACATCGCACGTCCACGTCATATGATTCAGTCTTTTGCATATTTTCTATCCGAGGATTGGACTGTAAGAGTTAGGAATAGGACGGCGAGGAATCAGAGGAACACTAAGTACGAGTAATAAAAAAAGAAATTAAAGAAAAAGGGATGCAACACGAGGACTTCCCAGGGGGTCACCAGTCCTATTACTGCTCTCTCCCAAGCACGCTTAACTTTGGAGTTTTAATGGTATCCGGTGCATTAGTGCTGGTATGATCGCACAAAACAGTGAATTAATTCTTTACTATTTTGTCTTTCGAATTGCGGATCGGAGAAACAGGCGTTGCACTTTTAAATGGACATAACTTTCAATCGGCTGAGAGTTACGGGAGTTTCAGCCTACTCAAGCAAAGCTCGTCTCGATACTTGTAGCGCGCATCTTGGTCTAAGAGACGGAGACGCACAAATTCCAACTCGAAGATGGTCTTTCGGGTCGTTTTTCCTGTAGGGCGCGCTGGGACCCACCGAAGCAGCCCGCGTCACCCAGATCGCATGTCCACGTCATGTGATTCAGTCTATTGCATCATTTATATCCGCGGATTGGACTGAAAGAGTCGGAAATAGGACGGCAAGGAATCGGAGGAACAAGAAGTACAAGAAATAAAAAAATAAATTAATGAAAAAGAGGTGCAAAACGAGGACTTCCCAGGTGGTCACCCATCCTTGTATAGATCTCGCCCAAGCACTCTTAACATCAAAGTTCTGATGGGATCTGATGCATTTGTGCTGGTATGATCGCACCCAACAGTGAATGAATTCTTAATTGTTTTGTCTCTCGAATTGCGGATTGGAGGAACAGGCGCTGCACTTTCAAACGCGAAGCTCGACTCGATACCTTCAACGCACATCTCAGTCTAAGAGACGGAGAATCTCAAATTCCAACCTGGAGATGGTCTTTTTGGTCATTTTTCCCGTAGGGCGCCCTGGGACCCACCGAAGCGGCCCGCGTCACCCAGATCGCACATCCACGTCGTGTGATTTAGTCTATTGCATCTTTTCTATCCGCGGATTGGACTGAAAGAGTCGGGAATAGGACGACGTGGAATCGGTGGAACAAGAATTACGAGTAATAAAAAAAGAAATTAATGAAAAAGGGGTGCAACACGAGGACTTCCCAGGGGGTCACCCATCCTAGTACGTGTAGTGACCCAACCCGGATCCACTATCTAATCAGAGTTATAATTTAAGAGCATTCATAAAACTTAAAGCATAAGGAGCGGATACTTAAAAGTACAACAAATCCAATCGGCAGAATACAACTGATGATAACACAAATGTATAAATACCATTATACAACCAAATCAAAGGTTCAGGGTAAACAAGGTACCTTCACTCCTGCTGAGAGCCTCCTGGACCGTCCAACCTCAAACCTGCCCCGCCACAAGGTATACCACAAATACCAAACACAGGGGCATGAGCGACAACACTCAATACGAAGCAATGATATGTAAACTAATATGCAGAAAACAAATGATTTAAAATCACTGGGTAAAACAGTCTACTCAGGGTGCCATGAACACACAGTACCGTGCTAAGAGAGCTACTCCGCGGGGTACTCGTGTATTACCCTATCCACTATAGCATCTACTCCATCGTCGTGGTCGCTCCTAGTGATAGCAAAACCAGGGGCTGAGTGTCCCCAGACAAGAATCCATAAGGAGTAACTCATCACCGATGGAAACTTGTCATGACTCACATCATACCAGATGCAGTCTACCGTAAAAATATGCATGTGCTAAAGCCGTAAAACATGGTAAAACACGTAGCACATAATCATGCAACATATAAGCATATATATCATTCCGGCTATCTCGGTCAGTACTTATGTACCTCTAACACTACTGATCAAACCTAGCTCCGCTGGTCTAGACTCCAAGCCTACTAGTCCAGTCTACTGCTACTACAATGCAAATACCCATGCATCATTAATTAAGCTCTAAAAGCCTTAACTAATCTAATGCAAACTCCTAAATATTTTTAGGATGCCAAAGTTATACCTGCGTTCATCGTTAGCCCTTTGCTGTCGATAGTCTCAAAACTAGGCCACAGCTCCGCTACGATGCCTAGATCACTGCGCCACTTTCGGATTTCCCGTAGGACGCCTAGATCTCCCTAGATCTAAGTTATAAGGCCTAGGAGTAGAGAGAGAAGAGAGGAATTGGTGCACCTCAAATGAACTCTCGGCCCTCATATTTATAGGCGAAGTTCGGGCCGTCCGAACCCTGTTCGGAGCCTCCAAACACGATCGGATTGTCCGATCCTGACTTCGGGTCCTCCGAAGTCCCATCAGTGATGTCAGCCATGATGTCACATTGCTGACGTATTCGATGACGTAAGCCCTAACCCTGTTCGGGCCCTCCGATCCTGCCGAAGGACCGTCCAAACGCGATCGGAACCTCCGAACGTCACTTCGTATCGTCCGAACGTCTTCAGATCCTCCGGCCTTCTCATCGGGCCATCCGAACATTTGAAATTTAAATATGATTAATTTACTTAATCTCTTTTTTGGGTTACGGTTTACTACATTCTCCCCCACTTAAAAAATTTCGTCCTCGAAATTAAAGTTAGAGGAAAAGTACAGAATTCAACACTAATGTTCTTTATTACAATTGAACAAGTACAAACTTGATATAAAGAAGTACAAAATCTCAAAATAAATCGGGGTGCTTGACTCGCATCCAGCTCTCTAACTCCCAAGTAGCTTCCTCTGTACCTCTGCGTTGCCACTGTACCATCACCAATGGTATACGCTTGTTACGAAGTACCTTGTCCTTCCTGTCTAGAATCCGTAGGGGTTTCTCCACATACGACAGATCCTGATCTAAATATACCTCGGTCGGATGCAAAATATGTGACTCGTCCATCACGTACTGTCTCAACAAGGACACGTGGAACACATCATGGATCCCCGAAAGATCTGGTGGCAAAGCTAGATGATAAGCCACGTCCCCAACCTTCTCGAGAATCTCGAAAGGACCAATAAATCTCGGTGTCAGCTTACCCTTGCGACCGAACCTCCTCACCTTCCGGAAAGGTGACACACACAAGAATACATGCTCTCCTGCCTCGAAGTGTAACGGCCTCCGGTGAGCATTCGTGTAACTCGCCTGTCAATCCTGGGCAGCCTTAATCCTGCGTCGGATCAACTCCATTGCATCAGTCATCTGCTGAATCATCTGGGGACCCTCAACCTGACGTTTTCCAACCTCGTCCCAAAACAAAGGTGTACGACAACGACGTCCATAAAGAACCTCAAATGGTGCCATGCCAATGCTGCGATGGAAACTATTGTTGTAAGCGAACTCCACCAATGGTAAATGATCATGCCACGCTGGACCAAAATCCATCACTGTCACGCGAAGAATATCCTCTAAAGTGCAAATAGTACGCTCGGACTGTCCATCTGTCTCGGGATAATAAGTCGTACTCAGGCTCAAAGTAGTACCATGGGCTCGCTGGAAACTACCCCAAAATCTCGAGGTGAATCTCGGATCTCTATCACTGACAATGCTCAACGGAATTCCATGCAATCGAACGTTCTCCCGCACATACAATTGTGCCATCCTATCAAAGGTATAGTCGCGGTTATAGGGAAGAAAATGCGCTGACTTCGATAATCGATCCACAACAACCCAAATAGCATCAAAATTCCTGGAATACATAGGCAAGTGGGTGACAAAATCCATCGTCACATGCTCCCACTTCCACTCAGGAATCTCTAAGCTATGAAGTAACCCTCCGGGTCGTCTAAACTCTTCCTTGACCTGCTGACACACAAGGCATCGCAATACAAACTGATAAACGCTGCGCTTCATCCCTTTCCACCAAAACAGTGTGCAAAGATCCTTATACATCTTCATGCTTCCTGGATGTATAGAGAATCGACTGCAGAGAGCTTGCGATAAGAACTCATCCCTCAAAGTAGAATCCTCGGGTACCACAACTCGACTAGAAAGACACAACAGAACCAAGAGTATTATCACCCTCAGCCAAAGGGGCCAACTTCTGAGTCTTCAGATCAGAATTCTGTGCTTCTCGGATTCGTTGATACAATGCTGGCTCTGCAAGCACAAAAGAAACACGAATCCCTTGCTGTTCTTTCTTATGACGGAATGTGAATCCCAAAAAACAACACTCCTCCACCGCCTTCGAAACTGAACTGGTACGAAGGGAACTCACATAGACCTTGCGACTAAGCGCATCAGCAACGGGGTTTGAAGAACCTGGATGGTACTTGATCTCACAGTCATAATCTTTCAGCAGATCCATTGAACGACGCTGTCGCATGTTCAACTCAGCCTGAGTGAATAGATACTTCAAACTCTTATGATCGGTGAAGATCTCAAATCGCTCTCCGTACAAATAGTGACGCCATATCTTCAGAGCAAAGACAATGGCTGCAAGCTTTAGATCATGTACGGGATAGTTCTCCTCGTGAATTTTCAACTGTCTGGATGCATACGCGATCACGTGGCCATTCTGAGTCAACACACACCCTAAACCCTGGAGAGAAGCATCAGTGTAGACTACAAAACCACCTGATCCAGACGGCAAAGCATGAACTGGAGCTGTCGTCAAACGACATCTTAACTCACAAAAACTATCTTCACAAGCATCTGACCACACAAAAGAAGCATCTTTCTTCGTCAACCGAGTCAAAGGCCTAGCTATCTGAGTGAAGTTTTCCACAAAACGCAGGTAGTATCCTGCCAAACTAAGGAAACTACGAATCTCAGAAGCTGTAGTCGGACGCGACCAATTCAGAATTGCCTCTGTCTTGCTGGGGTCAACAGATACGCCCTCCTGAGAAATGACATGACCAAGGAACACAACTCGGTCAATCCAGAAGTCACACTTGCTCAGCTTTACGTACAACTGTCTTTCTCTCAAGACCTGAAGTACAGTGTAGAGATGGTAGGCATGCTCATCCATGCTGCGAGAATACACCAAGATGTCATCGATGAACACTACCACAAACTTATCTAGGAAGTTGCGGAATACCCTATTCATCAGATCCATGAAAATAGCTGGAGCATTCGTCAGACCAAACGGCATCACTAAGAATTCATAGTGACCATACCGCGTACGAAATGCTGTTTTAGAGATATCCTCATCTCTAACCCTCAACTGGTGATATCCTGACTGAAGATCAATCTTCGAATAGACAGAAGTACCCTGTAACTGATCTAAGAGATCATCTATCCGCGAAAGAGGATATTTGTTCTTAACTTTCACTTGATTCAACTGGCGTTAATTGATACAAAAACACATCGAACCATCCTTCTTCTTGACAAATAGTACTGGGGCCCCCCATGGCGAAACACTAGGTTGAATATAGCCCTTATCAAGAAGATCTTGCAATTGCTTCTACAGCTCTTTCATCTCTGACAGTGCCAAATGGTTAGGAGCTCTGAAAATCGGTGCAGTCCCTGGCACTAACTCAATGCCAAACGCGATCTCCCTCATTGGTGGTAAGCCTGGAATCTCCTCCGAAAACACATCGGGAAAATCACAAACCACTGATATCTCCTGGATTTCTGGCTCTCCTAAGGATGCTTCAATGGCGTAGATAAGGTAGCCTTCCCCGCCAGACTCTAAAGCATGCCGGACTTTCAGAGCAGAAACTACTGGCATCGGGGGTCGCGCTCCCTTACCATAGAAATACCAAAACTCTCAATCCTCGGGACGGAACTGAACAAATCTTTGATAGCAATCCACTATCGCTCGGTAGGTAGTCAGGAGATCTATCCCAATGATACAATCGAAATCCTCCATGGCTAGAATCATCAGGTTAGCACTAAGCTGATGCCCCTCAAAATCCAAAACACAACCCACAACTAGACGCTTGGCTAAAACCTCGCTACCCATAGGAGTAGAAACTACTGGCAAGACGTCTAATGGAATAAATGGAAACTTATACTTCTTATCAAAACGTGCTGATACGAAAGAATGTGATGCACCGATATCAATAAAAACATATGCAGGAAAACCACATAAACTACAGATACCTGCGATCATCCGATCACTATCAACCTCTGCCTGTTCCTGGTTAAGCGCAAAGACCTGACCCTGGGCATGTGGCCGCAAAGAAGAATGACCCTGAGAAGGAGTCTGAGCAGGCTGTCGCTGAAACTGCTGCGGTTGCTGGGAATACTGCTGCTGATAAGGTGGCTGATGGTACTGAGGTGGTTGAACAGATGCCTGAGAACCTCCAGAACCACTCTCTGCTCCCATCAGTAACGGTCAATCTCTCTTCATATGACCCTCCTGACCACATTGGAAACATGCCCCACTCAAAAGAGGACATGGGCCTGCAGGATGCTTGCGCCTACACTGAAGACATCGGTTCGATCTTTGTCCACCAAAGTTATGCACTCCACCAGATCCATATGAAGAAGAAGTACCTCCTGGCTTCATGAAAGACTGTCCCTTCGGACCCAAAGTACTAGCACTTGCTGACTTGGAAAAAGAAGAGAAGAGTCCCTTGTTCCTTAGGATAGTGTCCTCCGCCTGGCGACAACAGTCCACCAAGCCCTCGTAGGTCATATCACTGCCCACAACAACCATCCGATGAATCTCAGGGTTCAGACCCTGAAGAAAATGGTCGTACTTTGCCATAGAACTATCAGCAATGTGAGGACAATAAGTTAGCAGATCAAAGAACTTCTGCTGGTACTCCTCAATCGTCATCGTACCCTATCGCAAACTCACCAACTCACTGGCTTTCGCCTAACGAAGAGCTGGAGGGAAATACAGTCTCTGAAAAGCAGTACGGAACTCAACCCACGTAGCTACTCCTCTCGCTGCTATGAATGGTGCGGAAGTAGATCTTCACAACTTCCTCGCTCGCCCCTTAAGCATGAAGGCAAGAATCTCCATCCTATCCTCGTCTGTGCAACGGAACTCCTGAAAACACTGCTCCATCATATCAAGCCAATCCTTAGCTTCCTCAGGCGTCTCACCTCCTGTCAAGGGCTTCGGGCTAACCTCATTAAACCTGCGCATGATCACTCATTTGCGCTCCTCAGGCTGTCAACGATGACGTCAACGATCATTCGGATCGCCCCATCGACCTCCACCTCCGCTATCGTGGCTCTCATCGTAATCTGCCAACTGTTTCATGAGAACAGATAATTACTTAATCTGCTTTACGAAATTCCCAGTGCAATGCACTCTGATACCAAAAAGTTTAGTGACCCAACACGGATCCACTATCTAATCAGAGTTATAATTTAAGAGCATGCATAAAACTTAAAGCGTAAGGAGCGGATACTTAAAAGTACAACAAATCCAATCGGCAGAATACAACCGATGATAACAAAAATTTATAAATACCATTATACAACCAAATCAAAGGTTCAGGGTAAACAAATCCCTACCCTCTAAAACTCCACACTCTCGGGACATCACTCCTGCTGAGAGCCTCCTGGACCGTCCAACCTCAAACCTGCCCTGCCACAAGGTATACCACAAATACCAAACACAGGGGCGTGAGCGACAACGCTCAATACGAAGCAATGATATATAAACTAATATGCAACAAACAAATTATTTAAAATCACTAGGTAAAACAGTCTACTTAGGGCGCCATGAACACACAGTACCGTTCTAAGAGAACTACTCCGCGGGGTACTCTTGTATTCCCCTATCCACTATAGAGTCTACTCCACCGTCGTGGTCGCTCCTAAATATAGCGAAACCAGGGGCTGAGGGTCCCCATACAAGAATCCATAAGAAGTAACTCATCACCAATGGAAACTTGTCATGACTCACATCATACCAGATGCAATCTATCGTAAAAATATGCATGTGATAAAGCCGTAAAACATGGTAAAACACGTAGCACATAATCATGCAACATATAAGCATATATATCATGCCGGCTATCTCGGTCAGTACTTATGCACCTCTAACACTGCTGGTCAAACCTAGCTCCGCTGGTCTAGACTCCAAGCCAACTAGTCCAGTCTACTGCTACTACAATGCAAATACCCATGCATCATTAATTAAGCTCTAAAACCCTTAACTAAGCTAATGCATACTCCTAAATATTTTTAGGATGCCAAAGTTATACCTGCTTCCGTCGTTAGCCCTTTGCTGTCGATAGTCTCAAAACTAGGCCACAGCTCCGCTACGATGCCTAGATCGCTGCGCCACTTTCGGATTTCCTGTAGGACGCCTAGTGTTGGAAAACTGGCGAGTTCCCAGACCAATTACGATTGATACCCGGTGCAGCGGAAGTTTAAAAATTTTCATGGAACGTTTCCATGGTATGGGTATCAACCGTTCATCGATTGAATTACGTGTGTGTAAAATTCAAATAACAATTAAATAAATTTTACCTCAAATCTCGCAACGAGATTAATGGACACCAACAGAACAATTCTGCTCTTGTTGTCTCTCCCTGGAACCGATGAACGCCTTCAATCAGGTCCACGAACAGAGGTTTAATCCCTCTGATAGATTGCACTAGAAAATCTATCAGAAGTTTTCTGCGAAGAGATTGAACGAATCTGATTCGTTATTCCTTACTGCGATTCAAAATCACAGACCGGAATTTTCTCGGGCAGAGCAAAGGGAGGGGACGGCCGATCGGTTTTGAGAGGGTCTAGGGTTTTCGAAATTTGCTCTCAAAATTTATGACCTGTTGTGTGTAATTTCTGTACTGAAATAACTTATTTATAATGCAGGCCACTAACACCTTAGGGCCCATTAGTCATAAGCTGGGGCCCGACAAGCAAAGCCCACTCGTTCAGAAATTAATATAAAATTCATCGTGACTCCGATTGATGAAACGATTTCACCAATGTGCACAGAAACCATTTCTGCACGTTTTAAAGTCAAAATAAATTTTCCTGAATCCGAATTCAGTGGTTTCCAAAAATGTCCATCCCTATGTCATTTTAGGAAATCCTACTCCCTTACTCTTATTTAAGAAGTCCAACTCCTTAGTTCATTAAATTTAACTCTTTAAATTTAACTATCTCAACGGGGATTAAAACTCCATTACACTGTGTGACCCTCAATGGTTCAGGGATACAGCTAGCCGTGGGCTCACAACTCCTTGTGACTCGGAACAACACTTTCCGACTTGCCCAACGAATCATGGTAAAGCGCCTAGCAACATCGCCCCATGATTCCCTAGGTATCACTGATAGTGCCTACAAGAACCAGTAGATTTTGGTTAACGTACAGTACGGTCCCTTCATCCATATATCCCGATCGAATCAACAACCATTGGTATATCGAGAGTCGCTCAAGATTCGATAACTATGCAATGCATCTTGAAGATCAAATTAGTGACATCGCATGTGCTACTAAGAAACCATTTCTTAAATCACATCAAGTACTCTGGCCAGAGATTTGTCACACTAATATCTCCTCAGATCGCATAGGATATCCACACTCGCAAGTATGTGGTGAATCCTTGACAACAATGCATTGACTCCTATATGTGTCGTAACTGTACCCAATCTCGACACCTGATGACCCCCTCAGAGTCGGTAAACGAGTCAAAGCACAGTACTAGCATATAGAGTCTCCATGATGTTTCAAGTCGTAAGGACTAATGGTGTACAACCAAAACCGCGGACTTTATCCACTCGATAAGTGATAACCACTTGGAAAGTCCGGATAGGGTAGTTCGATTATTCATCCTATGAATATCCATTTGCATGCTTCGAACATCTCCATGTTCCCTACCAATGAAACGTGGTACTCCGCATCGCAAATGCTAGTCTCAAACTCGAGCGATCCTTATCCTTATTATCGGACGGCTCAATCGACTAGGAACGGTTTTAGAATATACAGTGACTATAAGATGTATTTCATGATAGACATCTCCATGTTCTACCACATCTTACATACACTATAGTATATTCAAGGTCTTTATCAAAACAACAATAGTTATCATAATATAACAATATGAAGTAATATAAAGTCATTGCCATAAAAGTGTAAATAATATTAAACAAAAGATTGTTTATACAAAGAGTCAACAAAGCCCATAGCCACACAGTTGGCTCACTGGGCACCCACTCTTACAATCTCCCACTTGCCCTATAGCCAACTAGTCATACTACGTAGACCCATTGCTTCGCGATGTTTGTCAAACAATGGTCCTGGCAAAGGCTTAGTAAGTGGATCAGCGATATTGTCTGCAGAGGCCACTCGTTCGACACTGATGTCTCCTCTTTCCACAATCTCCCGGATTATGTGGTATTTCCTCAGTACGTGTTTGGATCTTTGATGAGACCTTGGTTCCTTTGCTTGAGCAACGGCACCCGTGTTGTCGCAGTACACCGGGACTGGACCAACAAATTCAGGAATGACGCCCAACTCTTGGACGAAATTCCTCATCCAAACGGCCTCTTTAGCAGCAGCTGATGCTGCAATGTATTCAGCCTCAGTGGTGGAATCCGCTGTGGTGTCCTGCTTGGAACTCTTCCAAGAGACAGCACCGCCATTGAGCATGAACACAAATCCAGAGGTTGACTTCGAGTCATCCACATCACTTTGGAAGCTAGAGTCGGTATAGCCTTCCAGTTTGAGTTCTCGTTCTCCATAAACCATGAACATATTCTTAGTCCTTCGCAAGTACTTAAGAATGTCCTTCACGGCTTTCCAATGCATCTGACCAGGATTAGACTGATATCTGCTCGTGACACTCAGAGCAAATGCTACATCCGGTCTGGTAGATATCATCCCATACATGATACTACCTATAGCTGACGCATATGGTACATGTGTCATATTCTCTATCTCTGCATCAGTCTTGGGACACATAGACTTGGATAGAGAAACTCCATGACACATGGGTAGATGTCCTCTCTTGGACCCATCCATTGAAAACCGTTTCAATATGGTATCGATGTAGGTTGATTGAGTGAGTCCTATCATTCTCTTAGATCTATCCCTATAGATCTGTATCCCAAGAATGTAGGATGCCTCACCCAAATCCTTCATCGAAAATCTACCTGATAACCATATCTTTGTTGACTGCAACATCCCTACATCATTCCCAATGAGTAGGATGTCATCAACATAAAGTACTAAGAATGTCACCGCATCCTTAACTACTTTCTTGTACACGCAAGGTTCCTCCGGGTTCTTGATGAAACCAAAGTCTTTAATTGTTTCATCAAATTTCTGGTTCCAACTTCTTGATGCTTGTTTTAGACCATAAATTGATCTCTGAAGCTTGCATACCTTATGCTCGCTTCCCATGGATGTGTACCCCTCAGGCTGCTTCATATAGATTTCTTCCTTAATGTCTCCATTAAGAAAAGCAGTCTTCACATCCATTTGCCATATCTCATAGTCATACCATGCAGCTATGGCAATAAGGATTCTTATGGACTTGAACATTGCAACTGGTGAAAAGGTTTCGTCATAGTCAACTCCTTGCCTTTGAGTATAACCTTTAGCCACCAATCGCGCCTTGTAGGTCAATACCTTACCATCAGGCCCAAGCTTTCTTTTGTAGATCCATTTACACCCTATTGGAACAATTCCATCGGGAGGATCCACTAAAGTCCAGACTTGGTTAGTATGCATCGAATCCAATTCTGACTGCATAGCTTCAAGCCATAAATTCGAATCCGCATCAGAAATTGCTTCCTTGAAGCTTCTTGGATCACATCCAATGTCGGGTTCATCTTGACCCTCTTCAAGAAGAAGACCATATCGAACTGGAGGTCTAGAAGTCCTCTCGGATCTTCTAGGTGCAGGCGTGTCCAGCAATGGTTCCTGAGGTGTGGGATCGTTATTTTGTATTTCGGGTTCTTCTCGAACTTCTTCGAGTTCCATCATCTCGCCTTTCTTATCCAATAAGAACTCCTTCTCCAAGAAGGTGGCATTCCGTGAAACAAACACCTTTGTTTCAGCAGGATAATAGAAATAATATCCGATTGAATTCTTCGGATACCCTACAAAATAACACAAGCTGGATCGACTATCCAACTTATCTCCCACTGTCCGCTTCACGTAAGCAGGACATCCCCAAATCCTCAAGTACGAATACTTAGGAGCTTTGCCATTCCATAACTCGTATGGTGTTTTGTCCACTGCTTTAGTGTGGACGTTGTTCAACAACAATACCGCCGTTTCAAGTGCATAGCCCCAAAACGAAGGTGGAAGCTCAGTGAAGCTCATCATAGATCGAACCATGTCCAACAAAGTTCGATTACGACGCTCCGATACACCATTAAGCTGTGGTGTCATAGGAGGAGTCCACTGAGAGAGAATCCCATTCTCTTTCAGATAGTCCAAAAACTCGGTACTCAAGTATTCTCCACCTCGATCCGATCGAAGTGCTTTAATACTTTTACCTAGCTTGTTTTCTACTTCAGCCTTGAATTCTTTGAACTTTTCAAATGCTTCAGACTTATATTTCATTAAATATAAATACCCATACCTTGAATAATCATCAGTAAAGGTAATGAAGTAGGTGTGGCCATGTTGAGTCCCTACTCTAAATGGACCACAAACATCTGTATGGATCAAATCCAACAGATTTTGACTACGCTCAGGTTTCCCCTTAAAAGGGGATTTAGTCATTTTCCCTTTTAGGCAGGATTCACAAGTAGGTAGAGAGTTAATATCAGACATATCAAACATGCCCTCTCCCACTAGCTTGTTCATCCTCCTTGAGGAAATATGACCTAGTCTAGCGTGCCAAAGGTTTGCCGGGTTTTGACTATCGTTTTTCCTTTTGTTTGTTGTCGCCGGTTTGTCAATACAATTTACTGGAACGTCTTTTAGTTTTAAATTATATAGATCGTTTTCAAGTTGTCCATTTCCAATTAAACATTCATTCTTGTAAATACTGCAAATCCCATTCACAAAATTACAAGAATAACCATCTCTATCAAGCATAGAAATAGAAATAATGTTTTTAATTAAATCTGGCACAAATAAAACATCTCTCAACAATAATTTAAAACCATTCTGCAAAATCAAACAAACATCTCCAATGGCCGTAGCTTCAACTCTGGAACCATTCCCGAGCCTCAGCTGGGTCTCACCCATTCTAAGCCTGCGACTTCTTGTCATCACCTGCAAATCATTGCAAATGTGAGAACCACATCCGGTATCCAATACCCAAGAAGTTGTATTAAGTGACATGTTTATTTCGATATAGAACATACCCTTTGCAGTTCCCAACTGCTCAAGATACTCCTTGCAGTTGCGCTTCCAATGACCCGGCTTCTTGCAGTAATGGCAAACATCCTTGGATTTTCCATCGTTTGAAGCCTTTGTCTTTTGCTTCTTCTCGGGTTCCACTTTCTTGGGTGGGGCAGAACGTTTCTTGCCCTTCATACTTGGCCCCTTCTTAGCAGAAGATGAGGAGCCCACCAAGAAAGCTGGCTTATCCTTCTTAAGTGTGGATTCATATGTAACGAGCATATTGACCATCTCTTCAAGGGTGGCCTCTATCTTGTTCATATTAAAATTTATCACGAATCCATCAAATGAAGAAGGAAGAGATAGAAGCAGCAAGTCCACATTGAGTTCATGCTCCAACACCAAATCAAGGGTCGCTAACTTCTGTATGAGCCAAATCACTCGTACCCCATGATCACGGACCGAAGTCCCTTCACGCATGCGGCACGTCATCAACTCCTTAACAGTAGAGAACCTTTCAGCCCTCGACTGAGCCCCAAAAAGTTCCTTGAGTTGCGTGTGAATGTCAGCAGCATTCACCGTGTCCTCAAATCGCCTCTGGAGTTCATCAGACATCGAGGCTTGCATATAGCATTTGGTCTTGATGTCATGGTCGCACCATGCATCAAGTTTGGCCAATTCCTCCGGACTTATGTCAGCTGGTGCTTCCTTCGGAGGTGCTTTCTCTAACACGTAGAGCATTTTCTCCGAAGTTAAGACAATCTTCAACTTCCGGAACCATTCCGTATAGTTGGCGCCAGTCAGCTTGTTTTGTTCGAGGATCGAGAATAAAGGATTTCGCGAATTCATTGTATGAAATACTGAAAAGGAAAAACAGACATATATCAATGATTGTTTAACAATTTACTAAGACATAAAATAGGCGAATTTAATTTTATGAATCTCACTCCCACTATTTTAACGATTTCACCACCCTCTAGTGAAAACGGGAAACTTTTTCCTTAGTGAGAACATGGAGTCCAATTGACAAACTTATGGTCCCGAATAATATCAGCCAACCATAATTCTCAAAAGGTAGAGCCCAATTGCTTCCAAAGCAACCCCATTTATTTACCTCATGTCCAATAAGGGCCCAATAATATGACGCCGTTTAAAGTGACATGTCAAGATGACCCATCAATATTAAGTTGTGATGGACGGTCGCCATGTGGATCCCCCAATAATATGAGCCGATCCCATGGGAGTTCCACCCAACTTACAACATTTGTCGATCCAATGTACAGCTTTCCGACGGACGGGCCCCCCCAATAATATGAGCCGGACCGTATCCGCGGGTAGCATCACATACATTGACCGTTGATGGAAGGTAGGAACATTTAAACAATATTTAAATTTCCTTTATTTATCTTGATATAAATTTTAAATCATATTTAAAATGAGGGATTTTTATTTATAAAAATATTTGTCTCATCATATTTAATTTATTGCATGCATTGCCGGATTCACGCAATTTATGTCTAAACATGCATACAATCATAATATCACATATTATATAGGATGATCGATTCCATTTCTAATTGACCCGTGGTTGCCAATCACGGGTCTTAGTCCAATCCTAGGTAATATGCAGTATGCAAATGCAATCCTATTACATATGCTTCCAATTTACATTTCTTCAGTCTTCATTGTCTGCTGGGCCCACCATCTTCAAATCTTGATCTCCCACTATATCTAATGTATTTACAATAAATAACAATGACAAGTAGGGGATACATTTTTAGGGGGTGGGAACGGGCTATAAACCAAGCCCACTTTTATTACATATGACATTCATATCGGGCCATAAACCAGGCCCATTAATAAAACCAACAACAATAAAGACAAAATGTAAATTCCTAACATACACCTACAAAATTGGTCATGGCAATCGATCATCCTTATCCAATAACATTTAATTCAAAATTAATTTATTGGATAACATGCTGTGGCAATTCAAATTTAAACAAGATAAAATCATATTTTATATATAAAATCACATTTCACATATAAAATCATATTTTATCTCCATATCAAATAAAATCATATTTTATCTTATAAAATCCAATTTTACAAATAAAATCATATTTTATCTAATATATCATAAGATCATATCTTATCATCAATTGTACCAAAATAATTGATTTCAAAATTCAATTTACGGATAAAATATTAAAATTTTCCAAAAATTCAAATTTATCCAAAATCAATTTTAAAATTTACGGACTCGAACAATTCGATCCGAAATCTCGTGAACCAATCAAAAACAATTTTTGACCGGACCAAAAATAAAATTTTAAATATTAAAATTAAAAATATAATTTTTTCCCGCGGGCCGCCCGGGACACTCCCGGGCCGGCCCGCACCCGGGGCGCGGGCCGGGGCAGCCCGGCTGCCCCCTTAGGGCAGCAACGTTTGCTGCCCTGGCGGCGCCGTGCGTCGCCCTGGGCGGCGCCGAGCGCCGCCCCTGGGCGGCGCTGTGCGCCGCCCTGGGCAGCGCCGAGCGCTGCCCTGCGCAGCGCCCAGCGCTGCGCTGGGCAGCGCCGTGCGCCGCCCTGGGCGGCGACGGTCGCCGCCCTGGGCGGCGCCGTGCGCCCCCTTTGGGCGGCGCCGTGCGCCGCCCGGGGCAGCAACAATTGCTGCCCCACCGGGCAGCGATCCAATCGCTGCCCGGGTTTTGCCCCGAAAAAATTTTTTTTTATTAAAAATATTTATTTTGTTTCATAAACCGAGACTCAAAAATTTTGTACAATTGATTATTCAATCGATTGATCTGAGCAACCTGGCTCTGATACCACTGTTGGAAAACTGGCGAGTTCCCAGACCAATTACGATTGATACCCGGTGCAGCGGAAGTTTAAAAATTTTCATGGAACGTTTCCATGGTATGGGTATCAACCGTTCATCGATTGAATTACGTGTGTGTAAAATTCAAATAACAATTAAATAAATTTTACCTCAAATCTCGCAACGAGATTAATGGACACCAACAGAACAATTCTGCTCTTGTTGTCTCTCCCTGGAACCGATGAACGCCTTCAATCAGGTCCACGAACAGAGGTTTAATCCCTCTGATAGATTGCACTAGAAAATCTATCAGAAGTTTTCTGCGAAGAGATTGAACGAATCTGATTCGTTATTCCTTACTGCGATTCAAAATCACAGACCGGAATTTTCTCGGGCAGAGCAAAGGGAGGGGACGGCCGATCGGTTTTGAGAGGGTCTAGGGTTTTCGAAATTTGCTCTCAAAATTTATGACCTGTTGTGTGTAATTTCTGTACTGAAATAACTTATTTATAATGCAGGCCACTAACACCTTAGGGCCCATTAGTCATAAGCTGGGGCCCGACAAGCAAAGCCCACTCGTTCAGAAATTAATATAAAATTCATCGTGACTCCGATTGATGAAACGATTTCACCAATGTGCACAGAAACCATTTCTGCACGTTTTAAAGTCAAAATAAATTTTCCTGAATCCGAATTCAGTGGTTTCCAAAAATGTCCATCCCTATGTCATTTTAGGAAATCCTACTCCCTTACTCTTATTTAAGAAGTCCAACTCCTTAGTTCATTAAATTTAACTCTTTAAATTTAACTATCTCAACGGGGATTAAAACTCCATTACACTGTGTGACCCTCAATGGTTCAGGGATACAGATAGCCGTGGGCTCACAACTCCTTGTGACTCGGAACAACACTTTCCGACTTGCCCAACGAATCATGGTAAAGCGCCTAGCAACATCGCCCCATGATTCCCTAGGTATCACTGATAGTGCCTACAAGAACCAGTAGATTTTGGTTAACGTACAGTACGGTCCCTTCATCCATATATCCCGATCGAATCAACAACCATTGGTATATCGAGAGTCGCTCAAGATTCGATAACTATGCAATGCATCTTGAAGATCAAATTAGTGAAATCGCATGTGCTACTAAGAAACCATTTCTTAAATCACATCAAGTACTCTGGCCAGAGATTTGTCACACTAATATCTCCTCAGATCGCATAGGATATCCACACTCGCAAGTATGTGGTGAATCCTTGACAACAATGCATTGACTCCTATATGTGTCGTAACTATACCCAATCTCGACACCTGATGACCCCCATAGAGTCGGTAAACGAGTCAAAGCACAGCACTAGCATATAGAGTCTCCATGATGTTTCAAGTCGTAAGGACTAATGGTGTACAACCAAAACCGCGGACTTTATCCACTCGATAAGTGATAACCACTTGGAAAGTCCGGATAGGGTAGTTCGACTATTCATCCTATGAATATCCATTTGCATGCTTCGAACATCTCCATGTTCCCTACCAATGAAACGTGGTACTCCGCATCGCAAATGCTAGTCTCAAACTCGAGCGATCCTTATCCTTATTATCGGACGGCTCAATCGACTAGGAACGGTTTTAGAATATACAGTGACTATAAGATGTATTTCATGATAGACATCTCCATGTTCTACCACATCTTACATACACTATAGTATATTCAAGGTCTTTATCAAAACAACAATAGTATATCACAATATAACAATATGAAGTAATATAAAGTCATTGCCATAAAAGTGTAAATAATATTAAACAAAAGATTGTTTATACAAAGAGTCAACAAAGCCCATAGCCACACAGTTGGCTCACTGGGCACCCACTCTTACACCTAGATCTCCCTAGATCTGAGTTAGAAGGACTAGGAGTAGAGAGAGAAGATAGGAATTGGTGCACCTCAAATGAACTCTCGTCCCTCATATTTATAGGCAAAGTTCGGGCCGTCCGAACCCTGTTCGGAGCCTTCGAACACGATCGGATCGTCCGATCCTGACTATGGGTCCTCCAAAGTCCCATCAGTGACGTCAGCCATGATGTCACCTTGCTGACGTATTCGATGACGTAAGCCCTAACCCGGTTTGGGCCATCCGATCCTGCCGACGGACCGTCCGAACGCGATCAGAGCCTCCGAACATCACTTTGGATCGTCCGAACGTCTTTGGATCCTCCGGTCTTCTCATCGGGCCATCCAAAAATTTGAAATTTAAATATAATTTCCGTAATCTCTTTATTGGGTTACGGGTTACTACAGTACTGCTCTCGCCCAAGAACGCTTAACTTCGGAGTTCTAATGGGATCCGGTGCATTAGTGCTGGTATGATCACACCCAACAGTGAATGAATTCTTTGTTGTTTTGTCTCTCGAATTGCGGATCGGAGGAACAGGCGCTGCACTTTCAAACGGACATAACTTTCGATCGGCTGAGAGTTACGGGAGATTCAGTCTGCTCACGCGAAGCTCGCCTCCAAAACCTATGGCGCGCATCTCGGTCTAAGAGACGGAGACGCACAAATTCCAACCCGGAGATGGTATTTCTGGTCTTTTTTCCCATAGGGCGCGCTGGGACCCACCGAAGCGGCCCACGTCACCCAGATCTCACGTCCAAGTCGTGTGATTCAGTCTATTGAATCTTTTCTATCCAAGGATTGGACTGTAAGAGTCAGGAATAGGACGACGAGGAATCGGAGGAACAATAAGTACGAGTAATAAAAAAAAGAAATTAATGAAAAATAGGTGCAACACGAGGACTTCCCAGGGGGTCACCCACCTTAGAACTGCTCTCGCCCAAGCACGCTTAACTTCGGAGTTTTGATGGTAACGGGTGCATTAGTGCTGGTATGATCGCACCCAACAGTGATTGAATTCTTTGTTGTTTTGTCTTTCGAATTGCGGATCGGAGGAACAGGCGCTGCACTTTCAAACGGACATAACTTTCGATCGGCTGAGAGTTACGGGAGCTTCAGCCTGCTCACGCGAAGCTCATCTCGATACCTATAGTTCGCATCTCGGTCTAAGAGATGAAGACGCACAAATTCCAACCCAAAGATGGTCTTTCGGGTCGTTTTTCTCGTAGGGCGCACTGGGACCCACCGAAGCGGCCCGCGTCACCCAGATCAGACGTCCACGTCATGTGATTCAGTTTATTGCATCATTTCTATCTGCGGATTGGACTGAAAGTGTCGGGAATAGGATGGCTAGGAATCGGAGGAACAAGAAGTACGAGTAATAAAAAAAAAATTAATGAAAAAGGGGTGCAACACAAGAAATTCCTAGGTGGTCACCCATCCCAGTACTTCTCTCGCCTAAGCACGCTTAACACCGGAGTTCTGATGGGATCCGGTGTATTAGTGCTGTAATGATCGCACCTAACAGTGAATGAATTCTTTGTTGTTTTGTCTCTCGAATTGCGGATCGGAGGAACAGGCGCTTCACTTTCAAACGAACATAACTTTTGATCTACTGAGAGTTACGGGAGCTTCAGCCTGCTCATGCGAAGCTCGTTTTGATACCTACAGCGCGCATCTCGGTCTAAGATACGGAGACGCACAAATTCCAACCCGAAGATGGTATTGTAAGAGTGGGTGCCCAGTGAGCCAACTGTGTGGCTATGGGCTTTGTTGACTCTTTGTATAAACAATCTTTTGTTTAATATTATTTACACTTTTATGGCAATGACTTTATATTACTTCATATTGTTATATTGTGATATACTATTGTTGTTTTGATAAAGACCTTGAATATACTATAGTGTATGTAAGATGTGGTAGAACATGGAGATGTCTATCATGAAATACATCTTATAGTCACTGTATATTCTAAAACCGTTCCTAGTCGATTGAGCCGTCCGATAATAAGGATAAGGATCGCTCGAGTTTGAGACTAGCATTTGCGATGCGGAGTACCACGTTTCATTGGTAGGGAACATGGAGATGTTCGAAGCATGCAAATGGATATTCATAGGATGAATAGTCGAACTACCCTATCCGGACTTTCCAAGTGGTTATCACTTATCGAGTGGATAAAGTCCGCGGTTTTGGTTGTACACCATTAGTCCTTACGACTTGAAACATCCTGGAGACTCTATATGCTAGTACTGTGCTTTGACTCGTTTACCGACTCTGAGGGGGTCATCAGGTGTCGAGATTGGGTACAGTTACGACACATATAGGAGTCAATGCATTGTTGTCAAGGATTCACCACATACTTGCGAGTGTGGATATCCTATGCGATCTGAGGAGATATTAGTGTGACAAATCTCTGGCCAGAGTACTTGATGTGATTTAAGAAATGGTTTCTTAGTAGCACATGCGATGTCACTAATTTGATCTTCAAGATGCATTGCATAGTTATCGAATCTTGAGCGACTCTCGATATACCAATGGTTGTTGATTCGATCGGGATATTTGGATGAAGGGACCGTACTGTACGCTAACCAAAATCTACTGGTTCTTGTAGGCACTATCAGTGATACCTAGGGAATCATGGGGCGATGTTGCTAGGCGCTTTACCATGATTCGTTGGGCAAGTCGGAAAGTGTTGTTCCGAGTCACAAGGAGTTGTGAGCCCACGGCTAGCTGTATCCCTGAACCATTGAGGGTCACACAGTGTAATGGAGTTTTAATCCCCGTTGAGATAGTTAAATTTAAAGAGTTAAATTTAATGAATAAAGAAGTTGGACTTCTTAAATAAGAGTAAGGGAGTAGGATTTCTAAAATGACATAGGGATGGACATTTTTGGAAACCACTGAATTCGGATTCAGGAAAATTTATTTTGACTTTAAAACGTGCAGAAATGGTTTCTGTGCACATTGGTGAAATCGTTTCATCAATCGGAGTCACGATGAATTTTATATTAATTTCTGAACGAGCGGGCTTTGCTTGTCGGGCCCCAGCTTATGACTAATGGGCCCTAAGGTGTTAGTGGCCTGCATTATAAATAAGTTTTTTCAGTACAGAAATTACACACGATAGCTCATAATTTTGAGAGAAAAAAAATCGAAACCCTAGCCCCTCTCTCAGGCTTGGCCGTCGCCCCCCTCCCTCTCTGTCTGAGAAATTCCGGTCTGTGATTTTGAATCGCAGTAAGGAATAACGAATCAAATTCGTGTATTCTCTTCGCAGAAAACTTCTGATAGATTTTCTAGTGCAATCTATCAGAGGGATTAAACCTCTGTTCGTGGACCTGATTGAAGGCGTTCATCGGTTCCAGGGAGAGACAACAAGAGCAGAATTGTTCTGTTGGTGTCCATTAATCTCGTTGCGAGATTTGAGGTAAAATTTATTTAATTGTTATTTAAATTTTACACACACGTAATTCAATCGATGAACGGTTGATACCCATACCATGGAAACGTTCCATGAAAAATTTTTAAACTTCCGCTGCACTGGGTATCAATCGTAAATGGTCTGGGAACTCGCCAGTTTTCCAACAGTGGTATCAGAGCCAGGTTGCTCAGATCAATCGATTGAATAATCAATTGTACAAAATTTTTGAGTCTCGGTTTATGAAACAAAATAAATATTTTTAATAAAAAAAAATTTTTTCGGGGCAAAACCCGGGCAGCGATTGGATCGCTGCCCGGTGGGGCAGCAATTGTTGCGCCCCGGGTGCGGGCCAACCCGGGAGTGTCCCGGGTGGCCCGCGGGAAAAAAATTATATTTTTATTAATTTTAATATTTAAAATTTTATTTTTGGTCCGGTCAAAAATTGTTTTTGATTGGTTCACGAGATTTCGGATCGAATTGTTCGAGTCCGTAAATTTTAAAATTGATTTTGGATAAATTTGAATTTTTGGAAAATTTTAATATTTTATCCGTAAATTGAATTTTGAAATCGATTATTTTGGTACAATTGATGATAAGATATGATCTTATAATATATTAGATAAAATATGATTTTATTTGTAAAATTGGATTTTATAGATAAAATATGATTTTATTTGATATGGAGATAAAATATGATTTTATATGTGAAATGTGATTTTATATATAAAATATGATTTTATCTTGTTTAAATTTGAATTGCCACAGCATGTTATCCAATAAATTAATTTTGAATTAAAAGTTATTGGATAAGGATGATCGATTGCCATGACCAATTTTGTAGGTGTATGTTAGGAATTTACATTTTGTCTTTATTGTTGTTGGTTTTATTAATGGGCCTGGTTTATGGCCCGATATGAATGTCATATGTAATAAAAGTGGGCTTGGTTTATAGCCCGTTCCCACCCCCTAAAAATGTATCCCCTACTTGTCATTGTTATTTAATTGTAAATACATTAGATTTAGTGGGAGATCAAGATTTGAAGATGGTGGGCCCAGCAGACAATGAAGACTGAAGAAATGTAAATTGGAAGCATATGTAATAGGATTGCATTTGCATACTGCATATTACCTAGGATTGGACTAAGACCCGTGATTGGCAACCACGGGTCAATTAGAAATGGAATCGATCATCCTATATAATATGTGATATTATGATTGTATGCATGTTTAGACATAAATTGCGTGAATCCGGCAATGCATGCAATAAATTAAATATGATGAGACAAATATTTTTATAAATAAAATCCCTCATTTTAAATATGATTTAAAATTTATATCAAGATAAATAAAGGAAATTTAAATATTGTTTAAATGTTCCTACCTTCCATCAACGGTCAATGTATGTGATGCTACCCGCGGATACGGTCCGGCTCATATTATTGGGGGGGCCCGTTCGTCGAAAAGCTGTACATTGGATCGACAAATGTTGTAAGTTGGGTGGAACTCCCATGGGATCGGCTCATATTATTGGGGGATCCACATGGCGACCGTCCATCACAACTTAATATTGATGGGTCATCTTGACATGTCACTTTAAACGGCGTCATATTATTGGGCCCTTATTGGACATGAGGTAAATACATGGGGGTTGCTTTGGAAGCAATTGGGCTCTACCTTTTGAGAATTATGGTTGGCTGATATTATTCGGGACCATAAGTTTGTCAATTGGACTCCATGTTCTCACTAAGGAAAAAGTTTCCCGTTTTCACTAGAGGGTGGTGAAATCGTTAAAATAGTGGGAGTGAGATTCATAAAATTAAATTCGCCTATTTTATGTCTTAGTAAATTGTTAAACAATCATTGATATATGTCTGTTTTTCCTTTTCAGTATTTCATACAATGAATTCGCGAAATCCTTTATTCTCGATCCTCGAACAAAACAAGCTGACTGGCGCCAACTATACGGAATGGTTCCGGAAGTTGAAGATTGTCTTAACTTCGGAGAAAATGCTCTACGTGTTAGAGAAAGCACCTCCGAAGGAAGCACCAGCTGACATAAGTCCGGAGGAATTGGCCAAACTTGATGCATGGTGTGACCATGACATCAAGACCAAATGCTATATGCAAGCCTCGATGTCTGATGAACTCCAGAGGCGATTTGAGGACACGGTGAATGCTGCTGACATTCACACGCAACTCAAGGAACTTTTTGGGGCTCAGTCGAGGGCTGAAAGGTTCTCTGCTGTTAAGGAGTTGATGACGTGCCGCATGCGTGAAGGGACTTCGGTCCGTGATCATGGGGTACGAGTGATTTGGCTCATACAGAAGTTAGCGACCCTTGATTTGGTGTTGGAGCATGAACTCAATGTGGACTTGCTGCTTCTATCTCTTCCTTCTTCATTTGATGGATTCGTGATAAATTTTAATATGAACAAGATAGAGGCCACCCTTGAAGAGATGGTCAATATGCTCGTTACATATGAATCCACACTTAAGAAGGATAAGCCAGCTTTCTTGGTGGGCTCCTCATCTTCTGCTAAGAAGGGGCCAAGTATGAAGGGCAAGAAACGTTCTGCCCCACCAAAGAAAGTGCAACCCGAGAAGAAGCAAAAGACAAAGGCTTCAAACGATGGAAAATCCAAGGATGTTTGCCATTACTGCAAGAAGCCGGGTCATTGGAAGCGCAACTGCAAGGAGTATCTTGAGCAGTTGGGAACTGCAAAGGGTATGTTCTATATCGAAATAAACATGTCACTTAATACAACTTCTTGGGTATTGGATACCGGATGTGGATCTCACATTTGCAATGATTTGCAGGTGATGACAAGAAGTCGCAGGCTTAGAATGGGTGAGACCCAGCTGAGGCTCGGGAATGGTTCCAGAGTTGAAGCTACGGCCATTGGAGATGTTTGTTTGATTTTGCAGAATGGTTTTAAATTATTGTTGAGAGATGTTTTATTTGTGCCAGATTTAATTAAAAACATTATTTCTATTTCTATGCTTGATAGAGATGGTTATTCTTGTAATTTTGTGAATGGGATTTGCAATATTTACAAGAATGAATGTTTAATTGGAAATGGACAACTTGAAAACGATCTATACAATTTAAAACTAAAAGACGTTCCAGTAAATTGTATTGACAAACCGGCGACAACAAACAAAAGGAAAATCGATAGTCAAAACCCGGCAAACCTTTGGCACGCTAGACTAGGTCATATTTCCTCAAGGAGGATGAACAAGCTAGTGGGAGAGGGCATGTTTGATATGTCTGATATTAACTCTCTACCTACTTGTGAATCCTGCCTAAAAGGGAAAATGACTAAATCTCCTTTTAAGGGGAAACCTGAGCGTAGTCAAAATCTGTTGGATTTGATCCATACAGATGTTTGTGGACCATTTAGAGTTGGGACTCAATATGGCCACACCTACTTCATTACCTTTACTGACGATTATTCTAGGTATGGGTATTTATATTTAATGAAATATAAGTCTGAAGCATTTGAAAAGTTCAAAGAATTCAAGGCTGAAGTAGAAAACAAGCTAGGTAAAAGTATTAAAGCACTTCGATCGGATCGAGGTGGAGAATACTTGAGTACCGAGTTTTTGGACTATCTAAAAGAGAATGGGATTCTCTCTCAGTGGACTCCTCCTATGACACCACAGCTTAATGGTGTATCGGAGCGTCGTAATCGAACTTTGTTGGACATGGTTCGATCTATGATGAGCTTCACTGAGCTTCCACCTTCGTTTTGGGGCTATGCGCTTGAAACGGCGGTATTGTTGTTGAACAACGTCCACACTAAAGCAGTGGACAAAACACCATACGAGTTATGGAATGGCAAAGCTCCTAAGTATTCATACTTGAGGATTTGGGGATGTCCTGCTTACGTGAAGCGGACAGTGGGAGATAAGTTGGATAGTCGATCCAGCTTGTGTTATTTTGTGGGGTATCCGAAGAATTCAATCGGATATTATTTCTATTATCCTGCTGAAACAAAGGTGTTTGTTTCACGGAATGCCACCTTCTTGGAGAAGGAGTTCTTATTGGATAAGAAAGGCGAGATGATGGAACTCGAAGAAGTTCGAGAAGAACCCGAAATACAAAATAACGATCCCACACCTCAGGAACCATTGCTGGACACGCCTGCACCTAGAAGATCCGAGAGGACTTCTAGACCTCCAGTTCGATATGGTCTTCTTCTTGAAGAGGGTCAAGATGAACCCGACATTGGATGTGATCCAAGAAGCTTCAAGGAAGCAATTTCTGATGCGGATTCGAATTTATGGCTTGAAGCTATGCAATCAGAATTGGATTCGATGCATACTAACCAAGTCTGGACTTTAGTGGATCCTCCCGATGGAATTGTTCCAATAGGGTGTAAATGGATCTACAAAAGAAAGCTTGGGCCTGATGGTAAGGTATTGACCTACAAGGCGCGATTGGTGGCTAAAGGTTATACTCAAAGGCAAGGAGTTGACTATGACGAAACTTTTTCACCAGTTGCAATGTTCAAGTCCATAAGAATCCTTATTGCCATAGCTGCATGGTATGACTATGAGATATGGCAAATGGATGTGAAGACTGCTTTTCTTAATGGAGACATTAAGGAAGAAATCTATATGAAGCAGCCTGAGGGGTACACATCCATGGGAAGCGAGCATAAGGTATGCAAGCTTCAGAGATCAATTTATGGTCTAAAACAAGCATCAAGAAGTTGGAACCAGAAATTTGATGAAACAATTAAAGACTTTGGTTTCATCAAGAACCCGGAGGAACCTTGCGTGTACAAGAAAGTAGTTAAGGATGCGGTGACATTCTTAGTACTTTATGTTGATGACATCCTACTCATTGGGAATGATGTAGGGATGTTGCAGTCAACAAAGATATGGTTATCAGGTAGATTTTCGATGAAGGATTTGGGTGAGGCATCCTACATTCTTGGGATACAGATCTATAGGGATAGATCTAAGAGAATGATAGGACTCACTCAATCAACCTACATCGATACCATATTGAAACGGTTTTCAATGGATGGGTCCAAGAGAGGACATCTACCCATGTGTCATGGAGTTTCTCTATCCAAGTCTATGTGTCCCAAGACTGATGCAGAGATAGAGAATATGACACATGTACCATATGCGTCAGCTATAGGTAGTATCATGTATGGGATGATATCTACCAGACCGGATGTAGCATTTGCTCTGAGTGTCACGAGCAGATATCAGTCTAATCCTGGTCAAATGCATTGGAAAGCCGTGAAGGACATTCTTAAGTACTTGCGAAGGACTAAGAATATGTTCATGGTTTATGGAGGACGAGAACTCAAATTGGAAGGCTATACCGACTCTAGCTTCCAAAGTGATGTGGATGACTCGAAGTCAACCTCTGGATTTGTGTTCATGCTCAATGGTGGTGCTGTCTCTTGGAAGAGTTCCAAGCAGGACACCACAGCGGATTCCACCACTGAGGCTGAATACATTGCAGCATCAGCTGCTGCTAAAGAGGCCGTTTGGATGAGGAATTTCGTCCAAGAGTTGGGCGTCATTCCTGAATTTGTTGGTCCAGTCCCGGTGTACTGCGACAACACGGGTGCCGTTGCTCAAGCAAAGGAACCAAGGTCTCATCAAAGATCCAAACACGTACTGAGGAAATACCACATAATCCGGGAGATTGTGGAAAGAGGAGACATCAGTGTCGAACGAGTGGCCTCTGCAGACAATATCGCTGATCCACTTACTAAGCCTTTGCCAGGACCATTGTTTGACAAACATCGCGAAGCAATGGGTCTACGTAGTATGACTAGTTGGCTATAGGGCAAGTGGGAGATTGTAAGAGTGGGTGCCCAGTGAGCCAACTGTGTGGCTATGGGCTTTGTTGACTCTTTGTATAAACAATCTTTTGTTTAATATTATTTACACTTTTATGGCAATGACTTTATATTACTTCATATTGTTATATTGTGATATACTATTGTTGTTTTGATAAAGACCTTGAATATACTATAGTGTATGTAAGATGTGGTAGAACATGGAGATGTCTATCATGAAATACATCTTATAGTCACTGTATATTCTAAAACCGTTCCTAGTCGATTGAGCCGTCCGATAATAAGGATAAGGATCGCTCGAGTTTGAGACTAGCATTTGCGATGCGGAGTACCACGTTTCATTGGTAGGGAACATGGAGATGTTCGAAGCATGCAAATGGATATTCATAGGATGAATAGTCGAACTACCCTATCCGGACTTTCCAAGTGGTTATCACTTATCGAGTGGATAAAGTCCGCGGTTTTGGTTGTACACCATTAGTCCTTACGACTTGAAACATCATGGAGACTCTATATGCTAGTACTGTGCTTTGACTCGTTTACCGACTCTGAGGGGGTCATCAGGTGTCGAGATTGGGTACAGTTACGACACATATAGGAGTCAATGCATTGTTGTCAAGGATTCACCACATACTTGCGAGTGTGGATATCCTATGCGATCTGAGGAGATATTAGTGTGACAAATCTCTGGCCAGAGTACTTGATGTGATTTAAGAAATGGTTTCTTAGTAGCACATGCGATGTCACTAATTTGATCTTCAAGATGCATTGCATAGTTATCGAATCTTGAGCGACTCTCGATATACCAATGGTTGTTGATTCGATCGGGATATTTGGATGAAGGGACCGTACTGTACGCTAACCAAAATCTACTGGTTCTTGTAGGCACTATCAGTGATACCTAGGGAATCATGGGGCGATGTTGCTAGGCGCTTTACCATGATTCGTTGGGCAAGTCGGAAAGTGTTGTTCCGAGTCACAAGGAGTTGTGAGCCCACGGCTAGCTGTATCCCTGAACCATTGAGGGTCACACAGTGTAATGGAGTTTTAATCCCCGTTGAGATAGTTAAATTTAAAGAGTTAAATTTAATGAATAAAGAAGTTGGACTTCTTAAATAAGAGTAAGGGAGTAGGATTTCCTAAAATGACATAGGGATGGACATTTTTGGAAACCACTGAATTCGGATTCAGGAAAATTTATTTTGACTTTAAAACGTGCAGAAATGGTTTCTGTGCACATTGGTGAAATCGTTTCATCAATCGGAGTCACGATGAATTTTATATTAATTTCTGAACGAGCGGGCTTTGCTTGTCGGGCCCCAGCTTATGACTAATGGGCCCTAAGGTGTTAGTGGCCTGCATTATAAATAAGTTTTTTCAGTACAGAAATTACACACGATAGCTCATAATTTTGAGAGAAAAAAAATCGAAACCCTAGCCCCTCTCTCAGGCTTGGCCGTCGCCCCCCTCCCTCTCTGTCTGAGAAATTCCGGTCTGTGATTTTGAATCGCAGTAAGGAATAACGAATCAAATTCGTGTATTCTCTTCGCAGAAAACTTCTGATAGATTTTCTAGTGCAATCTATCAGAGGGATTAAACCTCTGTTCGTGGACCTGATTGAAGGCGTTCATCGGTTCCAGGGAGAGACAACAAGAGCAGAATTGTTCTGTTGGTGTCCATTAATCTCGTTGCGAGATTTGAGGTAAAATTTATTTAATTGTTATTTAAATTTTACACACACGTAATTCAATCGATGAACGGTTGATACCCATACCATGGAAACGTTCCATGAAAAATTTTTAAACTTCCGCTGCACTGGGTATCAATCGTAAATGGTCTGGGAACTCGCCAGTTTTCCAACAGGTATTTTGGGTCATTTTTCCCGTAGGGCTTGCTGGGACCCACCGAAGTGGCCCGCGTCACCCAGATCGCACGTCTACGTCATGTGATTCAGTCTATTGCATGTTTTCTATCCGAGGATTGGACTGTAAGAGTCGGGAATAGGACTGCGAGGAATCGAAGGAACAAGAAGTATGAGTAATAAAAAAAGAAATTAATGAAAAATGGGTGCAACACGTAGACTTCCCAAGGGTTCACCCATCCTAGTTTTGCTCTTCCCCAAGAACGCTTAACTTCAAAGTTCTGATGGGATCCAGTGCATTAGTGCAGGTATGATTGCACCCGACAGTGAATGAATTCTTTGTTGTTTTGTCTCTCGAATTGTGGATCGAAGGAACAGGCGCTTCACTTTCAAACGGACATAAATTTTGATCGACTGAGAGTTACGGGAGCTTCAGCCTGCTCACGCAAAGCTTGTCTCAATACCTATAGCGCGCATCTCGGTCTAAGAGACAAAGACGCACATTTTCCAACCCGGAGATTGTCTTTTGGGTCATTTTTCCCGTAGGGCGCGCTGGGACTCACCGAAGCGGCCCGCGTCACCCTTATCGCACGTCCACGTCGTGTGATAAAGTCTATTGAATCTTTTTTATCCGAGAATTGGACTGTAAGAGTCAGGAATAAGACGGCGAGGAATCGGAGGAACAATAAGTACGATTAATGAAAAAAAAATTACTGAAAAAGGGGTGCAACACGAGAACTTCCTAGGAGATCACCCATCCTAGTACTGCTCTTGCCCAAGCACGCATAACTTCGGAGTTCTGATGGTATCCGGTGCAGTAGTGCTGGTATGATCGCACCCAACAGTGAATGAATTCTTTGTTGTTTTGTCTTTCGAATTGTGGATCGGAGGAACAGGTGATGCACTTTCAAACGGACATAACTTTCGATCGGCTGAGAGTTACGGGAGCTTCAACCTGCTCACGCAAAGCTCGTCTCGATAACTATAGCATGCATCTCGGTATAAGAGATGAAGACGCACAAATTCCAACCCGGTGATGGTCTTTTGGGTCATTTTTCTCGTAGGGCGCGCTGGGACCCACCGAAGCGGCCCGCGTCACCCAGATCGCACGTCCACGTCATGTGATTCAGTCTATTGCATCATTTCTATCCGCGGATTGGACTGAAAGAGTCGGGAATAGGAAGGCGAGGAATCGGAGGAACAAGAAGTACGAGTAATAAAAAAAGAAATTAATAAAAAAGGTGTGCAACACGAGGACTTCCCAGGTGGTCACCCATCCTAGTTCAGAATTCATTATTGTTTTGCCTCTCGAATTGCGGATCGCAGGAATAGGCGCTGCACTTTCAAACGCGAAGCTCGAATCGATACCTACAATGCGCATCTCAGTCTAAGAGACGAAAAATCTCAAATTCCAACCCGGAGATGGTCTTTCTAGTTGTTTTTCCCGTAGAGCGCGCTGGGACCCACTGAAGCGGCCCGCGTCACCCCGATCTCTTGTCCACGTCATGTAATTTAGTCTATTGCATATTTTTTATCTGCGGATTGGACTGAAAGAGTCCAGAATAGGACGTCGTGGAATCGGAGGAACAAGAATTATGAGTAATAAAAAAAGAAATTAATGAAAAATGGGTACAACACGAGGACTTTCCACGAGGTCACTCATCCTAATACTGCCCTCGCCCAAGCACGCTTAACTTTGATGTTCTAAAGGGATATGGTGCATTAGTGCTGGTATGATCGCACCCAACAATGAATGAATTCTTTGTTGTTTTGTATCTCGAATTACGGATCGGAGGAACAGGCGCTGCACTTTCAAACGAACATAACTTTCGATCGGCTGAGAGTTACGGGAGCTTCATCCTGCTCACGTGAAACTCGTTTCGATACCTACATCGCGCATCTCGGTCTAAGAGATGGAGACGCACAAATTCCAACCCGGAGATGTTATTTCGGGTCGTTTTTCCTGTAGGTCGCGCTGGGACCCACCGAAGCGGCCCGCATCACCCAGATCGCACGTCTACGTCATGTGATTAAGTTTATTGCATTTTTTAAATTTGAGGATTGGACTGTAAGAGTCGGGAAAAGGACGGCGAGGAATCAGAGGAACAAGAAGTACGAGTAATAAAAAAGAAATTAATGAAAAAGGGGTGCAACACGAGGACTTCCCAAGGGGTCACCCATCCTAGTACTGCTCTTGCCCAAGCACGCTTAACTTCGGAGTTCTGATGGGATCCGGTTCATAAGTGCTGGAATGATCGCACGCGACAGAGAATGAATTCTTTGTTGTTTTGTCTCTCGAATTGCGGATCGGAGTAACAGGCGCTTCACTTTCAAACGGACATAACTTTCGATCGGCTGAGAGTTACGGGAGCTTCAGCATGCTCATGCAAAGCTCGTCTCGATACCTATAGCACGCATCTCAGTCTAAGAGACGGAGACGCACAAATTTCAACCCGGAGATGATCTTTTGGGTCGTTTTTCCCGTAGGGCACGCTGGGACCCACCGATGCAGCCCGCGTCATCCAGATCGCACGTCCACGTCGTGTGATTCAGTCTATTAAATCTTTTATATCCGCGGATTGGACTGAAAGAATCAGGAAAATAGGACGGCGAGGAATCGGAGGAACAAGAAGTATGAGTAATAAAAAAAGAAATTAATGAAAAAGGGGTGCAACACGAGGACTTCCCAGGAGGTCACCCATCCTAGTACTGTTCTCTCCCAGACACGCTTAACTTCGGAGTTCTGATGGGATCCGTTGCATTAATGTTGGTATTATCGCACCTAACAGTGAATGAAATCTTTGTTGTTTTGTCTCTCGAATTGCGGATCGGAGGAACAGGGGCTGCACTTTCAAACGGACATAACTTTTGATTGGTTGAGAGTTACGGGAGCTTCAGCCTGCTCACGCGAAGCTCTTCTCGATACCTACAGCGCGCATCTCGGTCTAAGAGACGGAGACGCACAAATTCCAAACCGGAGATGGTCTTTCGGGTCATTTTTCCCGTAGGGCGCACTGGGACCCACCGAAGTGGCCCGCGTCACTCAGATCGCAGGTCCACATCATGTGATTCAGTCTATTGCATCATTTCTATCCGTGGATTGAACTGAAGGAGTCGGGAATAGGACGGAGAAGAATCGGAGGAACAAGAAGTACGAGTAATAAAAAAGAAATTAATTAAAAAGGGTGCAACACGAGGACTTCCCAGGTGGTCACCCATCCTAGTACAGATCTCGCCCAAGCACGCTTAAATTCGGAGTTCTGATGGGATCCGATGCAATAGTGCTGGTATGATTGCACCCAACAGTGAATGAATTCTTTATTGTTTTGTTTCTCGAATTGCGGATCGAAGGAACAGGCGCTGCACTTTCAAACGCGAAGCTCGACCTGATACCTACAACGCGCATCTTAGTCTAAGAGACGAAAAATCTCAAATTCCAACCCGGAGATGGTCTTTCTGGTCGTTTTTCCCGTAGGGTGCACTGGGACCCACCAAAGCGGCCCGCATAACCCAGATCTCACGTCTCACGCAAAGCTCGTCTCGATACCTACAGCGCACATCTTGGTCTAAGAGACGGAGACGCTCAAATTCCAACTCGGAGATGGTATTTCAGTTCGTTTTTCCCGTAGGGCGCGCTGGGACACACCAAATCAGCCCGCGTCACCCAGATCGCACATCCACGTCGTGTGATTTATTCTATTGCATCTTTTATATTCAAAGATTAGACTGAAAGAGTCGGGAATAGGACGGAGAGGAATCGGAGGAACAAGAAGTACGAGTAATAAAAAAAAATTAATGAAAAAGGGGTGCAACACGAGGACTTTCCAAGGGGTCACCCATCCTAGTACTGCTCTCGCCCAAGCACGCTTAACTTCGGAGTTCTGATGGGATCCAGTGAATTAGTGCTGGTATGATCGTACCCAACAGTGAATGAATTCTTTGTTGTTTTGTCTCTCGAATTGCGGATCGGAGGAACAGGCGCTGCACTTTCAAACGGACATAACTTTCGATCGGCTGAGAGTTACGGGAGCTTCACCCTGCTCACGCAAAGCTCGTCTCGATACCTATAGCGCGCATCTCGGTCTAACAGATGAAGTCGCACAAATTCCAACACGTAGATTTTCTATTGGGTCATTTTTCCCTTAAGGCGCGCTGGGACCCACCAAAGCGGCCCGCGTCACTCACATCGCATGTCCATGTCATGTGATTCAGTATATTGCATCTTTTCTATCCGCGAATTGGACTGAAAGGGTCGGGAATAGGACGGCGATGAATCGGAGGAACAATAAGTACGAGTAATAAAAAAGAAATTATTGAAAAAGGGGTGGAACACGAAGAATTCCCAGGGGGTCACCCATCCTAGTACTGCTCTCGCCCAAGCAAGCTTAACTTTAGAGTTTTGATGGGATCCGATGCAATAGTGCTGGTATGATCGCACCCAACAGTGAATGAATTCATTATTGTTTTATCTCTCGAATTGCGGATCGAAGGAACAGGCGTTGCCCTTTCAAACAGACATAACTTTCGATCGGCTGAGAGTTACGGGAGCTTCAGCCTACTCACGCGAATCTCGTCTCGATACCTATAGCGCGCATCTCGGTCTAAGAGAGGAAGATGTACAAATTCCAACCCGGAGATGGTGTTTCCGGTCATTTTTTCCGTAGGGCACGCTGGGACCCACCGAAGCGGCCCGCGTCACATAGATCGCACGTCCACATTGTGTGATTCAGTCTTTTCATATTTTCTATCCGCATATTAGATTGAAAGAGTCAGGAATAGGACGGCGAGGAATCGGAGGAACAAGAAGTACGAGTAATAAAAAAAAGAAATAAATTAAAAATGGGTGCAACAAGAGGACTTCCCAGGGGGTCACCCATTCTAGTACTCATGGGGTCCGATGCATTAGTTCTAGTATGATCACACCCAACAAGGAATGAAGTCTTTATTTTTTTGTCTCTCGAATTGCGAATCGGAGGAACAGGCGCTGCACATTCAAACGCACATAACTTTCGATCGGCTGAGAGTTACGGGATCTTCATCCTGCTCACGCGAAGCTCGTCTCGATACCTACAGCACACATCTCGCTCAAAGAGACGGAGACGCACAAATTCCAACCCGGAGATGGTCTTTTGGATTGTTTTTCCCGTAGGGCGCGCTGGGACCCACCGAAGCGGCCCGCATCTCCCAGATCGCACGTCCACGTCGTGTGATTCAGTCTATTGCATCTTTTATATCCGAGGATTGGACTGTAAGAGTCGGGAATAGGACGGAGAGGAATCGGAGGAACAAGAAGTACGAGTAATAAAAAAAAGAAATTAATGAAAAAGTGGTGCAACACGAGGACTTCACAGGGGGTCACCCAACTTATTACTGTTCTCGCCCAAGCACGCTTAACTTCAGAGTTCTGATGGGATCCGGTGCATTAGTACTGGAATGATCGCACCCAACAGTGAATGAATTCTTTGTTATTTTGTCTCTCGAATTGTGGATCGTAGGAACAGGCGCTGTACTTTTAAACGGAAATAACTTTCGATCGGCTGAGAGTTACGGGAGCATCAACCTGCTCACGCGAAGCTCGTCTCGATTCCCATAGCACGCATCCCGGTCTAAGAGACAAATACATGCAAATTCCAACCCGAAGATGGTCTTTCGGGTTGTTTTTTCCGTAGGGTGCGTTGGGAACCACCGAAGAGGCCCACGTCACCAAGATCGCACGTCCACGTCGTGTGATTCAGTCTATTGCATCTTTTCTATCCGAGGATTGGACTGTAAGAGTCAGGAATAGGACAGCGAGGAATCGGAGGAACAATAAATACGAGTAATAAATTAATGAATAAAGGGGTGCAACACGAGGACTTCCCAGGGGGTCACGAATCCTAGTACTGCTCTTGCCCAAGCACGCTTAACTTTGGAGTTCTGATGGGATCCGGTGCATTAGTGTTGGTATGATCGCACCCAACAGTGCGCATCTCGGTCTAAGAGACACAGACGCAAAAAATTCCAACCCGGAGATGGTCTTTCGGGACGTTTTTCCCGTAGGGCGCACTGGGACCCACCGAATCGGCCCGCGTCACTCAGATTGCACGTCCACGTCGTGTGATTAAGTCTATTGCATCTTTTCTATCCTCGGATTGGACTGAAAGAGTCGAGATTAGGACGGCGAGGAATCGGAGGAACAAGAAGTACGGGTAATAAAAAAAGAAATTAATGAAAAAGGGGTGCAACACGAGGACTTCCCAAGATGTCACTCATCCAAGTACTGCTCTCGCCCAAGCACGCTTAACTTCGGAGTTCTGATGGGATCCGGTGCATTAGTCCTGGTATGATTGTACCCAACAGTGAATGAATTCTTTGTTGTTTTGTCTCTCGAATTCCGGATCGGAGTAACAGGTGCTGCACTTTCAAACGAACATAACTTTCGATCGGCTGAGAGTTACGGGAGCTTTACCCTGCTTACGCAAAGCTCATCTCAATACCTATAGTGCGCATCCCGGTCAAATAGACGGAGATGCACAAAATCCAACTCGGAGATGGTCTTTCTGGTCGTTTTTCCCTTAGGGCACGCTGGGACCCACTGAAGTGGCCCGCGTCACCCATATCGCACGTCCACGTCGTGTGATTCAGTCTATTGCATCTTTTCTATCCGAGGATTGGACTGTAAGAGTCGGGAATAGGACGGCAAGGAATCAGAGGAACAAGAAGTACGAGTAATAAAAAAAAGAAATTAATGAAAAAGGGGTGCAACTGTGGGGCCTCGGGTTGCTAATCTCAAATATTAAGGGGCAATTAATGAATAAACATCATTAATCTAATAAGGAAAGAATAAAGATCAAGAATTTTTTTTTTTTTTTCAAAAGGGGGTGGGCTCGGGCGATAAAAAACTACAGCCCGGGTGCCCCTGATGTTTTTCCAAAACAGAAGGCTCGCGCTCGGGCTGCTAAAAACTGCAGCTCGGGCGCTTCCTGGGCAGAATTTCACCCTGTTTTTCAGCAGCCAATCTTGATCTTTTCCATCCATTCCAAGCTATCAAATTAAAATCTAAGAACATGCATACATTCATATATCAAGTTCTTAACATCAAATCATGCATTTATTACATCAAATAAATAGCTCAAAAGGCATGAAACTACAAGCTACACCAAGTCTCAAAAGTGAGCTTCTAAAACATAAGTTTCATGTCAAGTTTTTCAATTTAAAACCCGAGTTCACACTTGCTAAATCTCGCTCCCGAGCTATCAACGTCCTCTCAGACTAGCTCCTGCCCCATCTGTTGCAATGCACACATACAAAACAAAGCAACAGCCGGATAAACTCCGGTGAGAAATCATCTCAGTATAAGCAACATATCAAAAGCGTTAAATAAATCATATCGACTCTATTTAACTCGACTCAACAAATAGAGTAAATAACGCTTCTTTCGATCGATCGAGAATTGATTCATTCAACTTCATTGCCATCAAGATTCGTATCCGATCTTGACATGAATATTCATCTAACGTAGCCATTCTGGGCTAGAAAATAAGGTTAACCGCAACCTTGGCATAGAATCAATTCAATATAGTCTCGTATCATAATCATATCCACTCAAATCAAAGATCCACTACCTGGGATGGATCGACAACAACAAAATCAAATCAAAACAATAAATACGTATGTGATTTTGGCGGGATAACTCAAGAATAGTCGTTCTTGAGTTTCAATGTCCCTGACTCTTGATGTCGTCATTATACCTTCGTATTTCTTCTGTTTTGAACGCTTCAAATCTGAAACAAAGCATCAAACATTCATATCAATCTTCATTCTATTAAATCATTTCAGAATCGAGTCAAAATAATCAACACATCTTCAATCAAATTCATTTCAAACCTCACTTCTTCTTATTCGGTACAACTAGGAGTCGTGAGTCGTTAGCCTTCGAAACTCATCCAAAACTGAGAAATAAAAATGCTATATCATCGATAACATTTCAAAGAAGGTCTAATCTCAGTCATTGGCTATCAAAACGGCTTCAAAACATCAATCGACGGCGTAGCGATTAAATATCGGTAACCGACGAAATATCGAATTCGACGTTAACTTCTTTAATTTCATTAACATGTGATATCTCATCACTATAACCTCATACACCAGCATATTAAACACAATCAGCTGCTATAACTCTTTATATACATGCTGGAAATCATGACAAGTTCGTTCAACATCAAATCGTCGATTCGGTTTCAATATCGGAATGAATGAACATGCATGAACACAAAACTAACATCAAGTTCTGATCTCTGCTCATAGCTGATTTCGAAATCTATCAAAAATATCATAATACTTACATCAAATTTAAGTTCTCGTCGCAAGGATTCCAGAACATCTTTCGGAATTGAAATTGGACGAGCGGATCAAAAGTAACGAGGATTTAAAAATCGAAAAGCAAATGAAAAGAAAGAGGTTCAAGCTCCTGTGTTCGAATTTCCATATTCGGAAGTTCCTATGCTACAAACATGTTTCATGCCGATAATCTAATGTAAAATCAGATATGTATTGCATATTTGTAATTTAGTCCCTCAAGTCTTCTTTAATTGCAATTCAGTCCTCGGCCTTCGTTTTAATTCAATTTCAATCCAAAATAATTTAAGAATATTAGAATTTAAATCGAAACTATAAATATTCCCAAATTAAATATACTCGGATTAAAATTAAATAAATTTGGATTAAATCAATAATCCCGACCTATTGCTCTTTAGTCCTCGAATCTTCGATATTCTCAAATCAGTCCCTGATCGGGTTGTATCTTCAAAATTAATCTTCTTTAATTTCCGAAATATGGAATTTAATCCCAAATCCCATAATTATACAAATCTAATATTTATTCTATTAATTTAAAAATTATCGGAATTTAATTCTCAAAATCTAGAAAATTCCAAATTAAATATTTTCGGCTCGGAAATTAAATCTATAATTTCTTTCACTTCTTAAATCAATATTAGCCCATAATATGGAATTAAATTCTCAAATCCAATAATTAATACTTTAATATTTTCGGGCCTTACAATTCGTCCCCTCTAAGGATTTATTTCGTCCTCGAAATCATATTCAATCGAACTATTCAATCTGATAGGCTGAATGATTATCTGAAGTTATTCTCACTTCAATCATATAACTCTGATCTTCGTATCTCATCTCTTCATCTCATATCAGATTATTTCTTCAAATCTGTTTCTATTATTCAGTTATACTTCAATTCATTGAAAAGAATTCGTTCTAAGTTGTTTCTTCCCTCAATCAAGGATCTGTCGACTAATCGACTTAACTCAGAATCTTTTCGATAGCTATCTCATCTAGTGACAGTACATAGGAAATAATCGAACTGACATTTCCTTATCTTAAATATGTGGAATGACTCGGATCCATCATATCAAACTGAAAAGAATAAATCAGTCAATCTCATCATCAGATCGGTCCGACATCTCAGTCAATGAAATTCATCTTCAGTGACGACTTGTTTCATTCTCTTTATCATTCTATGCTATGCTTAGAAAATATATCAAGTCTAAACTATCATTCAGTTCATCGTTTCAAGATCAGTATTCAACTTCATATTCTGAATCTGTAAATTAAACTCTGCTCTTTTCTATTTTGAATGGAATGATGTTTCAAGAATAACTTTTCCGCTCTAATCAGTTTCAGCTTCAAAAGTTATATTTATCATTCAATTACTACTTCTGTTACTTCATCTCTGTTTTCATTTTGTACAGATTCATCTTCAAAATCTTTATATGTCTCAAATCAAATCTGATCTGATATCGACAACTCATGTCTGATCTAACGTCGTATACTTCGGTAGTATCATTTCAACACAAAGAAATTTGATTTCTTTTTATCAGATTATCATAACATTTTCTCAATATAAATTCGATAGCTGTTATAGGAATTAAATTCATCCAGTGGCAATACATCAATTCAATTAATACCGAATCAGGTATTAACGTTCTGAGAATATTCTCAATATCTGGAAAATCAACTCAGATAATCCATCAATCGAAAAATAAGATAATGCAATCACATTAACCAACTCTCAGAACATCAATCAATCAATCGATGCCACATTCTGTCGAATAAATCTAAAGTCTTAATCCTGACTATAGATTTTAATCATTCATGTAATTTCATCATATCTCTATCTTCTTCACAGATCTGAATAGATAGCTGTTATTCACATCTCAGACAGTATATTCTGAAAAATCTGATTAGTCTATTCGGACTATTCATTAATCAAATTATAATCTGCTATATCCATAGACTTCAAATTATTCAGAGTTTTTTTTTTCTTTTTAAAAAAAAACACCGCCGGGAGCGGGGGGTTAGGCAGACCCCTACCTGTATATAAACATAAAAAAGCGATACAAATAAAACCTAACGGAGGAGGGGGACTAGGCCAAGACCTCCCCAAAAGGCTATACAAAGGTAATAAGAACATCAGAACAGCTAGGGTATCGAAATATACAACCAAAGCATCCCTAGGAAATAAGTATAAACAAATAACATCAAAGATAACTAACTAAATCAACGTCAGCAGTCATCCTGAGCAGCAAAAGCTAGAAGAGAGCCACAGCTCGGCCCAGCAAAATCAAAAACGGACACTGAGGCGCGAAGAGTGGCTGGTATCAGCCTGTGCAGTAAAACCTAGAGGAGATCCACAACTCCAGGTCAGCAAAATCAAATCCGACATTAAAGCGCGAAAAGAGGCTGGCACCATCCAGAGCTGAACAACAGATCAAAGCTATGCAAGAAATATGTCCAAAAGTCATGATCAGCTGGGAAGTCACTATACATAGGCCGCAAGGAAAAAGAGGAGCGACCGCAAACCAGCAGACCCAGAGCAAAAAAGCAGGAGAATGGCGAAGGAAACTCAAGACATAACCTAACTCCCAAGAATACTGGAAATCCAAAAAGCGAGGGGCACGATAGACCGCCCACAAAACATCCAAACAACAGCAAGAACCCGGCAAGGGGAAGCACAGAGAACGCCTGATGATCCATCACCCTGAAAAAAGCAAAGCAAGCGACAGGGGAACAGACTAACTCCAAAAACTCCGGAAAAGGGCCGGAGAGCTGTACCTGCAAAGAAAAATAAATAGCTACATATATCTAAATCTAGGATGACCTAGACCAAAAAGGAGAGCAAACAAAGAAAAAGAAAGCCCAAGAGAAACGGCTATAAGCGAGCGTGAGGCTCTAAGAAAACCTAGATCTAAGGTAAGGAAGCCCGGAAGAGTCAGAACGGGCCAACGCAGCGATGGGAGTGGTTAAAGAAACACCAATCTCCAACAAACACTGCCTATGATCATGAGCCTGCCGCGCCAACGCATCCGCAACCGAATTCCCTTCCCGATAGATATGCGAGAAATGAACCGGCCTATTCCGCACCAAAACACGCGTCCTCGAAACAATATGGTCCAAATCCCAACGGCACCTCCGAGATCTAAGAATCTGAATAGCAATCTGGGAATCAGTTTCAATCCAAAGGGGAAAAAGGCTAAGGTAAGAACAGAGAAGAATACCCCTCCAAATCGCCCAGAGTTCTGCACGGAGATTGGACCGCAAACCAATGAACTCACTAAAAAATGCCAAGACCCTACCAGAAGAATCCCGGACAACCCCCCCCCCCACAGACGACTCACCCGGGTTACCTCTCGAGCTCCCATCCACATTGAGCTTGAAGGACCCAGGTGGAGGCCTCAACCAACGGACGATCGCAGTCTTGTGAATCCGTTGGAGGCCGACCGAGATGCCCATCTTCCTCGCAGCCTGCAAAGCCCCCAGCCAAAGACGGGGCTTGATAACAGTTGCGGAATGAGCAAGTCTCAAATAAGACAAAATTTGGAACTTAACCTTCTCCGCAGAGTAGGGTAAGTGACGGTGCTTAGTATCATTGCGTGCAGTCCATAGGAACCAAAGCACGACAAAAGGAATCAATTCGCTCACATTACCCCTCGGAGACCACTCGCGACCCCTTTTCCAAGCACTGAGAAACAGACTGAAGTTCTCAGTGGCAGGGATGCGAACTCTAAAGATAGCCCCAAAGAAATGCCACACAGAGCGGGCGATGGGACCGTCGATGAAAATGTGAGTAAATGTCTCCGACATCTCACAGCACTGGCACTTGGACACAAGGGAGAAACCCCACTGCTGGAGCACCTCATCCACAGGCAACCACCGATGCCAAAACCTCCACAGAAAGAAGGACATGGTGGGCCTCATCCAGCGACCCCAACAGGGAGTAAAGATATCCGAGACCGAGCCTCTCGGTCTGACCTGCTCCCAAGCAGATCTCACGGAAAAGGCACCATCGGTGCTGTGGATCCAGATAGTGGCATCCGGTTCATCCACCAAAACAGGAATCTGAACGATCTCCTCCGCCACCGAGGGAGCGACGACAGCGCAAAGGAGATCAAAATCCCAGTCTCCCTCCAAAAGGAAGCTGAAAACATGCACACACCGATCCCCTCTGACATTACACCTGCTCGACAAAGGGGCATCACCCAACCAAGTATCATCCCAAAAAGAGACATCCCCAAGACCAATCCTCCACCGGATACCAGGCTCCGCACGAGGTCTAATCTGGAGCAAGCGCCTCCAAGTGGGGGAAATGGCTCCACGAGAAGGAGCACAAATAGGGCTGACAGTCCGGCAATACTTCCTCGAAAGGAATCTCGCCCAGAGAGAGGAACCCTGCCGGAATCTGAACCACAGCTTCATGGAAAAGCTATCAACAATGTCCTTGAGCCTGCGAAAACCCAGGTCTCCTTCTTTCACAGGGAGACAGGCGCGAGACCAGCGGGCCCAGTGCCACTTCTTTTCTAAGGGTCTGGAGCCCCAAAGAAAAGCATTGAAAATACGCTCCAATTTCTCCAAAACAGCCAAAGGAGGCTGGATCACCTGGCAGAGATAGATCGGGATCGAAAGGAGCACACTGCGGATCAGCGTCAACCTACTCCCAGGAGCAAGGGAACGGGACTCCCAGCCCTCCAGCTTTTTCCGGACCGACTGCAGAAGAGGCTCAAAGAGAGAGCACTTGCGGTTCCCACGGAAAATCGGAGCTCCAAGGTATTTCAAGGGCAGCTGCCCCTCCGCAAATCCAGTGATTTGCAGCAAACGGGAGCGGCGACGAGCGGTCCAGCCCGGAGGAAAGATCATAGCACTCTTGGCCACATTAACGAGCTGGCCCGAGCAATTTTCATAGTGAGCCATAAAAGCTTTGAGACGCTGAAGACCACGGGATCCCCCATTGGCAAAAATAATGACATCGTCAGCATAGGCCAAATGGGAAATCGGCAAATCACACCCAGACCGATACCTCAAATCAGCATGCTGGAGGAACAACCGGTCCAAGCCACGGGACAGATACTCCGCTCCAAGAATAAAGAGGAGGGGAGATAAAGGGTCACCCTGTCTCAGGCCTCTCGAGGAAGCAAAGAAACCAGTAGGGGTACCATTGACATTAACCGAGAAATTGCAAAAAGAAATGCAAGCCCTCACCATTCTCACAACCTGCTCCGAAAAACCAAACCTTCGGAGGACATCCAGAAGAAAAGACCATTGGACTCTATCATAGGCCTTAGCCATGTCCAATTTCAGAATGACATTACCACCACGGGCAGGGAGATTAAAACTGTGAGTGAGCTCATGCGCGAGAAGGATATTGTCAGCAATCATCCGCCCCGGCACAAAGCCACTCTGACTCTGAGAAACGAGTCTCCCCACCACCGACCGCAGACGAGAGTATAAAAGCTTCGAGATAATCTTGTTGGAAACATTACACAAGCTGATGGGACGGAAGTCCGTCCAAGCTTGCGCACCCTCGACTTTGGGGATCAAAGTGATCGTGGTGGCAGTGAAGCCCTGGGGCATAAGAGAGACCCGAAAGAAATCAAGGACAGCGTCCATGACATCATGCTGCACAAAATCCCAGCAGCTCTGAAAGAAAACCGAAGAAAACCCATCTGGGCCCGCCACACTATCCCGAGGGATGGAAAAGACGACAGCACGAACCTCCTCCAAGGAAGGTGCGGCGGCAAAGCTATGGTTCTCCTCCTCCGAAATCTCCGAGGAGAAGCCAGAAAAATCCGGAAGATCCAGGACAAAAGGATCTCCAGTGAGGAGGCACTCGAAATAGGCAGCCCCAGACTGCTTGATGAGACCAAGAGAGGTGAGGCAATTACCATCCTCCCAAATACGAAAGATCTTATTAACCACATTCTTCTTCTTCACCATGTTGTGGAAAAGCTTTGTATTCCTCTCCCCGTCCTCAAGCCAATTACAAGCAGCTTTCTGCTTCCAAAAATCCGCTTCCATAGCGGTGACTCTAGACAGCTCCTCATTGCATCTGGACAAGAGGGTCCAGCTATGCTCAGAGGGATCCGCTTCACAGGCAGCCTCAGCCAGTCTAACCGACCTCTCCGCCTCAGCGATCTTATCAAAAAGGTTCCCAAAAACATCCCGGTTCCACCACTTGAGGTGGCCCTTCAACCGTTTCAGCTTGGCAAAGAGCCTGGGCATGCCTTGCAAAGAGCAGGGCATGTTCCAGTTCAGCCTGACGGTTTGAAGGAACCCCGGGTGCCGAGTCCACATGCTCTGGAACCGAAACGAGCTCAGCCCCCGAGCAAAGACAGGAGCAGAGACCAAAAGAGGACAATGATCCGAAACCGTGCGACTGAGGTGTTCAACCCTGATAGAGTTGAAATGGTCACCCCAATCCACAGAAACAAAAACTCTGTCAAGACGCTTCCAAATGGACTTATTCGTCCAGGTGAACGAAGAGCCCTCAAAACCAGCGTCAACCAGCGCAGACTCCAAAACAAAATGATTAAACTCGTCCATGGGGAGCTGCCTCCCACCAGAAGAGCCAAGACACTCGGAGGCATCCCTCACGACATTAAAATCCCCCCCGACAAGCCAAGGACCACCAACAGGCTTGACCTGCAGCAAAGAAGCCCACAAGTCGCGTCGTAAAGTGTAGTCACACTTGGCATACACGAAAGAGCAAAAAACATGGGTCGGCAAAAAGGGAGGCGCCACGCGAAGATGGAGGAACTGAGCGTGATCAAGGACACACTCCGCCTTCACATCGTCCGCCAAAAAAACCCAAATATGACCAGAGACATTCGACAGAACTCTCTGGAAACCAAGGCGACGGGTCATGAAGCGCTGGTCAAGTGCAATCATCGGCTCCAAGATAGCCAAGATCTTGACACGCTTCTCTTTCACCAAGGCATGAAGCCTCTCCTGGGACTCAGAGCTCCTGAGTCCCCTGATGTTCCAAATTAGGCACTGCATTTGGAACGGGTGGAGTAAGGCCCCGTCTTCTTTCTAGACTTCTGGCGAGTCTGCTGTCGCTTCATGTCAGAACGAAGCGTTCTCTTAGAGGGTGAGACAGAGAAATCAAAATCCTCATCATATCTCCCAAAATCTCTCCCATCACACGATTCAGTCCCATAGAAGGAACTTGAGTCGTCCTCGCTGACAAACTTAGTGATCGGATCAACGTCCTGACAATAAGTACCCTGCTGAGAGACAAGCCCCTCAAAGGACGGGGCGGAGGACTCCACAGGAAGTCCCAGGAAGCGAGGGGATGGAGTGGCTACTATGATTCAGAGTGCAGGTATCAGTAGCCTCCAAGGAAGGCACAGGAACAGCTTGCGGAAAACCAAGATCCATCTCACCGACCCCTGAGGAAGCACCAACCTCTTCCTCCACCTGACGAGCCCAAGAAAGGGCCAAGCCGAGGTCAGGTCCCTCGTGGGGAGCGACAACTGACTGCGGGGCGGGAGCACCAGCATCACCTCCCATCGTAGCATCACTACACCCAGAAGCAAGGTCCTTAACAACATCTCCATCCACAGGGAGATCTGGACTCTGCTCAGCAGACTCAAAAGGAGCCTCAGTCCTCAACTCAGAGCGACAAAGATCAGGCTCCTCAGGTAAAGACTCAAGAACTTGGAAGACATTCTGAGTACGCGGGGCAGCCTGAGGAGGTGGCCGCCGCTGCTGGTTACGTCTTCTCTTTTTTGTGGTCGAAGTGCCCGCACCAGGGGCAAAAGGAGCAGGGCCACCCGGGGTCACTGAGGGACCTGCCTCCTGAGGCTGCGGAGGAGGGTTATCGGTCACAACCTTTTCCTTCCCAACGGAGGGCTTTGGACGAGGAGGTCTTGGGTTTTTCCCATGGGAATAGCACACAACGGTAGAATGACCCAACATCTTGCAATCAGTGCAGAAGGACGGGACCTTCTCATAAACTACCTCAATCTCTTTGGTGTGCTCACCCCATCCAACCCACACGTGCTTAATTCGCTCGTCAAGCACGTTCATTTCCACACAAACCCGGGCAAAAGCCCCTCTCGATCTCTCCGCCGTATGCTCATCCAATTTAATTGGATTCCCAAGAATTCTGGCGATAGCATACAGACTCTTCTTGTTATACAAGTGCAAGGGAAGCTCAGGAAATCGGACCCAGACTGGGGCAATAGGTGACTCAGCCTCGAACTTGAATTCAGGGGTCCACTTGGAAAAGCGGATCCCAACTGCTCCCACAAAAATCCCTCCCTTCGTCCAAAGACGAGCAAAATCCTCTTCACAAGAAAGAGTGATGACCAAATATCCCCGAGGGAGGAATTTCAGAGTAAAAGAAGTCTTAAAACCCATTTTAGAGAAAGCAGTGGAAATCATGCTATTGGGAGCAGTGGACCGATTCCCCGTAATTTTGCCCACCAAGGCAAACTTAAAAGGCTCAACAAGGGATGAAATTACCTCATCCGGGAATTGAATACCCGGTTTTCCATCCCGAAAAGTCGGCTCCGGAAGATCCTCCATCGAATTGATCACATCTGCAAAGCTCTTCCTCGAAGCTCGAGGAGATGGAGGCGCTAAAGCATCCCGAAAAGAAACAGGGACAGAATCAGCAAATTTGGAGCTAGAGTTGACTGGCTGGTCAACAATTTTGACTTGAACATCACCAATTTGGACTTGAGGATCCAAGTCAACCATTTGAAGGTCAACATCATCAATTTTGACTTCAGAGTCAACAATTTTGACCGGGTTGACCACATGGTCAATAATTTTGACTGCGTTGACCGAGGGGTCAACAATTTTGACCGAAATGTCAAAGTCAACCATTTGACTTGTCTCAACTCCAAATTTGACCGCTGAGTCAACGATTTTGACTGGGTTGACCACGAGTTGACCAGCTGAGTTGACACAGTGAGTACGAACGTATGACTCGTCCGAGTTGACTCTCGAGTCACCGGTCGGAGTACCACCGAGGGCCGGCGAGGTGGTGGAGAACACGAATTTGGGGTCTATGTGTGCAGACTCGGGCATTTGAGGGGTAGGAAATGAGTGACTCGGTGCGTGACTCACCGGAAAACCTTGGAATTGGGCGTTTATCATCGACGGCGAGGATCCAGAAATTGAAGGCATGGAAAGGAGCGTAGGGGATAATGCAATCTTCGGCTGAGAAGGATTGAAAAAAGGTTGAGGCACGGTTGAGTAATTGGAGAAGAAGACCATCGGAGCTAGGGTTTCAGACCCACGATCAATAGATCCAATTTGCAGCTCCGATGACGAAGGAATAGGAAACGGGCCTGGGTGCATCTGGAACGAAATTTGATGAGGATTCCATATCGGGGCTTCATTTGAACAATAGACGCCTGAGCTTGCCGGAAACTGGGAAACAAATAACGGGCTCGACGTGAATGGTGGTTGCGGGCATTCAGAAGCAGATTCCGACAAGCACAGGGAAGAAGGAGGAACGGGGGAGGTCGGAAAATGATCAAGAGGAAAAGGCGCTTCAAATGCATGGATGGGAGTGCCGGAAAAATGGTTGGCCGTGAAACTGGTCGGAGAAGGTGACGGATCCGTAACTTCAGGTGACGATTTGGCCGGCCAAATGACGTCCGATTGGCCTGAGATTTTGAGCGTAGCTTCGTCTCAACGAGGCGCTTTCGGTGGTGGGTCGGGCCGGCCGGGAACCGGCGGCGACATGGCGACGACGGCAGCTGCTATTTTAGGAAAGTTGAGGGGCAATTTTGGGAGAAAAAAAGGCTAGAGAGAACATTTTTTTTTAATCGAAAATAAACATATAAAAACACGTTAGGTATCATGTCAGATAAAGTTCAGTCTCAAAAATTCGATTCATCTGCTCTGACTATTCTTTAATTCACAAATAACATCTCGTACTTTTACATCCAAAAAGTACTCAGAGCCTTCTGATTGTCTGCATTACAATTCACTAGTAAACCTAATGTCTCAATTGAAACAATAATTCTTGGCTTACTGTGACATCTCACACCGTTCTAATCACAGATCAGTGATTCATTCGTACAGACAAATCACCTTAGTCAGTAAATTCAGTCAATTTAATCATGACTACCACCTGTTTACCTCATATATACTGCTTCATCATGGTAGTTTCACAAAATTATTCTTTCAAATAATAATCTCGTTTCAATTTCTGGAGTTTCTAAACTATCACTGAACTCATCTAATCAGCAAATTTCCAACTTCATCAGAAACTCTCTATACATTTAACTTCGAAAACGTACTGATTCTGTTACATCTATTTGCTTTATCTTCTGATAAAACAATTAGTGAACGAATATTGAATTCATTGTTGTGCAATTCTTCAAATTCTGATATCTCTTTTCGACAATATCAAGCACAAGCAGATAATCAAGTATAATAAAATTCATCCATTCTGGTCTGAGACTTTAATTCATATATCAATATGACATTCTTTACTGAATTCTCATCGCTTCAGTTTACTTTCTGTGTTTCTTTCATCTTCGTATCAATTATGATGCATTTCCAATTGAACATCATTCTGATTGGTTATATATTCATCAGAATATTCAAACCAGAATACACATAAATCTGAAATCAATTCATCAAATGTCTATCTCATTCCTCATTCCTATTTCTCAATCGAATTCTAATCACGTGATTTCATCTCCATATGCTTTAATCTTTCCCAATCAATTCTAACTGAGCTTGAATTATAGTAATTCTGCTTGTGTAAGTATCTATCTCGACACTCAAGCACATAAATCAAAGATTAATAAATCAAATATTCATCTCGTCTCTTCGTTCTATTTTCCAATTCTCAGCAAATTATATCATCAACTCAAAAGTTTGCCGATAATCAGAATTGGAAATTCTATCAGTTACGAGCCAAAACATCAAAATATACTGAATGTATACATCAAACAATCAACAATTCTTGAAATTCATAATCAAAGGAACTCACTCAAGTTAAGATCATCCAAAGAACAATAGTATGAATGACAATCTGCTAAGTGAAAACAACTCACTAGCATCTCAACTCAAGACGAGTAAAACAAGTCAGACTCTACCAAAGAATAAGAGTCCATCAAAATCAATTGAGATCGAATACAAAACCTCAGAATCGATATCAAGAAATTCAAAAATCATGATCTTATGATGTAATAACTTCAGTAATATCAGAAAAGACTCATTTGCAACTGATTTTTCATATCATCATCTATTCTATAAACCTCAAAAGCAGCATTCAATTCATCAATTCATCCAGTCGCTATACAATTCTAATTCACAACTTAAACTAAAGTCGAATTCTTATTGGAATCTATCTGTCATCTCTATTCATTGACATATCTATCAATGCTGATTTAGATCTTGAACATATCTAGTGCATCGAATATACTGATTTTGGAATATTTCTGTAATCAAACATCATATATCAAACCGAAATCACAGAATCTTAATTCAAGATTCTATTTCATATCATCATATTCATATGCACATTATGTTCTTGCTGATCTAATTTTATAGCTTCTTATCCTCAATTCTTCTGCTCATCTGTATTCTATTAGTGCATCATCATCTATCATGCAGCATAAACAGATATTTCAATATGAACACAATCAAGTTCAGTTTCAGTTCATCGAAGCAATAGTTCCATTCGCCAGTTCAATTCACAAATTCTCTTTTCTGATATAGAGATCATCATATAATAAGCTTTTCGCTATCATATATCTCTTACACCATTTAACATAAACAGGTTAAAACAAAATAAATCTGTTACCTGCAATTTCATTCTCAGGTGCATTTTCATTCTCTTACTCTGTATATTTATGGAACTGTTCTTTATTCAAATCAACTTAAAACCTGATTTGCTTCAAATATAATCTACCACACAGCTTGTCTAGATAACTCCCTCTACAATGTATGTTATCTGTATCGGTCTACTAGAGGTAAAGAACTACTTTCATATCTCTTGTGGAAGGAAAATTGCAGCCAATGGTGATTATCTCATACACTGTGGCATATCTACAATTTCATTCATTCTACTTCATCAGTCAATTTCAGTTCTCTTAGTCCTGTCTATGTCTTTCATAAAATGTTTCAGTCGTCAACATTTAATCAGACATAATCTTCAAATTCAAGCCATTAAATACTTCACTCAATCTTGAGCTTTTTCATCATCTACAATTCAAAGAATTATAGTAGGCTTGAAAATTCTAATAAAACATTCTTCAATATTCAAAATATTCAACTTCGAGATGGTATATTTTTCTTTCTCATCATTTCTATCTGTTGTGGCAAAGAAAAATAAACAAAAATCATGTTCTAAGCACTTACCAACAAATTAATATACCTCTGTTCTTTCATCATTTTCTCCGTCAAAATCTATCAGCTGGTTGTTAGGTCTTGAAGTTGGTAGACAGTCAATCTGATACGATATTCATCTATATCTTTCAGGTAAGTGAACAACTGATCAAGTACTTCAGGCCAACTTCTACCTGCAATAACATCTATTCATTCGCTGATATTCTGTTATGTTCAATCAGAGATACTTCTTTCAGCTGAGCAATACTGTTCTGTTCAATCTGACCATACCAATCTGTTTCGTCTTGCCATACTATTCTGTCAGTTTGGGGTGCTTACGCCACCCAAAGAACAATGTTCTCTTCGATTCTGGGTGCTTACATCACCCGAGAAAAATCTTATAACAAAATCAGTAAGAAATTAAAAAATTTACAAATCAGTAAATCAGGCAGTTGAATTTCAAAGATAGATCACGCTCACATGCAATTTATCAAATCATTAAATCAAGTAATGCACAATCATGCAATACTATAAATGCATGTGACTCAATCTATCCCGCTCAGCTTCTATTTCAGTCCAAGAAACTTACGCTCTAATACCACCTGTTGTGGGGCCTCGGGTTGCTAATCTCAAATATTAAGGGGCAATTAATGAATAAGCATCATTAATCTAATAAGGAAAGAATAAGGATCAAGAATTTTTTTTTTTCCAAAAGGGGGTGGGCTCGGGCGGTCAAAGACTACCGCCCGGGCGCCCCTGATTTTTTTCCAAAACAGAAGGCTCGCGCTCGGGCTTCTAAAAACTGCAGCTCGGGCGCTTCCTGGGCAGAATTTCACCCTGTTTTTTAGCAGCCAATCTTGATCCTTTTCATCCATTCCAACTATCAAATTCAAGTCTAAAACATGTTATAAAATCTAAGAACATGCATACATTCATATATCAAGTTCCTAACATCAAATCATGCATTTATTACATCAAATAAATAGCTCAAAAGGCATGAAACTACAAGCTACACCAAGTCTCAAAAGTGAGCTTCTAAAACATAAGTTTCATGTCAAGTTTTTCAACTTAAAACCCGTGTCCACACTTGCTAAATCTCGTTCCCGAGCTATCAACGTCCTCTCAGACTAGCTCCTGCCCCATTTGTTGCAATGCACACATACAAAACAAAGCAACAGCCGGATAAACTCCGGTGAGAAATCATCTCAGTATAAGAAACATATCAAAAGCGTTAAATAAATCATATCGACTCAAAAAATAGAGTAAATAACGCTTCTTTCGATCGATCGAGAATTGATTCATTCAACTTCATTGCCATCAAGATTCGTATCCGATCTTGACATGAATATTCATCTAACATAGCCATTCTGGGCTAGAAAATAAGGTTAACCGCAACCTTGGCATAGAATCATATCAATATAGTCTCGTATCATAATCATATCGACTCAAATCAAATATCCACTACCTGGGATGGATCGAAAACAACAAAATCAAATCAAAACAATAAATACGTATGTGATTTTGGCGGGATAACTCAAGAATAGTCGTTCTTGAGTTTCAAAGTCCCTGACTCGTGATGTCGTCATTATACCTTCGTATTTCTTCTGTTTTGAACGCTTCAAATCTTAAACAAAGCATCAAACATTCATATCAATCTTCATTATATTCAATCATTTCGGAATTGAGTCAAAATCATCAACACATCTTCAATCAAATTCATTTCAAACCTCACTTCTTCTTATTCGGTACAACTCAGAGTCGTGAGTCGTTAGCCTTCGAAACTCATCCAAAACTGAGAAATAAAAATGCTATATCATCGATAACATTTCAAAGAAGGTCTTATCTCAGTCATTGGCTATCAAAACGGCTTCAAAACATCAATCGACGGCGTAGCGATTAAATATCGGTAACCGACGAAATATCGAATTCGACGTTAACTTCTTTAATTTCATAAACGTGTGATATCTCATCACTATAACCTCATACACCAGCATATTAAACACAATCAGCTGCTATAACTCTTTATATACATGCTGGAAATCATGACAAGTTCATTCAACATCAAATCGTCGATTCGGTTTCAATATCGGAATGAATGAACATGCATGAACACAAAACTAACATCAAGTTCTGATCTCTGCTCATAACTGATTTCGAAATATATCAAACATATCATAATACTTACATCAAATTGAAGTTCTCGTCGCAAGGATTCCAGAACATCTTTTGTAATTGAAATCGGACGAGCGGATCAAAAGTTACGAGGATTTAAAAATCGAAAAGCAAATGAAAAGAAAGAGGTTCGAGCTCCTCTGTTCGAATTTCCAAATTCTGAAGTTCCTATTCTACAAACACGTTTCATGCTGATAATCTAATGTAAAATCAGATATGTATTGCATATTTGCAATTTAGTCCCTCAAGTCTTCTTTAATTGCAATTCAGTCCTCGGCCTTTATTTTAATTCAATTTCAATCCAAAATAATTTAAGAATATTAGAATTTAAATCGAAACTTTAAATATTCCCAAATTAAATATACTCGAATTAAAATTAAATAAATTTGGATTAAATCAATAATCCCGACCTATTGCTCTTTAGTCCTCGAATCTTCGATATTCTCAAATCAGTCCCTGATCGGGTTGTATCTTCAAAATTAATCTTCTTTAATTCCCGAAATATGGAATTTAATCCCAATTCCCATAATTATACAAATCGAATATTTATTCTATTAATTTAAGAATTCTAGGAATTTAATTCTCAAAATCCAGAAAATTCCAAATTAAATATTTTCGGCTCGGAAATTAAATCTATAATTTCTTTCACTTCTTAAATCAATATTAGCCCATAATATGGAATTAAATTTTCAAATTCCATAATTAATACTTTAATATTTTCGGGCCTTACAGCAACACGAGGACTTCCCAGGGGGTCACCCATTCTAATACTGCTCTCGCCCAAGCACTCTTAACTTCGGAGTTCTGATGGGATCCGGTGCATTAATGCTGGTATGATCGCACCCAACAGTGAATGAATTATTTGTTGTTTTGTCCCTCGAATTGCGGATCGTAGGAACAAGCGCTACACTTTTAAACGGACATAACTTTCGATCGGCTGAGAGTTACTGGAGCTTCAACCTGCTCACGCGAATCTTGTCTCGATACTCATAGCGCGCATCTCATTCTAAGAGACGGAGACACACAAATTCCAACCTGGAGATGGTCTTTCGGGTCATTTTTCCAGTAGGGCGCGTTGGGACCCACCGAAGCAGCCCGCGTCACCCAGATCGCACGTCTACATCGTGTGATTCAGACTATTGCATCTTTTCTATCCGAGGATTGGACTGTAAGAGTCAGGAATAGGACGGCGAGGAATCGGAGGAACAATAAATACGAGTAATAAAAAAATTAACGAAAAAAGGGGTGCAACACGAGGACAACCCAGGGGGTCACCCATCATAGTACTGCTCTCGCATAATCACGCTTAACTTCAGAGTTATGATGGGATCCGGTGCATTAGTGTTAGTATGATCGCACCCAACAATGAATGAATTCTTTGTTGTTTTGTCTCTCGAATTGCGGATCGGAGGAACAGGCGCTGCACTTTCAAACGAACATAACTTTAGATCGGCTGAGTGTTACGGGAGCTTCAGCCTGCTCATGCGAAGCTCGTCTCGATACCTACAGCACGCATCTCGGTCTAAGAGATGGAGACGCAAAAAATTCCAACCCGGAGATGGTCTTTCGGGTCGTTTTTCCCATAGGGCACTCTGGGACCCACCGAAGCGGCCTGCGTCACCCATATCGCACGTCCACGTCGTGTGATTCAGTTTATTGCATATTTTCTATCCGCGGATTGGACTGATAGAGTCGGGAATAGGACGGCGAGGAATCGGAGGAACGAGAAGTACGAGTAATAAAAAAAGAAATTAATGAAAAAGGGGTGCAACACGAGGACTTCCCAAGGGGTCACCCATCCTAGTACTGATCTCGCCCAAGCACGCTTAACTTCGGAGTTCTGATGGGATCCGGTGCATTAGTGCTGGTATGATCGTAACCAACAGTGAATGAATTCTTAGTTGTTTTGTCTCTCGAATTGCGGATCGGAGGAACAGACACTGCACTTTCAAACGGACATAACTTTCGATCGGCTGAGAGTTACGGTAGCTTCACCCTGCTCACGCAAAGCTCGTCTCGATACTTATAGTATGCATCTCGGTCTAAGAGACGAAGACGCACAAATGCCAACCCGTATATTGTCTTTCGGGTAATTTTTCCCGTAGGGAACGCTGGGACCCACCGAAGCGGCCCGCGTCACCCACATCGCACGTCCACATCATGTGATTCATTCTATTGCATCCTTTCTATCCACGGATCTGACTGAAAGAGTAGGGAATAGGACGACGAGGAATCGGAGGAACAATAAGTACGAGTAATAAAAAAAGAAATTAATGAAAAAGGAGTGCAACACGAGGACTTCCCAGGGGTCACCCATCCTAGTACTGCTCTCGCCCAAGCCACTTAACTTCGGAATTTTAATGGGATCCGATTCATTAGTGCTTGTATGATCGCATCCAACAGTGAATTAATTCTTTATTGTTTTGTCTCTCGAATTGTGAATCGGAGGAACAGGCGTTGCCCTTTCAAATGGACATAACTTTCGATCGGCTGAGAGTTACGGGAGCTTCAGCCTGCTCACGCAAAGCTCGTCTTGATACATATAGCGCGCATCTCGGTCTAAGAGACGGAGACGTACAAAATCCAACCCGGAGATGGTAATTCGGGTCATTTTTCCCGTAGGGCGCGCTGGGAGCCACCGAAGCGGCCCGAGTCACCCAAATCGCACGTCCACATCGTGTGATTCAGTCTATTGCATATTTTCTATCCGCGGATTGGACTGAAAGATTCGGGAATAGGATGGTGAGGAATCGGAGGAACAAGAAGTACGAGTACTGCCCAAGGGGTCACCCATCCTAGTACTGCTCTCGCCCAAGCGCGCTTAAGTTCTGAGTTCTGATGGGATCCGATTCATTAGGGCTGGTATGATCTCACCCAACAGTGAATGAATTCTTTATTGTTTTGTTTCTCGAATTGCGGATTGGAGGAACAAGCGCTGCACTTTCAAACACACATAACTTTCGATCGGCTGAGAGTTACGGGAGCTTCAGCCTGCTCACGCGAAGCTCGTCTCGATACCTACAACACGCATCTCAGTCAAAGAGATGGAGTTGCACAAATTTCAACCTGGAGATGGTCTTTCGGGTCATTTTTCCCGTATGGCACGCTGGGACCCACCGAAGTGGCCCGCATCACCCAGATCGCACGTCCACATCCTGTGATTCAGTCTATTGCATCTTTTATATCCGAGGATTGGACTGTAAGAGTCGGAAATAGGACGGCGAGGAATCGGAGGAACAAGAACTACGAGTAATAAAAAAAGAAATTAATGAAAAAAAGGTGCAACACGAGGACTTCCCAGGGGGTCACCCATTCTAGTACTGCTCTCGCCCAAGCATGCTTAACTTCGGAGTTCGGATGGGATCTGGTGCATTAGTGCTGGTATGATTGCACCCAACACTGAATGAATTCTTTGTTGTTTTGTGTCTCGAATTGCGGATCGTAGGAACAGACCCTGCACTTTCAAACGGACATAAATTTCGATCGGCTGAGAGTTACGGGAGCTTCAACCTTCTCACGCGAATCTCGTCTTGATACCTATAGCGCGCATCTCGGTTTAAGAGAAGGAGACACACAAATTCCAACCCGGAGATGGTCTTTTGGGTCCTTTTTCCCTTTAGGACACGTTGGGACACACCAAAGCGGCCCGCGTCACCCAGATCGCACGTCAACTTTGTGTGATTCAGTCTATTGCATCTTTTCTATCCGAGGATTGGACTGTAAGAGTTAGGAATAGGACGGCGAGGAAACGGAGGAACAACAAATATGAGTAATAAAAAAAAATTAATGAAAAAAGGGGTGCAACACGAGGACTTCCCTGGGGGTCACCCATCCTAGTACTGCTCTCGCCCAAGCACGCTTAACTTCAAAGTTCTGATGGGATCCGGTGCGTTAGTGTTGGTATGATCGCACCCAACAGTGAATGAATTCTTTGTTGTTTTGTCTCTCGAATTGCGGATCGGAGGAACAGGCTTTGCACTTTCAACCAGACATAACTTTCGATCGGCTGAGAGTTACGGAAGCTTCACCCTGCTCACGCAAAGCTCGTCTCGATACCTATAGCGCACATCTAGGTCTAAGAGACGAAGACGCACAAATTTCAACCCATAGAATGTCTTTCGGGTCATTTTTCCCGTAGGGTGCGCTGGGACCCACCGAAGCGTCCCGCGTCTTGCACGTTCACGTTGTGTGATTCAGTCTATTGCATATTTTCTATTCGCAGATTGCACTGAAAGAATCGGGAATAGGACGGCGAGGAATCGGAGGAACAATAAGTATGAGTAATAAAAAAAGAAATTAATGAAAAATGGTGCAACACGGGGACTTCCCAGGGGGTCACCCATCCTAATACTGCTCTCTCCCAATCACGCTTAAATTCGGAGTTCTGATTGGATCCTATGCATTAGTGCTGGTATGATCGCACCTAACAGTGAATGAATTCTCTTTTGTTTTGTCTCTCGAATTGCGGATCGGAGGAACTGGCGCTGCCCTTTCAAACACAAAGCTCGTCTCGATACCTACAATGCGCATCTCAGTCTAAGAGATGGAGAAGCTTAAATTCCAACCCGGAGATGGTTTTTCGGATCGTTTTTCCCATAGGGCACGCTGGGACCCACCGAAGCAGTCCGCATCACCCAGATCGCACGTCCACGTCGTGTGATTCAGTCTATTGCATTTTTTCTATCCGTGGATTGGACTGAAAGAGTCAGAATAAGACGGCGAGGAATCGTAGGAACAAGAAGTATGAGTAATAAAAAAAAAATTAATGAAAAAGGGGTGCAACACGAGGACTTTGTTAGAGTAGGTGCCCGTCGAGCCAATGTGTTGGCCGATGGTCCTTGAGAGAACTCTTGTATGACAATCTTTATTTTAATAATATTTGACATTATTTAATTTGGCAAATCTTTATCTGTATACCCATGCAAGCTGCATAGATAAAGCCCTTGAATATACAAATAGTAGAAAGAATATGAGATGGTCATGTGATGACTATCATGAAACCCATATTTGGAATACTGTATATTCTAAAATGTTCCTAGTCGATTCAGCCGCCATAAAGAAGGATAAAGGCCGCTCGAGCTTGAGACTAGTATTTGCGATGTGAGTACCATGTTTCATTGGTAGGGGACATGGAGATGTCCAAGCATGAAAATAGGTGCTCCTTGTAAAGTGCACTGAACAACCCTTCCTAAAGGATTTTCCAAGTGGTTCTCACTTATCGAGTGGAGAAGTCCTAGTTTATGGTTGTACACCATTAGTCCTTATGACCCGGGACAACATGGAGACTCTATATGCTAGTGCTTCACTTTGACTTGTTTACCGACTCATCTGGGGTCATCAGGTGGCAATGTTGGGTGTTGTGACAAAACATATAGGAGTCAATGCATTGTAGTCAGGGATTCAGAGCTTACCTACGAATATGGATATCCTATGTAATCTCATGCATACGTAGCTTGAAATCTCTGATCAGAGTATATGGTAATTAAGAAAGGGGTTTCTTGAATTACACCTTCGATGCAACTACGGCATGACACATAGTTATTGATTCAATGACAACTCTCGATAAACCAATGGTTGTCGAATTGGTCTTGATATATGAGTTGAAGGGACCGTACAGTACGCTAACCATAATTGATTGGTTCTTGCAGGCACTATCATTTGATACCTAGGGAGTCATGTAAGCGATGCTGCTAGACGTTTAACATGACTGGTTGGGTACTATCAGACTTGAGTTTTCTGACGTTCTTATTATCAAGGAGTTGATCAATAAGAATGGAGCTATATGGGGTATCCTCACATAGGGGACTTGTTGATCCCGAATCACATGGAGATGTGAACCCACTGCTAGTTGTATCAGTGAACCATTGAGGGTCACACAAGTACTAGCTTTCTAGATCCCGTTGAGATTAAAATTAGTTCAATGTGTTGAACAACTTGTAAAGGAGTTTATAAGTAAAATAAATTAGAAGTTTGACTTCTAAATTGGAGATTAAATGAAAAGTAAATTTTAATTTGTGAATGTGTTCCAAGATTACAAGTTGACTTAAAATAATTAGTTTGTGAAAATGTTGATTTTCTAAACTATTATTTTGAACTTAATTAATTAATTCAAGAGTTGAATTAATTTAACACTAGTAGACTTTGTAATGTACAAATAATTAAATTAATTCAAGTGTTGAATTAATTAAAAACTATTGAGTCTAGTAGAGCTCAAATTAATAAAGTGTTGAATAATTATATACTAGTGGACTTGAATGAGTTCAAGTTAGAATTAATTAATTATTTAAACTTAATTGGGTTAAGTTTAATGTTTAATTAAATTAAATAAGTTCAAAATCATGTTTATATATTATATATATATTTGAAATATATATATATATATATATATTCATGTTATATATATGTGTGATGGAATTTGAAGGGTTGGAAGAAGGGTTGCAATTTTCCATGCAAGTCTTGCACTTTTCCATGCATGGTTTAATTGTATCCAATTAATCTTTTACCTTTAATATATTATTATGAATAATATACACACATTATTCATTCCAATTTGGAGGAGAAGTGGCCGAACACTTCTTGACAATATTCTCCAAGTTTTCTTTCAATTTTTGAGGAAGAAGAAAAGGAAAATCTCAATGCAAAATTCTCTAAATATTCTAGTGCATATTTAGAGCGGATCTAGATCGTCTAGTCTTGGACCCAATTCGATGGCTTGAAGTATTGAATCCATTTTGAGCAAGGTGTGATTTGAAAGCTTATAGATAGTATCTACCACTTCAAGAGCCTAGTTGTTTATCAACTTGGTTGGAGCCATAAATCAATCTTTGAGATTGATAGGTAAAACTTCTAAACACCTTATGGTTGTTTTATTTTGAATGCTACACAAGTGCTCGGATCTCTTTTGTTAAAAATTTTAATATTTCCGCTGCGTTTCCGGGCACGAGTTAACCGATCACCTACAGTGGTATCAAAGCCTAGGTTACTCTTTTGTGTAGCATTTGTTTGATATTATGTTGAGGTCAATTTCTAACCGCATGAGAAAATCAAGATCTATCAATTTGGGGCTGTTTTTTGGAAAAATCTTTTTATAAAATGTTGCTGCCCATTTCGGGCATCAGGGGCAGCTCACTTTTAATAAAAAAAATATTTTTTTTTGGGTTGGCCAGAATCCGGCGACGGTGCTCTAGCAACGACTATGACGAATTTGGTTTCCAAAAGGTGTTTTGTGATATCCAAGTGTCATATTTTATGAAAATTTGAAATTTTAAAAATGTGTATTTTCTCATAAAATAAATAATTAAAGTGGGACTTTGATTATTTATAGTAAATGGTGATTTACAAAAAATTGGATTATAAATAAATTAATTAGAAAGTAAATAAAGGTGTTTGTTTATTTTGTTAATTTAATTTATAATTGTGGTGGTTAGTGATTGGACCAAGAAATATAATATTTAATCAATTGATTATTGTGATAATTAATTGATGGTGTATGATATGTGATATTATGCATGAAGGATGATCAAAAGCCCAAGACCAATTTTCTAGGTGTATGCTAGGATATTTTGTGTTGAATGGTTGTAATAATTATCAAATTATAAAGTAGTCTTGGTTTATGGCCCGTTACCACCCCATGAGATGTATCCCTATTTGTCATGGATATTTTAATGTAAAATATTTGATAGTGGAAGTTCAAGATTGGAAGATGGTGCGTCATGATGAATTATGAAGATCCAAGACATGTAAATATTGGAAGCTTATGTAATTGTTGCATTTGCATCCCATGCATTCCCTAGGAATTGGACCTAGACCCGGGCTTGGCTCACACGGGCCGAATAGTTTTGGGGCGATTGATCATCCTTGTTAATTTACTGTTTATAATATATGCATGATATATTATAAATAATTAGTATGTGCGTTATTATTTTATAATAACAAAGTTGCATGAATTCGGCAAACATACGATCAAACATGGCGAGTTTTTAAAATTAACGATGAGACCATTTCAAAATTAAAAACCCTCATTTTGAATTAGATTCAAAATTTATATCAAGACCGAAAAGGGGAATTATAAATTTGTTTATAATTTCCATAGCTTCCATCGACAATGGATGCATGATGAACGCTACCCGTATTCAATGCTCGGCTCATATTATTGGGGGCGTTTGGATGCCGAAAAGCTGTGACATCCATTGACATGGTGATGTGAACTACGTGGAACTCCCATGACTTCGGCTCATATTATTGGGGGAACTCATGGCGACCGTCCATTAAGGTTCGATATAGATGGGTAAGGCTTGACACGTAAAGATGAACAACGTCATATTATTGGGTCCTAATCAAGCGTGAGACAAAAGTTTACGTAAGCGTTGCATGGAGATGCAATTGGAAACTACCTTTTAGAAATTATGATTGGCTGATATTATTCAGGATCATGATTGGCTAATTGGAACTTATGTACCTACTGAGGAAAGGAGTTTTCCGTTTTCACTAGAGGGTAGTGAAAATGTCAAAAACAGTGGGAGTAAAAATTTATAAAGTTAAAGTCCATACTTTATATCTTATTAAATATATTAAAATATTCATTGACATTGATCTGTTATTATTTTTCAATACAAAGTTTTTGACAATGTCATCAATTCGCAATCCGTTATCTGCAATACTCGACAAACATATACTGACTGGTCCAAATTACCTCGATTGGCTAAGAAATCTGAAAATTGTCTTAAACTCGGAAAAGATTGCATATGCACTTGAAAAGTCTGAAAGAGTGGGTGCCCGGTTAGCCAACTTGTGGCTAAGGGCTTTTATGACTCTATGTATAAACAATCTTTGTTTAATATAATTTACATTCAATAATGGCATTTTCTTTGTCTTTCTTCATATTGTTATATTGTGATATACTATTGTTGTTTTGAAAAAGACCTTGAATATACCATAGTGTAAGTAAGATGAGATAGTGAATAAAGAGAGATCACTATTATGAAACACATCTTATAGTCACTGTATATTCTAAACAGTTCCTAGTCAATTGAGTCATCCGCTAATAAGGATAAGAATCGCTCGAGATTGAGACTAGCATTTGTGATGCAAAGTACCATGTTTCATTGGTAATGGACATGGAGATGTTCAAAGCATGCAAATGGATATTCATATGATGAATGATCGAACTACCCTATTCGGACTTTCCAAGTGGTTATCACTTATCGAGTGGATAAAGTTCGTGGTTTTGGTTGTACACCATTAGTCCTTACTACTTGAAACATCATTGAGACTCTATATGCTAGTACTGTACTTTGACTCATTTACCGACTCTTTTGGGGTCATCAGGTGTCGGGATTGGGTAAAGTTATGACACATATAGGAGTCGATACTTTGTTGTCAAGGATTCACCACATACTTGCGAGTGTGGATATCCTATGCGATCTGAGGAGATATTAGTGTGACGAATCTCTGGCCAGAGTACATGATGTGTTTTAGGTTACTCGTTTTTCCTAGTAACACATGCGATGTCACTATTTGATCTCCAAGATGTAATGCATAGTTATCGAATCTCGAACGACTCTCGATGCACGTTGTTGATTCGATCGGGATATATGGATGAAGGGACCGTACTGTACGCTAACCAAAATCTACTGGTTCTTGCAGGCACTATCAGTGATACCTAGGGAATCATGGGGCGATGTTGCTAGACGCTCTTACCATGATTCGTTGGGCAAGTCGGAAATTGTTGTTCCGAGTCACAAGGAGTTGTGAGCCCACGACTAGCTGTATCCCTGAACCATTGAGGGTCACACAAGTAATGGATTACTAAACCCCTTTGAGATAGTTAAATTTAAAGAGTTAAATTTAATGAAAGAGAAGTTAGACTTCTTAATTAAAGGGAGTGGAATTTCCTAAAATGACATAGGGATGGGCATTTTTGGAAATCACTGAATTCGGATTCAGAAAAATTATCTTGACTTTAAAAGATGCAGAAATGGTTTCTGTGTACATTGGTAAAATCAGTTTATCAATAAGATTCACGATGAATTTTATATTAATTTCTATAATAACAGGCTTGGCTTGTTGGGCTTAAGTTATGGATTATGGGCCCTAAGTAGTTAGAGTCCTAATATAATCATAACTTAATCTAGTCTAGAAATTTTCTATAAATATATGAGTAGTGTTCGAAAATCATAATAATTCCTCCTTGCAATTTTCGAACACTACATAAAATTTCTAAGGGATTTTTCGAAAATTCCCTTCTCCCTTTTGAGAAAATTCGGTCTGTGATTTTTCCGAAAAATCACTTTCTGAATTAACATATCAATCTGTTTATTCTCATCGATAAACATCTGATTGATTTCTAGTGCAATCAATCAGAGGGTTTATGTTTTCTGTTCGTGGACCTTATTCCGGAGATTGATCGTGAAGCCATCGGTTCCCGGGATATACAAGAAGAGCAGATTAAATTCTGTTGGTGTCCATAACCAAGCCGTTGCTTGAAGAGGTAAAATATTATTAATTGTGATTATTATTATTTTACTTGTATAATTTAATCGTAAAGTTTTGATACCCATGATATGGAATTGTTCCATATATAAAAATAAAATTTTTAAACTTCCGCTGCACCGGGTATCAATTCTTAATTGATCTGAACACATTTTTCCAACAGTGGTATCAGAGTCAGGTTGCTCAGATCAAACGATTAAATTAATCGATTGTACAAAATATTTGGCCTCGGTTTTTTGAAAACAAAACGAATTTTAAAAATTAAAATTTTGACAGAACAAGGGCATCGGGGCAGCGATTGTCGCTGCCCTGGGCAGCGCCGTGCGCTGTCCTTTGGCAGCGATTTGATCGCTGCCCACGGGCAGTGACGAAGATGCCCGCCTCCACGTGGGCAGCCCTGTCTCACGTGGAGGAGGGGGCTGCCCGGGAATGTCCCGGGCAGTCCGGGAAAATTAAAATTTATTTTTTAATTAAAATTTTGAAATTTTGAAATTTTAATTTTTGGTCCGATCGAAAATTGTTTTTGATTGGTTCACGAGGCATCGGATCGAATTGTTCGAGTTCGAAATTTTTAAAATTGATTTTTGGATAAATTTGAATTTTTGGAAAATTTATAAATTTTATCCGTTAAATTAGACTTTATAAAATCAATTATTTTGGTACAATTGATGATAAGATATGATCTTATGAAAGGATAAGATAAAATTTGATTTTATCTTTTTAAATATGATGTCATTGCATGTTTTCCAATTATTTAATTATTGAATTAATTATTGGATAAAAGGATGATCGATTGCCATGACCAAGTTTGTAGGTGAATGTTAGGTTATTTACATTTGGTTTTATTGTTGTTGGGTTTTATTAATGGGCTTGGTTTATAGCCCAAATTTGAATTGTCATTTGTAATAAAAAGTGGGCTTGGTTTATGGCCCGTTCCCACCCCTTAAATATGTATCCCCTACTTGTCATCGAAATTTATTGTAAATTTGTTAGACTTAGTGGGAGATAAAGATTTGAAGACAATGGTGGGCGCAGCAGACGATAAAGACCAAAGAAATGTAAATGGAAGCTCAATGTAATAGGATTGCATTGCATACTTGCATATCACCTAAGATTGGACTTAGACTCGTGATTGGCAACCACGGGTCGATTAGATAATGGGATCGATCATCCTTAAATAATATATGATATTATTGATGTATGCATGTTTAGACTAAATTGTATGAATCCCGCAAACATACATAAATTTCATGATGAGACAGATTTTCAAAAAAATTAAAAATCCCTCATTTTAAATATGATTTAAAATTGATATCAAGATAAACAAAAGGGAATTTAAATATTGTTTAAATATTCCTACCTACCATCAACGATCAATGTATGAGATGCTACCCGCGGGCACGGTCCGGCTCATATTATTGGGGGGGCCGTTCGTCGGAAAGTTGTACATTGGATCGACACATGTTGTAAGTTGTGTGGAACTCCCATGGGATTGGCTCATATTATTGGGATCCACATGGCGACCGTCCATCACAACTTAATATTGATGGGTCATCTTGACATGTCACATTAAACGGCGTCATATTATTGGGCCCTTATTGGACATGAGGTAAAAACATGGGGGTTGCTTTGGAAGCAATTGGGCTCTACCTTTTGAAAATTATGGTTGGCTGATATTATTCAGGACTATAGTTTGTCAATTGGACTCCATGTTCCCACTAAGGAAACAAGTTTCTCGTTTTCACTAGAGGGTAGTGAAATCGTTAAAATAATGGGAGTGAAATTCATAAAATTAAATCTCGCCATATTTTATGTCTTAGTAAATTAATTAAACAATCATCGATTATTGTCTGTTTCATCTCAGTATATCATTATGATGAATCTTTGTAATCCACATATTTCAATTCTCGAACAAAACAAACTTTCTGGCGCAAACTATACGGAATGGTTCCATAAGTTAAGATTGTCCTGAGTTCGGAAAAGATTTTCTAAGTGTTAGAAAAGGCTCCTCCGAAAAATAGCCCCGGCTGATGTAACTTCAGGAAAGGTTGGCCTAACTAGAGAAATGGTAGGACCATGACCTCAAGGCCAAATGTTACATGCAAAGATGGACAAGTATAAATAAGTTTGCCATCACTGCAAGAAACCCGGTTACGGAAAGCGCAACTGCAAAGAATGTATATCGAGTAGTTTGTTAGAGTAGGTGCCCGTCGAGCCAATGTGTTGGCCGATGGTCCTTGAGAGAACTCTTGTATGACAATCTTTATTTTAATAATATTTGACATTATTTAATTTGTCACATCTTTATCTTTATACCCATGCAAGCTGCATAGATAAAGCCCTTGAATATACAAATAATAGAAAGAATATGAGATGGTCATGTGATGACTATCATGAAACTCATATTTGGAATGCTGTATATTCTAAACTGTTCCTAGTCGATTCAGCCGCCATAAAGAAGGATAAAGGCCGCTCGAGCTTGAGACTAGTATTTGCGATGTGAGTACCATGTTTCATTGGTAGGGGACATGGAGATGTCCAAGCATGCAAATAGGTGCTCCTTGTAGAGTGCACTGAACAACCCTCCCTAAAGGATTTTCCAAGTGGTTCTCACTTATCGAGTGGAGAAGTCCTAGTTTATGGTTGTACACCATTAGTCCTATAACCCGGGACAACATGGAGACTCTATATGCTAGTGCTTCACTTTGACTTGTTTACCGACTCATCTGGGGTCATCAGGTGGCAATGTTGGGTGTTGTGACGAAACATATAGGAGTCAATGCATTGTAGTCGGGGATTCACCGCTTACCTACGGGTATGGATATCCTATGTTATATCATGCATACGTAGCTTGAAATCTCTGATCAGAGTAAGTGGTAATTAAGAAAGGAGTTTCTTGAATTACACTTTCGATGCAACTACGGCATGACACATAGTTATCGATTCAATGACAACTCTCGATAAACCAATGGTTGTCGAATCGATCGGGATATATGAGTTGAAGGGACCGTACTGTACGCTAACCATAATTGATTGGTTCTTGCAGGCACTATCTTTTGATACCTAGGGAGTCATGTAAGCAATGCTGCTAGATGTTTACATGACTGGTTGGGTACTATCAGACTTGAGTTTTCTGACGTTCTTATATCAATGTGTTGATTAATAAGAATGGAGCTATCTAGGGTATGCTCATATAAGGGACTTGTTGATCCTGAATCACATGGAGATGTGAACCCACTGCTAGTTGTATCAGTGAACCATTGAGAGTCACACAAGTACTAGCTTTCTAGATCCCGTTGAGATTAAAATTAGTTCATTGTATTGAACAACTTATAAAGGAGTTTATAAGTAAAATAAATTAGAAGTTTGACTTCTAAATTGGAGAATGAATGGAATAAGTAACTTTTAATTTGTGAATGTGTTCCAAGATTAAAAGTTGACTTAAAATAATTAGTTTATGAAAATGGTGATTTTCTAAACTATTATTTTGAACTTAGTTAATTAATTCAAGTGTTGAATTAATTTAACACTAGTAGACATTTTAATGTACAAATAATTAAATTAATTCAAGTGTTGAATTAATTAAACACTATTGAGTCTAGTAAAGATCAAATTAATATAGTGTTGTATAATTATTGATACTAGTGGACTTGAATGGGTTCAAGTTAAATTTAATTAATTGATTAAACTTAAATGGATTTAGGTTTAATAATTAATTAAAAATAAGTTCAAATTACATTTAAATATATATATTTATATATGTATATATATATAGGCGTGTATATATATATATATATATATATATGATATATATATGTGTGTGTATGGAATTTGAAGGGTTGTAAGATGGTTTGCAATTTTTCATGCATGCCTTGCAATTTTCCATGCATGGCTTAATTGTACTCATTAAACCCTCTCCTTTAATATATTATTTGGAATAATATATACATATACACAATTCATTCCATTCCATTCCAAGGGTTGAAGTGGCCGAACACTCCAATTATTTTCTTCCAAATTTTTCTTTCAATTTTTGTGGAAGAAGAAAAGAAAAATCTCAATGAAAAATCCTCTAAATATTCTAGTGCATATTTAGAGTGGATTTAGATCGTCTAGTCGTGGACCTAATTCGGAGGCTCGAAGAGTTGAATCCATTTTGAGCAAGGAGTGCTCTTGGAAGCTTGTAGATTGAGTCTACCATTTTTCAAGAGCCTAGTTGTTTATCAACTTGGTTGGAGCCATAAATCAATCTTTGAGATTGATAGGTAAAATTCTAAACACCCTATGGTTGTTTGAGTTTTTTGAATACTACACAAGTGCTCGGATTTCTTTTATTAAAAATTTTATATTTCCGCTGCGTTTCCGGGCACGAGTTAACCGATCCCCTTCAGTGGTATCAAAGCCTAGGTTACACTTTTGTGTAGTATTTGTTGGATATTATGTTGAGGTCAATTTCTAACCGCATGAGAAAAACAATATTTTAACATTTAGGGGAAATTTTATAAATTATTTTTTTTTATTTTCGGGCAGCCCTTGGGCTGCCCGAAGGTGTCCTAGGGGCAGCCGTGGGCTGCCCCATATTTTTAATAAAAAAAATAAAAATTTGGCCGGTATCCGGCGACGGAGTTTCGGTGACGACTATGACGACTTGAGTTTTTCAAAAGATGTTTTGGAATATCATGTGTCATAGGCCCTAAATTGTTAAATATATTATAGTTGATTTTTATGAAAAATTAAACTTTATAATATGTGATTTTTCTCATAAAATAAATAGTTAAAGTGTGACTTTGATTATTTATAGTAAATTGTGATTTACAAGAAATTCAATTATAAATAAATTAATTTGAAAGTAAACAAAGGTGTTTGTTTATTTTGTTAATTTATTTTATAATTGTGATGGTTAGTGATTGGACCAAGATATATAATATTTGATCAATTAATTATTGAGATAATTAATTGATGATGTATGATATGTGATATTGTGCATGAAGGATGATTAAAAGCCCAAGACCAATTTGCTAGGTGTATGCTAGGATATTTTGTGTTGAATGGTTGTAATAATTATCAAATTACAAAGTGGGCTTGGTTTATGGCCCGTTTTCACCCCATGAGATGTATCCCTATTTGCCATGGATATTTTCATGTAAAATATTTAATAGCGGAAGTTCAAGATTGGAAGATGGTGGGCCATGATGAATTATGAAGATTCCAGACATGTAAATATTGGAAGCTTATGTAATTGTTGCATTTGCATCCCATGCATTCCCTAGGAATTGGACCTAGGCCCGTGTTTGGCTCACACGGGCCAAATAGTTTTTGGGGCGATTGATCATCCTTATTAATTAGTATGTGCGTTATTATTTTATAATAACAAAGTTGCATGAATCCGGCAAACATACGATCAAACATGGCAATCTTTAAAATTAATGATGAGACCTTTTCAAAATTAAAAACCCTCATTTTGAATTAGATTAAAAATTTATATCAAGCCCGAAAAGGGGAATTATAAATTTGTTTATAATTTCCATGTCTTCCATCGACAATGGATGCATGACGAACGCTACCCGTATTCAATGCTCGGCTCATATTATTGGGGGGCTTGGATGCCGGAAAGCTGTGATATCCATTGACATGGTGATGTGAACTACGTGGAACTCCCATGACTTCGGCTCATATTATTGGGGGAACTCATGGCGACCGTCCATTAAGGTTCGATATCGATGGGTAAGGCTTGACACGTAAAGATGAACGACGTCATATTATTGGGTCCTAATCAAGCGTGAGACAAAAGTTTACGTAAGGGTTGCATGGAGATGCAATTTGAAACTACCTTTTAGAAATTATGATTGGCTGATATTATTCGGGATCGTAATTGGCTAATTGGACCTTATGTACCTACTGAGGAAAGGAGTTTCCCGTTTTTACTAGAGGGTAGTAAAAATGTCAAAACAGTGGGAGTAAATATTTATAAAGTTAAAGTCCATACTTTATATCTTATTAAATATTTTAAAATAGTCATTGACATTTATCTGTTATTATTTTTCAGTACAAAGTTTTGACAATGTCATCAATTCGCAATCCGTTGTCTGCAATACTCGACAAACATTTACTGACAGGTCCAAATTACCTCGATTGGCTAAGAAATTTGAAAATTGTCTTGAACTCGGAAAGGATTGCATACACACTTGATGAGTCGCCCCCTGATGCGGCTCCGACTGATTGTAGCCCTGAGGAGCTACAAACTTACAAGGATTGGTGTGACCATGACTTGAAAGCCAAGTGTTATATGCAGGCTTCTATGAATGATGAGCTTCAGCGACGTTTTGAGAGTGAAAATCATGCTGCTGACATTCATTTGCATCTCAAAGAACTTTTTGGTGAACAAACACGCCCTCTTCGACATGCGATTGTCAAGGAGCTAATCACTTTGCGCATGCGAGATGGGGCTTCGGTCCATGAGCATGGCATGAAGTTGATTGGGCTCGTGGAGAAACTCGTTAGCATGGATCTTGTGCTACCAACTGAGTTGACCACAGACGTGTTGCTCTTGTCACTGCCTAGCTCATTTGATCCTTTTGTGGTGAATTTCAACATGAACAGGTTAGATCCAACCCTTGAGGAGTTGGTTAACATGCTTGTTACGTTTGAATCCACAATCAAGAAAGAGAAGCCGGTTCTTTATGTGGGATCTTCATCTGGTTCAAAGAATAGACCACATGGGAAGGGAAAGAAGCGTTCCTTCTATGCTCCCAAAAAGAACGTGCCCTTGAAGAGGCAAGCTCCGAGTCCCGTTGTGGTAGCCACACCAGTTAAGGCTAACAAGACTAATGACGTCTGTCATCACTGTAAGAAACCTGGACATTGGAAGCGTAATTGCAAGGAATATCTTGACCAGAATGGTTCTGGAAAAGGTATGTTCTACATTGAAGTAAACATTTCACTTAACTCTTCTTCTTGGGTATTGGATACCGGCTGTGGCTCACATCTCTGTAATGATTTGCAGGTGATGGCAAGAAGTAGGAGACTCAGAGATGGTGAGACCTTCTTGAGGATGGGCAATGGGGCAAGAGTTGCTGCCAAAGCTATTGGAGATTTTTACTTATTGTTGGACAATGATTTTAAATTATGTTTGAGAGATGTTTTTTTTTGTACCAGATTTGGTGAAAAACATTGTTTCCATTTCTATGCTTGATAAAGATGGATATTCTTGTTTATTTGGCAAAGGTGTTTGCAATATTTACAAGAATGAATGTTTAGTTGGTACAGGACAATTGGAAAATGATCTCTATAATTTAAAATTAAAAGATATTCCTATGTATAATGTCCAAGAGATATCAACAACATCCAAAAGAAAACAAGATACTCTAAATCCAGCACACTTATGGCATGCTCGATTAGGTCATATATATTTTAAAAGGATGAACAAGCTAGTGGGAGAAGGCATGTTTGATATGTCTGATATTAATTCTCTTACTACTTGTGAACCCTGTCTAAAAGGAAAGATGACCAAAATTCCCTTAAAGGGCCATGTGGAGCGAGCCAAGGGACTGTTGGATATGATCCATACAGATGTGTGTGGTCCACTTAGCATCACCACTAAGCACGGACATTCTTACTTCATTACCTTTACCGATGACTTCTCTAGGTATGGGTATGTGTATTTGATGAAATACAAATCTGAAGCTTTTGAAAAGTTCAAAGAATTCGGAAATGAAGTAGAAAAACAATTGGGACAAAGCATCAAGGCACTTTGATCGGATCGAGGTGGTGAGTACTTGAGTACTGAATTCCAAGAGTATCTTAGGGAGAATGGGATTCTCTCACAGTGGACTCCTCCTGGTACACCTCAGTTGAATGGTGTTTCAGAACGTCGTAATCGAACTTTGATGGACATGGTTCGGTCTATGATGGGGTTCACGGAGTTGCCGCCATCCTTTTGGGGATATGCACTTAAGACAGCGGCACTGTTGTTGAACAATGTCCATTCAAAGGCAGTTGATAAGACACCATATGAGATATGGATGGGAAAATCTCCAAAGTATTCTTATCTAAGAATATGGGGATGCCCTGCTTATGTGAAGCAGATAGTGGGAGATAAATTGGATGCTCGATCCATTTTATGCTACTTAGTGGGATATCCAAGGAATTCGGTTGGATATTATTTCTATCATCCCAAAGAAACAAAGGTGTTTGTTTCTAGGAATGCAACCTTCTTGGAGAAGGAATTTCTATTGGATAGAAAATGGGAGATGATAGAACTCGAAGAAGTTCGAGAAACACCCACGATTGTGGAACCCACACCCGAACAGCCAAGAGAGGAGACACTAGCTCCTAGAAGATCCGAGAGGATCTCAAGACCACCTATGAGGTATGGTCTACTTCTTGAAGAGGGCCAAGATGAGCCTGACCATGGATGTGATCCAAGGACCTTCAAGGAAGCATTGTCTGATGCCGATTCATCCAAATGGCTTGAAGCTATGGAATCTGAGATGAATTCCATGTATTCGAACCAAGTGTGGAATCTTGTGGATCCACCTAAAGGAATTGTTCCTATAGGGTTTAAATGGATTTACAAGAGGAATCTTGGGACGGATGGGAAGGTTCTGACCTTCAAGGCTCGATTGGTGGCAAAAGGTTATACTCAAAGGCAATGAGTTGACTTTGAAGAAAATTTTTCTCCAGTCGCAATGTTCAAGTCCATAAGGATATTGCTTAACATTGCCGCATGGTATGACTATGAAATATGGCAGACGGATGTGAAGACAGCTTTTCTTAATGGGGATATTAAGGAAGAAATTTACATGTCTCAACCTGAAGGGTTCACATCTATCGGAAGTGAGCATAAAGTATGCAAACTTCAGAGATCTATCTATGGTCTCAAACAGGCATCTAGGAGCTGGAACCTCAGATTTGATGGTACAATCAAAGAGTTTGGGTTTACTAAGAATCCTGAGAAACCATGTGTGTATAAGAAGGTCAGTGGGAGTGCTGTGAGATTCCTAATACTTTATGTTGACGACATTCTACTCATTGGGAATGATGTAGGAATGTTGCAATCAACTAAAGTATGGTTATCGAGTAAGTTCTCGATGAAGGACTTGGGTGAAGCATCTTTTGTATTGGGAATACAAATCTATCGGGATAGATCGAAAAGATTGCTTGGTCTCACCCAGTCCACATACATTGATACCATCGTGAAGAGGTTCTCGATGGATGAGTCTAAGAGAGGACATCTACCAATGTGTCATGGCGTGTCTCTATCCAAGTCCATGTCTCCCAAAAATGATGCAGAGATAGAGACGATGACACGCATTCCATATGCATCTGCAATTGGTAGTATCATGTATGCGATGATATCTACACGTCCTGACGTGGCCTTTGCACTTAGTGTTACAAGTAGATATCAATCGAACCCTGGTCTTCCACACTGGAAAGCTGTGAAAGACATTCTCAAGTATTTGAGAAAGACTAAGAATATGTTCTTGGTTTATGGGGGTGGAGAACTAAAATTGGAAGGCTATACCGACTCTAGCTTCCAAAGCGATGTTGATGATTCGAAGTCAACTTCCGGTTTTATATTCATGCTCAATGGTGCTGCTGTTTGTTGGAAGAGTTCCAAGCAAAATAGCACTGCGGATTCAACCACTGAGGCAGAATATATTGCTGCAAAGGAAGCTGTTTGGATTAGGAATTTCGTCCAAGAGTTGGGCGTTATTCCTAATGGAGTTGATCCAGTCCCGGTGTACTGCGACAACACTGGTGCAGTTGCTCAGGAAAAAGAACCAAGGTCTCATCAGAAATCCAAACATGTACTGAGAAAATATCACATCATCCGGGAAATTGTGGAACGAGGAGATGTCTTGTTAGACAGAGTCGCCTCCGCAGATAATGTTGCTGATCCACTAACTAAGCCTTTACCAGGACCATTGTTCGAAAAACATCGTGAATCAATGGGTTTGAAGAATATGGGTAGTTGGCTCTAGTGCAAGTGGGAGATTGTTAGAGTAGGTGCCCGTCGAGCCAATGTGTTGGCCGATGGTCCTTGAGAGAACTCTTGTATGACAATTTTTATTTTAATAATATTTGACATTATTTAATTTGGCACATCTTTATCTTTATACCCATGCAAGCTGCATAGATAAAGCCCTTGAATATACAAATAGTAGAAAGAATATGAGATGGTCATGTGATGACTATCATGAAACTCATATTTGGAATACTGTATATTCTAAACTGTTCCTAGTCGATTCAGCCGCCATAAAGAAGGATAAAGGCCGCTCGAGCTTGAGACTAGTATTTGCGATGTGAGTACCATGTTTCATTGGTAGGGGACATGGAGGTGTCCAAGCATGCAAATAGGTGCTCCTTGTAGAGTGCACTGAACAACCCTCCCTAAAGGATTTTCCAAGTGGTTCTCACTTATCGAGTGGAGAAGTCCTAGTTTATGGTTGTACACCATTAGTCCTATAACCCGGGACAACATGGAGACTCTATATGCTAGTGCTTCACTTTGACTTGTTTACCGACTCATCTGGGGTCATCAGGTGGAAATGTTGGGTGTTGTGACAAAACATATAGGAGTCAATGCATTCTAGTCGGGGATTCACCGCTTACCTACGGGTATGGATATCCTATGTTATATCATGCATACGTAGCTTGAAATCTCTGATCAGAGTAAGTGGTAATTAAGAAAGGAGTTTCTTGAATTACACTTTCGATGCAACTACGGCATGACACATAGTTATCGATTCAATGACAACTCTCGATAAACCAATGGTTGTCGAATCGATCGGGATATATGAGTTGAAGGGACCGTACTGTACGCTAACCATAATTGATTGGTTCTTGCAGGCACTATCATTTGATACCTAGGGAGTCATGTAAGCAATGCTGCTAGATGTTTACATGACTGGTTGGGTACTATCAGACTTGAGTTTTCTGACGTTCTTATATCAATGTGTTGATTAATAAGAATGGAGCTATCTAGGGTATGCTCATATAAGGGACTTGTTGATCCTGAATCACATGGAGATGTGAACCCACTGCTAGTTGTATCAGTGAACCATTGAGGGTCACACAAGTACTAGCTTTCTAGATCCCGTTGAGATTAAAATTAGTTCATTGTGTTGAACAACTTATAAAGGAGTTTATAAGTAAAATAAATTAGAAGTTTGACTTCTAAATTGGAGAATGAATGGAATAAGTAACTTTTAATTTGTGAATGTGTTCCAAGATTAAAAGTTGACTTAAAATAATTAGTTTATGAAAATGGTGATTTTCTAAACTATTATTTTGAACTTAGTTAATTAATTCAAGTGTTGAATTAATTTAACACTAGTAGACATTTTAATGTACAAATAATTAAATTAATTCAAGTGTTTAATTAATTAAACACTATTGAGTCTAGTAGAGCTCAAATTAATATAGTGTTGTATAATTATTGATACTAGTGGACTTGAATGGGTTCAAGTTAAATTTAATTAATTGATTAAACTTAAATGAGTTTAGGTTTAATAATTAATTAAAAATAAGTTCAAATTACATTTAAATATATATATTTATATATGTATATATATATAGGCGTGTATATATATATATATATATATATGATATATATATGTGTGTGTATGGAATTTGAAGGGTTGTAAGATGGTTTGCAATTTTTCATGCATGCCTTGCAATTTTCCATGCATGGCTTAATTGTACTCATTAAACCCTCTCCTTTAATATATTATTTGGAATAATATATACATATACACAATTCATTCCATTCCATTCCAAGGGTTGAAGTGGCCGAACACTCCAATTATTTTCTTCCAAATTTTTCTTTCAATTTTTGTGGAAGAAGAAAAGAAAAATCTCAATGAAAAATCCTCTAAATATTCTAGTGCATATTTAGAGTGGATTTAGATCGTCTAGTCGTGGACCTAATTCGGAGGCTCGAAGAGTTGAATCCATTTTGAGCAAGGAGTGCTCTTGGAAGCTTGTAGATTGAGTCTACCATTTTTCAAGAGCCTAGTTGTTTATCAACTTGGTTGGAGCCATAAATCAATCTTTGAGATTGATAGGTAAAATTCTAAACACCCTATGGTTGTTTGAGTTTTTTGAATACTACACAAGTGCTCGGATTTCTTTTATTAAAAATTTTATATTTCCGCTGCGTTTCCGGGCACGAGTTAACCGATCCCCTTCATAGTTACGAACTACAAAGGATATATTTTATAAATGTTTTACTTAATATTATTTCTTGGGTATTGGATACCAGATGTAGATCTCACATTTGCAATGAGTTGCAGATGAGGACAAGAAGTCGTAAGCTTAGGATGGGTGAGACCCAGTTAAGGCTCGGGAATGGTTCCAAAGTTGAATCCAAAAGCTATGGGAAACATTTGTTTAATTTTGCAAAAACAATTTTAAGCTATATTTTGAGAGAGATGTTTTTATTTGTACCAAGATTTCATTAAAACATTATTTCTTTTTCTATAGAGAAGATATTTCTTGAAAATTTGCGAATTGGATTTGCAATATTTACAAGAATGAATGTTTGATTTGAAATGGACAATTTAAAAATGATCTATATAACTTAAAATTATAAGACGTTCCAATTAATTATGTTGATAAACCGATAACAACAAATAAAAGGAAAAATGATAGTCAAAACCCGGCAAACCTTTGGCATGCTAGGCTAGGTCATATTTCCTCAAGGAGGATGAAAAAGCTAGTGGGAGAGGACATGTTTGATATGTCTGATATTAACTCTCTACCTACTTGTGAGTCCTGCCTAAAAGGAAAAATTACTAAATCTCCTTTCAAAGGAAAGCCTGAGCGTAGTCAAAAACTGTTGGATTTGATCCATACAGATGTTTGCGGACAATTTAGTATCGGTACTAAATTTGGTCACACCTACTTCATTACCTATACTGATGATTATTCAAGGTATGGGTATTTATATTTAATGAAATATAAGCCTGAATCATTTGAAAAGTTCAAAGAATTCAAGGCTGAAGTAGAAAACAAACAAGGTAAAAGTATTAAAGCACTTCGATCGGATCGAGGTGGAGAATACTTAAGTACCGAGTTTTTGAGCTATCTAAAAGAGAATGGGATTCTCTCTCAGTGGACTCCTCCTATGACACCTCAGCTGAATGGTGTCTCGGAGCGTCGCAATCGAACTTTGTTGGACATGGTTCGATCTATGATGAGCTTCACTGAGCTCCCACCTTCGTTTTGGGGCTATGCGCTTGAAACGGCGGTATTGTTGTTGAACAATGTCCACACTAAAGCAGTAGATAAAACTCCATACGAGTTATGGAATGGCAAAGCTCCTAAGTATTTGTACTTAAGGATTTGGGGATGTCCTGCTTACGTGAAGCAGACAGTGGGAGAAAAGTTGGATAGTCGATCCACCTTATGTTATTTTGTAGGATATCCGATGAATTCAATCGAATATTATTTCTATCATCCTACTGAAACAAAAGTGTTTGTTTCAAGGAATGCCACCTTCATGGAGAAGGAGTTCTTATTAGATAAGAAAGGCAAGATGATGGAACTCGAAGAAATTTGAGAAGAACCCGAGATACAAAATAAAGATCCTATACCTCAGGAACCATTGATTGACACACCTATTACTAGAAGATCCGAGAGGACTTCTAGACCTCTTATTCGATATGGTCTTCTTTTTGAAGGGGATCAAAGTGAACCCGACATTGGATGTGATCCAAGAAACTTCAAGGAAGCAATTTCTGATGCGGATTCAAATTTATGGCTTGATGTTATGCAATCGGAAATAGAATCGATGCATACAAACCAGGTTTGGTCTTTAGTAGATCCTCCCGATGGAATTGTTCCAATAGGGTGTAAATGGATCTACAAAAGAAAACTTGGGCCTGATAGCAAAAGGTTATACTCAAAGACAAGGAGTTGACTATGATGAAACCTTTTCACCAGTCGCAATGTTCAAGTCCATAAGAATCCTTATTGCCATAGCAGCATGGTATGACTATGAGATATGGCAAATGGATGTGAAGACTGCATTTCTTAATGGAAACATTAAGGAAGAAATCTATATGATGCAGCCCGAGGGATTCACATCCATGGGAAGCGAGCATAAGGTATTCAAGCTTCAGATATCAATTTATGGTCTCAAACAAGCATCAAGAAGTTGGAACCAGAAATTTGATGAAACAATAAAGGACTTTGGTTTCATCAAAAACCCGGAGGAACCGTGCGTGTACAAGAAAGTAGTTAAGGATGCGGTGACGTTCTTAGTGCTTTATGTTGATGACATCCTACTCATTGGGAATGACGTAGGGATGTTACAGTCAACAAAGATATGGTTATCAGGTAGATTCTCGATGAAGGATTTGGGTGAGGCATCCTATATTCTAGGGATACAGATCTATAGAGATAGATCTAAGAGAATGATAGGACTCACTCAAGCAACCTACATCGACACCATATTGAAAAGGTTTTCTATAGATGAGTCCAAGAGAGGACATCTACCTATGTGTCATGGAGTTTCTCTATCCAAGTCTATGTGTCCCAAGACTGACGAAGAGATAGAGAAAATGACACACATACCATATGCGTCAGCCATAGGTAGTATTATGTATGAGATGATATCTACCAGACCGGATGTAGCCTTTGCTCTGAGTGTCACGAGCAGATATCAGGCCAACCCTGGTCAAATGCATTGGAAAGCCGTGAAGGATATTCTTAAGTACTTGAGAAGGACTAAGAATATATTCATGGTTTATGGAGGAAGAGAATTGAAATTGGAAGGCTATACCTACTCTAGCTTCCAAAGAGACGTGGATGACTCGAAGTCAACCTCTGGATTTGTATTCATGCTCAATGGCGGTGCTGTCTCTTGGAAGAGTTCCAAGCAAGACACCACAGCGGATTCCACCACTGAGGCAGAATACATTGCAGCATCAGCTGCTGCTAAAGAGGCCGTTTGGATGAGGAATTTCGTCCAAGAGTTGGGCGTAATTCCTGAAGCTGTTGCTCCAGTTCCGGTGTACTGCGACAACACTGGTGCCGTTGCTCAGGCAAAGGAACCAAGGTCTCATCAAAGATCCAAACACGTATTGAGGAAATACCATATCATCCGGGAGATTGTGGAAAGAGGAGACATCACTGTCGAGAGAGTGGCCTCTACAGACAATATTGCTGATCCACTTACTATGCCCTTGGCAGGACCATTGTTTGACAAGCATCGCGAAACAATGGGATTACGTAGTATGACTAGTTGGCTTTAGGGCAAGTGGGAGATTGAAAGAGTGGGTGCCCGGTTAGCCAACTTGTGGCTAAGGGCTTTTATGACTCTATGTATAAACAATCTTTGTTTAATATAATTTACATTCATTAATGGCATTTTCTTTGTCTTTCTTCATATTGTTATATTGTGATATACTATTATTGTTTTGATAAAGACCTTGAATATACTATAGTGTAAGTAAAATGAGATAGTGAATAAAGAGAGATCACTATTATGAAACACATCTTATAGTCACTGTATATTCTAAACAGTTCCTAGTCAATTGTGCCGTCCGCTAATAAGGATAAGGATCGCTCGAGATTGAGACTAGAATTTGTGATGCAAAGTACCATGTTTCATTGGTAATGGACATGGAGATGTTCAAAGCATGCAAATGGATATTCATATGATGAATGATCGAACTACCCTATTCGGACTTTCCAAGTGGTTATCACTTATCGAGTGGATAAAGTCCGCGGTTTTGGTTGTACACCATTAGTCCTTACTACTTGAAACATCATTGAGACTCTATATGCTAGTACTGTACTTTGACTCGTTTACCGACTCTATTGGGGTCATCAGGTGTCGGGATTGGGTACAGTTACGACACATATAGGAGTCGATACTTTGTTGTCAAGGATTCACCACATACTTGCGAGTGTGGATATCCTATGCGATCTGAGGAGAAATTAGTGTGACGAATCTCTGGCCAGAGTACATGATGTGTTTTAGGTTACTCGGTTTTCCTAGTAACACATGCGATGTCACTATTTGATCTCCAAGATGTAATGCATAGTTATCGAATCTCGAACGACTCTCAATGCACCAATGGTTGTTGATTCGATCGGGATATATGGATGAAGGGACCGTACTGTACGCTAACCAAAATCTACTGGTTCTTGCAGGCACTATCAGTGATACCTAGGGAATCATGGGGCGATGTTGCTAGACGCTCTTACCATGATTCGTTGGGCAAGTCGGAAATTGTTGTTCTGAGTCACAAGGAGTTGTGAGCCCACAGCTAGCTGTATCCCTGAACCATTGAGGGTCACACAAGTAATGAATTACTAAACCCCGTTGAGATAGTTAAATTTAAAGAGTTAAATTTAATGAAAGAGAAGTTGGACTTCTTAATTAAAGGGAGTGAAATTTCCTAAAATGACATAGGGATGGGCATTTTTGGAAATCACTGAATTCGGATTCAGAAAAATTATCTTGACTTTGAAAGATGCAGAAATGGTTTTTGTGTACATTGGTAAAATCAGTTTATCAATAAGAGTCACGATGAATTTTATATTAATTTCTATAATAACAGGCTTGGCTTGTTGGGCTTAAGTTATGGATTATGGGCCCTAAGGAGTTAGAGTCCTAATATAATCATAACTTAATCTAGTCTAGAAATTATCTATAAATATATGAGTAGTGTTCGAAAATCATAATAATTCATCCTTGCAATTTTCGAACACTACATAAAATTTCTAAGGGATTTTTCGAAAATTCCCTTCTCCCTTTTGAGAAAATTCGGTCTGTGATTTTTCCAAAAAATTACTTTTTGAATTAACAGATCAAATCTGTTTATTCTCATCGATAAACATCTGATTTATTTCTAGTTCAATCAATCAGAGGGTTTCTGTTTTCTGTTCGTGGACCTTATTCCGGAGATTGATCGTGAAGCCATCGGTTCCCGGGATATACAAGAAGAGCAGATTAAATTCTGTTGGTGTCCATAATCAAGCCGTTGCTTGAAGAGGTAAAATATTATTAATTGTGATTATTATTATTTTACTTGTATAATTTAATCGTAAAGTTTTGATAACCATGATATGAAATTGTTCCATATATAAAAATAAAATTTTTAAACTTCCGCTGCACCGGGTATCAATTCTTAATTGATCTGAACACATTTTTCCAACAAAGTCGCCCCCTGCTAAGGCTCCGACTGGATGTAGCCCTGTTGAGCTACAAATTTACAAAGATTGGTGTGACCATGACTTGAAAACTAAGTGTTATATGTTGGGTTCTATGTCCGATAAACTGCAGAGGCGTTTTGTGGATGCTAAGAATGTTGCTGACATTCATTTGCATCTCAAAGAGCTCGTTGATGAGCAAGCACGCCTGCTTCGGCATGGACATTATATGCGTAGCTGCAAGGAATATCTCGACCAGAATGGTTCTGGAAATTATACGTTATACATTCAAGTGAACATTTCACTTAACTCTTTTTCTTGGGTATTGGATACCGGTTGTGGCTCACATCTTTGTAATGATTTACAATTGATGGCAAGAATTAGGAGACTCAGGGATGGTGAGACCTTCTTGAGGATGGGCAATGGGGCAAGAGTTGCTGCCAAAGCTATTGGAGATGTTTACTTATTGTTGGACAATGATTTTAAGTTAATTTTGAGAGATGTTTTGTTTGTACCAGATTTGGTGAAAAACATTGTTTCCATTTCTATGCTTGATAAAGATGGATATTCTTGTTTATTTGGCAAAGGTGTTTGCAATATTTACAAGAATGAATGTTTAATTGGTACAGGACAATTGGAAAACGATCTCTATAATTTAAAATTAAAAGATATTCCTATGTATAATGCCCAAGAGATATCAACAATATCCAAAAGAAAACAAGATACTCTAAATCCGGCACACTTATAACATGCTCGATTAGGTCATATATCTTTAAGAATGATGAACAAGCTAGTGGGAGAAGGCATGTTTGATATGTCTGATATTAATTCTTTTACTACTTGTGAACCCTTTCTAAAAGGAAAGATGACCAAAATTCCCCTTAAGGGCCATGTGGAGCGGGCCAAAGGACTGTTAGATTTGATCCATACAGATGTGTGTGGTCCACTTAGCATCACCACTAAGCACGGACATTCCTACTTCATCACCTTTACCAATGATTTCTCTAGGTATGGATATGTGTATTTAATGAAATACAAATCTGAAGCTTTTGAAAGGTTCAAAGAATTCAGAAATGAAGTGGAAAAACAATTGGGACGAAGCATCAAGGCACTTCAATCGGATCGAGGTGGTGAGTACTTGAGTGCTTAATTCCAAGAGTATCTTAGGGAGAATGAGATTCTCTCACAGTGGACTCCTCCTGGTACACCTCAGTTGAATGGTGTTTCAGAACGTCGTAACCAGACTTTGATGGACATGGTTCGGTCTATGATGGGGTTCACGGAGTTGCCGCCATCCTTTTGGGGATATGCGCTTGAAACAGCGACACTGTTGTTGAACAATGTCTATTCAAAAGCAGTTGATAAAACACCATATGAGATATGGATGGGAAAGCCTCCAAAGTATTCTTATCTTAGAATATGGGGGTGCCCTGCTTATGTGAAGCAAACAGTGGGAGATAAATTGGATGCTCGATCCATTTTATGCTACTTCGTGGGATATCCAAGGAATTCGGTTGGATATTATTTCAATCATCCCAAAGAAACAAAGGTGTTTGTTTCTAGGAATGCAACCTTCTTGGAGAAGGAATTTCTATTGGATAGAAAATGGGAGATGATAGAACTCGAGGAAGTTCGAGAAACACTGTAGTGACCCTTACCCGGATCACCTACTAAACAGAACTTAGGCATGCAATTAACTTAATTAAACAGATATCAGAATAAACTGCGGAAACATTACAAATACTACAATCCCAAGGCAAGGAATCTCTAAAAATCCAATTACATTATACAACCATATCGAAAAGCTGTATCAATCCGATAACAACAGAAATAAAAACCTAAGCGAAGCTCCAGCTGACCAACCGCTGCCTAGCCCCTCCTGGAATCACCCGCCTCGTCCAATCGCAAACCTGCCCCATGGAATAGGGTGTCCAAAAACACAAAGTACGAGACATGAGCATAAAACGCTCAGTACGAGAGTATGACTATACATGCATGCAAAGTGAACTCCCTATAACTCGAGGTCAAAGATCAGATAACAGAGACAGACCGGGCCCTGGTATGTAGCACGTTGTGCCGTCGCTGCAGGAGGTGGCTCCCATACCAATATACCAGTGGAAATGCTGGACCCAAATCGATGGAAGTCCATCCACTAACAGGATAGGGTACAACCCTACTAATATACATCTCGAAGGAGATAGCTCAATATGAAGATGAATGCAGCATAAATCAATGACATATAAATCATGCAGTCACATAATACATGCATACTCAGTCAGGATATCTCGAACAGTACTATCGTACCTAACACCGAAGTCTGAACTAAGCTGGAAGAAGACAACCCCTAGCTGCCTTAGGTCCAAGTCCCGACCCGACCTGGTCTCAAGACTGACCCGACCTGACCTCTCCCTTCAAGCCCGACCTGAACTGCTCCTGGTCAAACCCGACTTGAACTGCTCCTGGTCAAGCCCCGAGCTACTCCTTCTCGAGCACCCGAGCTACTCTTTCCCGAGCTACTCTTTGATTCGAGTAGAACTATGAAGTGAGATGAAATGGTGTACAAATGACCGAACTCTCAACTCTTATTGATAGAGGATGAGCTGGGACAGGTGTCAATCGAGTGCATGACACCTAGCAGGACACTAATCGTGTTTTAGCTCCAGCCACATGTCCATTCCCGACCTGAATACCATGTGTTCTTCCCATGACCGAACACTACCCTGGCCTTGCACATCACTTTCTTGAGCACCCCAAGCCCCGACCCGACCCGAGCCAAGCACAAACACATTCCCGAGCCCTAGCTCCAAGCCCGAGCTCTTGCTCAATGCCCGAGCTATTGTTGAACAACCATGACCAACCCGAGCTACTCATGACCGACCCGAGCTACTCATGTCATGTTTTCTTGATCTTAACTTGTGCTCTTGTTAATAAAATATAATTAACCAATTAATCTTGTAAATTGGAATTGGGCTATTACAAACACCCACGATTGTAGAGCCCACACCCGAACAACCAAGAGAGGAGATACAAGTTCCTAAGAGATCCGAGAGGGTCTCAAGACCACCTATGAGGTATGGTCTACTTCTTGAAGAGGGCCAAGATGAGCCTGATCATGGATGTGATCCAAGAACCTTCAAGGAAGCGTTATCTGATGCCGATTCATCCAAGTGGCTTGAAGCTATGGAATCTGAGATGAATTCCATGTATTCGAACCAAGTGTGGAATCTTGTGGATCCACCTGAAGGAATTGTTCCTATAGGGTGTAAATGGATTTACAAGAGGAAACTTGGGACGGATGGGAAGGTGGTGATGTAAGAGTGGGTGCCCAGTGAGCCAACTGTGTGGCTATGGGCTTTGTTGACTCTTTGTATAAACAATCTTTTGTTTAATATTATTTACACTTTTATGGCAATGACTTTATATTACTTCATATTGTTATATTATGATATACTATTGTTGTTTTGATAAAGACCTTGAATATACTATAGTGTATGTAAGATGTGGTAGAACATGGAGATGTCTATCATGAAATACATCTTATAGTCACTGTATATTCTAAAACCGTTCCTAGTCGATTGAGCCGTCCGATAATAAGGATAAGGATCGCTCGAGTTTGAGACTAGCATTTGCGATGCGGAGTACCACGTTTCATTGGTAGGGAACATGGAGATGTTCGAAGCATGCAAATGGATATTCATAGGATGAATAGTCGAACTACCCTATCCGGACTTTCCAAGTGGTTATCACTTATCGAGTGGATAAAGTCCGCGGTTTTGGTTGTACACCATTAGTCCTTACGACTTGAAACATCATGGAGACTCTATATGCTAGTGCTGTGCTTTGACTCGTTTACCGACTCTATGGGGGTCATCAGGTGTCGAGATTGGGTATAGTTACGACACATATAAGAGTCAATGCATTGTTGTCAAGGATTCACCACATACTTGCGAGTGTGGATATCCTATGCGATCTGAGGAGATATTAGTGTGACAAATCTCTGGCCAGAGTACTTGATGTGATTTAAGAAATGGTTTCTTAGTAGCACATGCGATGTCACTAATTTGATCTTCAAGATGTATTGCATAGTTATCGAATCTTGAGCGACTCTCGATATACCAATGGTTGTTGATTCGATCGGGATATTTGGATGAAGGGACCGTACTGTACGCTAACCAAAATCTACTGGTTCTTGTAGGCACTATCAGTGATACCTAGGGAATCATGGGGCGATGTTGCTAGGCGCTTTACCATGATTCGTTGGGCAAGTCGGAAAGTGTTGTTCCGAGTCACAAGGAGTTGTGAGCCCACGGCTAGCTGTATCCCTGAACCATTGAGGGTCACACAGTGTAATGGAGTTTTAATCCCCGTTGAGATAGTTAAATTTAAAGAGTTAAATTTAATGAACTAAGGAGTTGGACTTCTTAAATAAGAGTAAGGGAGTAGGATTTCCTAAAATGACATAGGGATGGACATTTTTGGAAACCACTGAATTCGGATTCAGGAAAATTTATTTTGACTTTAAAACGTGCAGAAATGGTTTCTGTGCACATTGGTGAAATCGTTTCATCAATCAGAGTCACGATGAATTTTATATTAATTTCTGAACGAGCGGGCTTTGCTTGTCGGGCCCCAGCTTATGACTAATGGGCCCTAAGGTGTTAGTGGCCTGCATTATAAATAAGTTATTTCAGTACAGAAATTACACACAACAGGTCATTATTTTGAGAGCAAAATTTCGAACCCTAGACTTTCTCTCTCAATATTTTCGGCCGAACCCCCTCCTTGCTCTGTCAGAGAAAATTCCGGTCTGTGATTTTGAATCGCAGTAAGGAATAACGAATCAAATTCGTGTATTCTCTTCGCAGAAAACTTCTGATAGATTTTCTAGTGCAATCTATCAGAGGGATTAAACCTCTGTTCGTGGACCTGATTGAAGGCGTTCATCGGTTCCAGGGAGAGACAACAAGAGCAGAATTGTTCTGTTGGTGTCCATTAATCTCGTTGCGAGATTTGAGGTAAAATTTATTTAATTGTTATTTGAATTTTACACACACGTAATTCAATCGATGAACGGTTGATACCCATACCATGGAAACGTTCCATGAGAAAATTTTTAAACTTCCGCTGCACCGGGTATCAATCGTAATTGGTCTGGGAACTCGCCAGTTATCCAACAGTGGTATCAGAGCCAGGTTGCTCAGATCAATCGATTGAATAATCAATTGTACAAAATTTTTGAGTCTCGGTTTATGAAACAAAATAAATATTTTTAATAAAAAAAAAAAATTTTCCGGGGCAAAACCCGGGCAGCGATTGGATCGCTGCCCGGTGGGGCAGCAATTGTTGCTGCCCCGGGCGGCGCACGGCGCCGCCCAAAGGGGGCGCACGGCGCCGCCCAAGGCGGCGACTGTCGCCGCCCAGGGCGGCGCACGGCGCCGCCCAGGGCAGCGCTGTGCGCTGCCCAGCGCAGCGCTGGGCGCTGCGCAGGGCGGCGCTCGGCGCCGCCCAGGGCAGCGCACGGCGCCGCCCAGGGGCGGCGCCAGGCACTGCCCTAAGGGGGCAGCCGGGCTGCCCCCGGCCCGCGCCCGGGTGCGGGCCGGCCCGGGAGTGTCCCGGGCGGCCCGCGGGAAAAATTATATTTTAATTTTAATATTTAAAATTTTATTTTTGGTCCGGTCAAAAATTGTTTTTGATTGGTTCACGAGATTTCGGATCGAATTGTTCGAGTCCGTAAATTTTAAAATTGATTTTGGATAAATTTGAATTTTTGGAAAATTTTAATATTTTATCCGTAAATTGAATTTTGAAATCAATTATTTTGGTACAATTGATGATAAGATATGATCTTATGATATATTAGATAAAATATGATTTTATTTGTAAAATTGGATTTTATAGATAAAATATGATTTTATTTGATATGGAGATAAAATATGATTTTATATGTGAAATGTGATTTTATATATAAAATATGATTTTATCTTGTTTAAATTTGAATTGCCACAGCATGTTATCCAATAAATTAATTTTGAATTAAATGTTATTGGATAAGGATGATCGATTGCCATGACCAATTTTGTAGGTGTATGTTAGGAATTTACATTTTGTCTTTATTGTTGTTGGTTTTATTAATGGGCCTGGTTTATGGCCCGATATGAATGTCATATGTAATAAAAGTGGGCTTGGTTTATAGCCCGTTCCCACCCCCTAAAATGTATCCCCTACTTGTCATTGTTATTTATTGTAAATACATTAGATTTAGTGGGAGATCAAGATTTGAAGATGGTGGGCCCAGCAGACAATGAAGACTGAAGAAATGTAAATTGGAAGCATATGTAATAGGATTGCATTTGCATACTGCATATTACCTAGGATTGGACTAAGACCCGTGATTGGCAACCACGGGTCAATTAGAAATGGAATCGATCATCCTATATAATATGTGATATTATGATTGTATGCATGTTTAGACATAAATTGCGTGAATCCGGCAATGCATGCAATAAATTAAATATGATGAGACAAATATTTTTATAAATAAAATCCCTCATTTTAAATATGATTTAAAATTTATATCAAGATAAATAAAGGAAATTTAAATATTGTTTAAATGTTCCTACCTTCCATCAACGGTCAATGTATGTGATGCTACCCGCGGATACGGTCCGGCTCATATTATTGGGGGGGCCCGTCCGTCGGAAAGCTGTACATTGGATCGACAAATGTTGTAAGTTGGGTGGAACTCCCATGGGATCGGCTCATATTATTGGGGGATCCACATGGCGACCGTCCATCACAACTTAATATTGATGGGTCATCTTGACATGTCACTTTAAACGGCGTCATATTATTGGGCCCTTATTAGACATGAGGTAAATACATGGGGTTGCTTTGGAAGCAATTGGGCTCTACCTTTTGAGAATTATGGTTGGCTGATATTATTCGGGACCATAAGTTTGTCAATTGGACTCCATGTTCTCACTAAGGAAAAAGTTTCCCGTTTTCACTAGAGGGTGGTGAAATCGTTAAAATAGTGGGAGTGAGATTCATAAAATTAAATTCGCCTATTTTATGTCTTAGTAAATTGTTAAACAATCATTGATATATGTCTGTTTTTCCTTTTCAGTATTTCATACAATGAATTCGCGAAATCCTTTATTCTCGATCCTCGAACAAAACAAGCTGACTGGCGCCAACTATACGGAATGGTTCCGGAAGTTGAAGATTGTCTTAACTTCGGAGAAAATGCTCTACGTGTTAGAGAAAGCACCTCCGAAGGAAGCACCAGCTGACATAAGTCCGGAAGAATTGGCCAAACTTGATGCATGGTGTGACCATGACATCAAGACCAAATGCTATATGCAAGCCTCGATGTCTGATGAACTCCAGAGGCGATTTGAGGACACGGTGAATGCTGCTGACATTCACACGCAACTCAAGGAACTTTTTGGGGCTCAGTCGAGGGCTGAAAGGTTCTCTACTGTTAAGGAGTTGATGACGTGCCGCATGCGTGAAGGGACTTCGGTCCGTGATCATGGGGTACGAGTGATTTGGCTCATACAGAAGTTAGCGACCCTTGATTTGGTGTTGGAGCATGAACTCAATGTGGACTTGTTGCTTCTATCTCTTCCTTCCTCATTTGATGGATTCGTGATAAATTTCAATATGAACAAGATAGAGGCCACCCTTGAAGAGATGGTCAATATGCTCGTTACATATGAATCCACACTTAAGAAGGATAAGCCAGCTTTCTTGGTGGGCTCCTCATCTTCTGCTAAGAAGGGGCCAAGTATGAAGGGCAAGAAACGTTCTGCCCCACCCAAGAAAGTGGAACCCGAGAAGAAGCAAAAGACAAAGGCTTCAAACAATGGAAAATCCAAGGATGTTTGCCATTACTGCAAGAAGCCGGTTCATTGGAAGCGCAACTGCAAGGAGTATCTTGAGCAGTTGGGAACTGCAAAGGGTATGTTCTATATCGAAATAAACATGTCACTTAATACAACTTCTTGGGTATTGGATACCGGATGTGGTTCTCACATTTGCAATGATTTGCAGGTGATGACAAGAAGTCGCAGGCTTAGAATGGGTGAGACCCAGCTGAGGCTCGGGAATGGTTCCAGAGTTGAAGCTACGGCCATTGGAGATGTTTGTTTGATTTTGCAGAATGGTTTTAAATTATTGTTGAGAGATGTTTTATTTGTGCCAGATTTAATTAAAAACATTATTTCTATTTCTATGCTTGATAGAGATGGTTATTCTTGTAATTTTGTGAATGGGATTTGCAGTATTTACAAGAATGAATGTTTAATTGGAAATGGACAACTTGAAAACGATCTATATAATTTAAAACTAAAAGACGTTCCAGTGAATTGTATTGACAAACCGGCAACAACAAACAAAAGGAAAATCGATAGTCAAAACCCGGCAAACCTTTGGCACGCTAGACTAGGTCATATTTCCTCAAGGAGGATGAACAAGCTAGTGGGAGAGGGCATGTTTGATATGTCTGATATTAACTCTCTACCTACTTGTGAATCCTGCCTAAAAGGGAAAATGACTAAATCTCCATTTAAGGGGAAGCCTGAACGTAGTCAAAATCTGTTGGATTTGATCCATACAGATGTTTGTGGTCCATTTAGAGTAGGGACTCAATATGGCCACACCTACTTCATTACCTTTACTGACGATTATTCAAGGTATGGGTATTTATATTTAATGAAATATAAGTCTGAAGCATTTGAAAAGTTCAAAGAATTCAAGGCTGAAGTAGAAAACAAGCTAGGTAAAAGTATTAAAGCACTTCGATCGGATCGAGGTGGAGAATACTTGAGTACCGAGTTTTTGGACTATCTGAAAGAGAATGGGATTCTCTCTCAGTGGACTCCTCCTATGACACCACAGCTTAATGGTGTATCGGAGCGTCGTAATCGAACTTTGTTGGACATGGTTCGATCTATGATGAGCTTCACTGAGCTTCCACCTTCGTTTTGGGGCTATGCGCTTGAAACGGCGGTATTGTTGTTGAACAACGTCCACACTAAAGCAGTGGACAAAACACCATACGAGTTATGGAATGGCAAAGCTCCTAAGTATTCGTACTTGAGGATTTGGGGATGTCCTGCTTACGTGAAGCGGACAGTGGGAGATAAGTTGGATAGTCGATCCAGCTTGTGTTATTTTGTGGGGTATCCGAAGAATTCAATCGGATATTATTTCTATTATCCTGCTGAAACAAAGGTGTTTGTTTCTAGGAATGCCACCTTCTTGGAGAAGGAATTCTTATTGGATAAGAAAGGCGAGATGATGGAACTCGAAGAAGTTCGAGAAGAACCCGAAATACAAAATAACGATCCCACACCTCAGGAACCATTGCTGGACACGCCTGCACCTAGAAGATCCGAGAGGACTTCTAGACCTCCAGTTCGATATGGTCTTCTTCTTGAAGAGGGTCAAGATGAACCCGACATTGGATGTGATCCAAGAAGCTTCAAGGAAGCAATTTCTGATGCGGATTCGAATTTATGGCTTGAAGCTATGCAGTCTGAATTGGATTCGATGCATACTAACCAAGTCTGGTCTTTAGTAGATCCTCCCGATGGAATTGTTCCGATAGGGTGTAAATGGATCTACAAAAGAAAGCTTGGGCCTGATAGTAAGATATTGACTTACAAGGCGCGATTGGTGGCGAAAGGTTATACTCAAAGGCAAGGAGTTGACTATGATGAAACCTTTTCACCAGTCGCAATGTTCAAGTCCATAAGAATCCTAATTGCCATAGCTGCATGGTATGACTATGAGATATGGCAGATGGATGTGAAGACTGCTTTTCTTAATGGAGACATTAAGGAAGAAATCTATATGAAGCAGCCTGAGGGGTTCACATCCATGGGAAGCGAGCATAAGGTATGCAAGCTTCAGAGATCAATTTATGGTCTAAAACAAGCATCAAGAAGTTGGAACCAAAAATTTGATGAAACAATAAAAGATTTTGGTTTCATCAAGAACCCGGAGGAACCGTGCGTGTACAAGAAAGTAGTTAAGGATGCTGTGACATTCTTAGTACTTTATGTTGATGACATCCTACTCATTGGGAATGATGTAGGGATGATGCAGTCAACAAAGATATGGTTATCAGGTAGATTTTCGATGAAGGATTTGGGTGAGGCATCCTACATTCTTGGGATACAGATCTATAGGGATAGATCTAAGAGAATGATAGGACTCACTCAATCAACCTACATCGATACCATATTGAAACGGTTTTCAATGGATGGGTCCAAGAGAGGACATCTACCCATGTGTCATGGAGTTTCTCTATCCAAGTCTATGTGTCCCAAGACTGATGCAGAGATAGAGAATATGACACATGTACCATATGCGTCAGCTATAGGTAGTATCATGTATGGGATGATATCTACCAGACCGGATGTAGCATTTGCTCTGAGTGTCACGAGCAGATATCAGTCTAATCCTGGTCAGATGCATTGGAAAGCCGTGAAGGACATTCTTAAGTACTTGCGAAGGACTAAGAATATGTTCATGGTTTATGGAGGACGAGAACTCAAACTGGAAGGCTATACCGACTCTAGCTTCCAAAGTGATGTGGATGACTCGAAGTCAACCTCTGGATTTGTGTTCATGCTCAATGGTGGTGCTGTCTCTTGGAAGAGTTCCAAGCAGGACACCACAGCGGATTCCACCACTGAGGCTGAATACATTGCAGCATCAGCTGCTGCTAAAGAGGCCGTTTGGATGAGGAATTTCGTCCAAGAGTTGGGCGTCATTCCTGAATTTGTTGGTCCAGTCCCGGTGTACTGCGACAACACGGGTGCCGTTGCTCAAGCAAAGGAACCAAGGTCTCATCAAAGATCCAAACACGTACTGAGGAAATACCACATAATCCGGGAGATTGTGGAAAGAGGAGACATCAGTGTCGAACGAGTGGCCTCTGCAGACAATATCGCTGATCCACTTACTAAGCCTTTGCCAGGACCATTGTTTGACAAACATCGCGAAGCAATGGGTCTACGTAGTATGACTAGTTGGCTATAGGGCAAGTGGGAGATTGTAAGAGTGGGTGCCCAGTGAGCCAACTGTGTGGCTATGGGCTTTGTTGACTCTTTGTATAAACAATCTTTTGTTTAATATTATTTACACTTTTATGGCAATGACTTTATATTACTTCATATTGTTATATTATGATATACTATTGTTGTTTTGATAAAGACCTTGAATATACTATAGTGTATGTAAGATGTGGTAGAACATGGAGATGTCTATCATGAAATACATCTTATAGTCACTGTATATTCTAAAACCGTTCCTAGTCGATTGAGCCGTCCGATAATAAGGATAAGGATCGCTCGAGTTTGAGACTAGCATTTGCGATGCGGAGTACCACGTTTCATTGGTAGGGAACATGGAGATGTTCGAAGCATGCAAATGGATATTCATAGGATGAATAGTCGAACTACCCTATCCGGACTTTCCAAGTGGTTATCACTTATCGAGTGGATAAAGTCCGCGGTTTTGGTTGTACACCATTAGTCCTTACGACTTGAAACATCATGGAGACTCTATATGCTAGTGCTGTGCTTTGACTCGTTTACCGACTCTATGGGGGTCATCAGGTGTCGAGATTGGGTATAGTTACGACACATATAGGAGTCAATGCATTGTTGTCAAGGATTCACCACATACTTGCGAGTGTGGATATCCTATGCGATCTGAGGAGATATTAGTGTGACAAATCTCTGGCCAGAGTACTTGATGTGATTTAAGAAATGGTTTCTTAGTAGCACATGCGATGTCACTAATTTGATCTTCAAGATGTATTGCATAGTTATCGAATCTTGAGCGACTCTCGATATACCAATGGTTGTTGATTCGATCGGGATATTTGGATGAAGGGACCGTACTGTACGCTAACCAAAATCTACTGGTTCTTGTAGGCACTATCAGTGATACCTAGGGAATCATGGGGCGATGTTGCTAGGCGCTTTACCATGATTCGTTGGGCAAGTCGGAAAGTGTTGTTCCGAGTCACAAGGAGTTGTGAGCCCACGGCTAGCTGTATCCCTGAACCATTGAGGGTCACACAGTGTAATGGAGTTTTAATCCCCGTTGAGATAGTTAAATTTAAAGAGTTAAATTTAATGAACTAAGGAGTTGGACTTCTTAAATAAGAGTAAGGGAGTAGGATTTCCTAAAATGACATAGGGATGGACATTTTTGGAAACCACTGAATTCGGATTCAGGAAAATTTATTTTGACTTTAAAACGTGCAGAAATGGTTTCTGTGCACATTGGTGAAATCGTTTCATCAATCAGAGTCACGATGAATTTTATATTAATTTCTGAACGAGCGGGCTTTGCTTGTCGGGCCCCAGCTTATGACTAATGGGCCCTAAGGTGTTAGTGGCCTGCATTATAAATAAGTTATTTCAGTACAGAAATTACACACAACAGGTCATTATTTTGAGAGCAAAATTTCGAACCCTAGACTTTCTCTCTCAATATTTTCGGCCGAACCCCCTCCTTGCTCTGTCAGAGAAAATTCCGGTCTGTGATTTTGAATCGCAGTAAGGAATAACGAATCAAATTCGTGTATTCTCTTCGCAGAAAACTTCTGATAGATTTTCTAGTGCAATCTATCAGAGGGATTAAACCTCTGTTCGTGGACCTGATTGAAGGCGTTCATCGGTTCCAGGGAGAGACAACAAGAGCAGAATTGTTCTGTTGGTGTCCATTAATCTCGTTGCGAGATTTGAGGTAAAATTTATTTAATTGTTATTTGAATTTTACACACACGTAATTCAATCGATGAACGGTTGATACCCATACCATGGAAACGTTCCATGAGAAAATTTTTAAACTTCCGCTGCACCGGGTATCAATCGTAATTGGTCTGGGAACTCGCCAGTTTTCCAACAGGTGACCTTCAAGGCTTGATTGGTAGCAAAAGGTTATACTCAAAGGCAAGGAGTTGACTTTGAATAAACTTTTTCTCCAGTCGCAATGTTCAAGTCTATTAGGATAATGCTAGCCATTGCCGCATGGTATGACTATGAAATATGACAGATGGATGTGAAGTGAGCAACGGAATACTAACACTTAAATTTTCTTTAAAAATCTCTCAAATACAGTCGATAATAATCGCAAGTGCAAGATTCAAGTTATAATAAAATGTACTGAGTACGAGTATCGTCCTCAGGGACTAACAATAATAATTTGTCTCGTTGATTTTCAACTACACAAAGTATCTCAAATTTGATTTTGGAATTATCTAACATTTAAAATTAATTAAGAACTCAACGTAAATAAAAGTGGATTTCACAACCAAACAATCAATTCTCAGACTGAAGAACACCAATTCAAAATGATTTTGTTGGAATTTCGGTTCACCTTTCCCCTAATTGAACTGGACGATTGGAATTTAATTTATTCTTATAAATTTGACAGAAATTCCTGTAACATTGACACTCTCTCTTGAGGTGATGTCAAACTAATCAAATCAGTGAAATAATTAAATCTCTTTAATTATTTATCATGACTGATTGCTTTGCGTACTATGAATTCTACAACTTTCAACCTGGTGGTCTATGGCTATCAACATGTACTAAATATCATATCTCTATGCATATTTTAAGTCCATGGATTCTATCATTCGTCCTAATTAGGAACCTATCTCTCGATAGCTATTCACAATTTACGAATCTATGTTAAGGGTAGCTAATCATCAACATAGAAAGAAAACATGATAAAATCAATTATAAACATAAATCAAATCTCAATACGTCTGGTGATTCAATCACACTACAGTGTTTCGGGGTTAGGATCCCCTCGATTCCAACAAAATAAAAACTTAGCTACTGGAATTCATTACAAAAATTCAATCTCAAAAGTGTTTAACATAAAAATTCAGAATAGAAGAAAAGAAAAACTCCCAACGGAGAAGAGAAATCTTGAATTGCTCAGCCGTCGTCTGCCTCCTGATGTGCGTCCGTCTCTCCCCTCAAAAACTAAAGAAAGAATTGTATTTAAAGTCCCCCAAGAATCCTTCTCGAGATAAACTCTCTAAAAAATTAAAAAAAATAAAATTTCACGTCAGCGCATCGCGCCCAAGAGGTAGAATATTACCGCGTGGGCGCCTGAAAATTTGGCTACTCCTGTTTCCCAAGTTCGTGGTTGCGCCCGCGCGGTAGAAAATTGCCGCGCGGGCGCCATGCCTTTCTGTCAGCTACTATTTTACAAATGATGAGTGCACCCGCGCGGTAGAAAATTGCCGCGCGGGCGCCTCGTCTTTTTCCAGAAATGTGCTTTTCTTCTTGCGCTATCCTCACCGCCTCAATTGTGCATCACCTTCTCACCAAGTATCAGCATTTCTTTGTGATTTCCTGCAATAAAAATAAATAAACCAGAGAAGTGACTACAAAAAAACTTTAAAACAATAAACGAAATAAGAATGGTAAAAACAGACACAATGAAAACGAAACTAATGCAAAACAAACACAAAACAAGCAAAAATAACGCACAAAAATGACTCCTATCAACCTCCCCAAACTAACCTTTTGTTCGCCCTCGAACAAAATATGTGACAACTAACAAGCAGACACAACAAAACGATAAAACAAGTAAGTAAAATCAATCTCATCAAGCCTCAGAATTTCTTCCAAAAGAAAAACAGTCCAATCATATCCACATATGCTGACCTAAAAAAAAATTTAACTCGCAAACCTTGCAAACTTCAAAATCTCGCAAGTCCGTTTTTGGAATACTCTACTCCGAATTCAATTCACACATTCTAGGATCATAAGGACTTTTGCAGTTATAATAGGATCAAGACTTTGGGAGTATTCAATGATACACACTCTACTGACTGGTATAACTCAATGAAAAATAGTGTGTTTTTTTTAATCAAGAATCAATATTCATTAACCGTGTCTATCAATAGTCCATAAGCAAAATTCTTACAACCCCTCTCCACTAGTATATTGGGAGACTGTGACTCGGTCAATAGGTCTTATCTGGCTTATAATGTCAGGCTAGGTTAATGTCTCCAAATGAAAGAAAAGAATTCAAAGAGGGAGTAATCGATGATCTATTTTCTCAATTCCACTTCTTTCTATTCACATTCATCATCTCTTTTCACTTCATTGATCTCCAGAAATTTTCTTCACTTGCCTTCTACCAACAACACTTTTTCTCTTTCACCATAATTTTTTCTTTCTTGTTTTCAACTACCCTTTTGTTTTGAGTCAGCATTCACACTATTTCCTTTTTCACATTATGCAATTGGAGCACCTTTAGAAATAATCTACATTCAATTTACTCCCCACAAGGTAGGAATGAGTGTTTAAGCTATGGGTAGTTGTTGTAGGATATTAAATAATGTTGAATGGGGTTTACCACACGTTTTCACGTTTGCCATTCATTTTTTTTTATTAAGCTCGAATTAGGTACTAGGGACATAATAAATCAAGGGTGGCTTGAAAGGCACAAACAAAATTCAGAAAGAATTTCCTATATCACTCCTAAGTCACAGTATACCCGTATTGCGCCTCGAGGGGCGTTCGAACTTGTTCTAGACACATTTCAATTCAAAGTCAACTCAAACAGATCTCAATCAGTGCAGCACAGAAAATCATCACTGGTAAGTGATGATTACACCAAAACAAAAATAAGATCATGCACCTTTCGTGCTCATGTAAACGTGAAGGTTCAACTTGGCATCTAGGGTAATTCACGAAAAAAAAAATTTAAGCCCAAAGATCAAATAAATTGCCTCAATCATATCCAAGTTTGTATGTTTCGAATTCAGATTGAAGTACACCTCACAGAGTGTTTTGAGACCTATTCATCGACTTGGTTATACTAGTTCAAGACGATTTGTCAAACAAAGAAGATAGTCATGGACTTAAGCAAAAAACGGTAATATAATTTTTTCTTCATCATTGGCTTTTTTGATTTTCATTCAACACTTGCAACCACAGTACAAACGTCTCGAACGAAAAAAAATAAGAACACAAAATGAAAACACAAAAGACAACACAACCTCCCCAAACTAAAGAAGATCATTGTCCCCAATGCTACTTAACACCACCACACCTAAAAAACAAACAAAAGAAAAGTAAAAACAAAAAGCACTAAAAACTCCCCTGGTACTAATCAGACTCTTCCTCATCAAGATCTTCGGGCATCCCGAACCGGTGGAGCATATTGGAATTGGAACGGTGGAGGATAAAGGTGGTGGTACTGGCTAAGCGGTAGGGTCCATCCCAGCATTTGCGAGCAGTCCTCGCATCATGGCGTTGGTGGATTCATTGTGGGCGGCGTTCACCTCTTGGCATTTTTCCATGTGTTTCACCCAAGCCGAAATCTCGCTTAATGTGTCATTCGTGGTGCGGCGCGCAGGGGGTGGCTTAAGCACATTCCTTGATGATTGACCGGGTCCAGAGCTGGCCTGGCTAGGAGGTTGAAACTCTCGGAGGCGGAATGAATGTTTTGCTTTCAAAATTATGTTATCCACTGCCTGCATTGGGTGCAACCATTCTTCGTCGTCCCTGTATGGGACACCAGCTTGCACACACAGTAAAGAAACAATGGTCGGAAAAAAAATTGAAATGTTGGACGTGCGAATGGACGTGTACAACTCTCGGTTGATAATTCTTCCAACATTAAGCGGTCATTGCTTGTGCAGGGCATACAGCAGCACTGCCCTGCTCATTGTGACATCATGGGTGTGGGACACCGGCATCAACCTGTGAGTCAGAAAAGCATACCACAAGGCCGGTTCCAGCCGCAAATATTTTTCCTTAAAAGATATAAATTTTACCGAATCCTTCCATACATTGCCATCATAGCACAGGACATTCGAGATTTCATTATAATCCGGGTTAGCCTTAAATGCCTGAAATTGGCTATCATCTACATCCGGAGTTTTCAATAATTCATTAATAGCAGCGAGACTAAAGGAAACCATCTTACCCCGCATGAAAGCTGTGCTATCGGTACGCTTGGCGGCGTTGGCATAAAATTCACGGACCAACGGGACTAACGCCACGAGAGGTTTGCGGCAAAACTCGGCCCATCCTTGAGCCATGATGCCAAGGGAGGCGGTGCGGCGTTCAGAGAGATCGATTCCCCTCTCTTCAATTGGATTCCTTGCAGCCTTGGCCTCCTCATACCTCGCCTTGGATTCTTCCGAAATAAATTTTCCCTCTATGATTTTGGATGGGTTGGCCCTAAAGGTAGCAAACTTTTGTTTCTTGGGTGCCATGTCAATAAAGATGAGAAATTGAGTGCTGAACCTGTGAAATTGATAGAAGAAATATAGTAATAGAATGAGAGAGAGAGATGGCGGCGGGGGGGATTAGGGTTAGAAGGAAAAAGGGAAGGGGAAGTAAAGAAAGAAAGAATGGGATCGGGCATTTAAAATCTGAGTCTGCGCGATGCGCCCGCGCAGTAGGAAAGTGCCGCGTGGGCGCACACCCCTTTTTTAAAAAATTTTGAGACAGTGGGTTTTGGTGCGCGGGCAACAGAAAACTGCCGCGCGAGCGCACCCCCTCTTTCAAAAATTTTGCGGGACAGTGGCTTTGGGTGCGCGGGCGGTAGAAAACTGCCGCGCAAGCTCACCCCCTCGTTTTGAAAATTTTTCAGAGACAGTACTCAAACTCGAGAAATAAAAGGAATTAACCTAAAAAGTTCTAACACTTACTAAAATGAACAAAAATGCATATAAATAAAAGAAAAAGGTAGAATGTAGTTTTCAATTTAAAGTCGAGAGCTTGACTTTTCATCCTCCCCAAACTAGTCTTGGTCAGTCAATGTGGTGATGACTGGCATGGAATCCACATCACCCCCCACATAGTGTTTTAACCTTTGAGCATTGACCATGAACGACTCCTTATGGGCATCTTTGATCTCTATGGCCCCTGATGGGTACACCCTTGTGATTTTATAGGGCCCAGACCATCTAGACTTCAGTTTTCCGGGAAATAGTCTTAACCGGGAGTTAAACAGCAACACAGCATCTCCTTCCTTGAAGTCCCGCTGTCGAATGCGCTTGTCATGTATTCTCTTGGTTCGTTCCTTGTACGAAACCGCCATGTCATATGCACTGTCGCGGAATTCCTCCAGTTGATTAAGCTCTAGAAATCTTTTTTCACCTGCAGCAGCAAATTCGTAGTTTAGAGTTTTAATAGCCCAATATGCTCTATGTTCTAATTCAACAGGTAAATGACATGCCTTTCCAAACAACAATCTATAAGGGGAGGTTCCTATAGGTGTTTTAAATGTTGTCCTATAGGCCCATAAGGCATTATCAAGTCGAAGTGCCCAATCCTTCCGATTAGTACTCACACTTTTCTCCAAAATCTGTTTGATCTCTCGATTTGATACTTCCACTTGGCCACTGGTCTGGGGATGATATGGGGTAGAGACTTTATGCTTGACACCATATTTCTTTAAGAGTTTGTCAAAAAGTTTATTGCAAAAGTGGGTGCCACCATCACTAATTATTGCACGGGGTGTACCAAACCGATTAAAAATGTTTTTCTTCAAAAATTTCAGTACAACCTGTGCATCATTTGTTGCAAAAGCTTCGGCCTCTACCCATTTTGAAACATAATTGACTGCAACCAAAATGTATTTTTTTGTCAAAGAAAGTGGAAATGGTCCCATAAAGTCGATTCCCCAAACATCAAATATCTCACACTCAATGATATTATGTAAAGGCATTTCATTTCGGTTAGAGATATTACCTGTCCGATGACATCTATCACAAGCTAAGACAAACAAGCGCGCATCCTTAAAATGGTTGGGCCAATAGAACCCACATTCAAGTACCTTTGCTACAGTCTTGATTGGCCCAGCATGGCCACCTACCTCACGATCATGACAATGACTGAGGATGCTTTGCATTTCTCCTTCCGCCACACATCTCCGAATCATTGAGTCAGCACATATTTTAAACAAAAATGGTTCCTCCCAAAAGTAGTGCTTGACATCCGATAAATTTTTTTTCTTCTGATGGAAAGATAGATTATGTGGGAGTGTGCTTGTGACCAGAAAATTAGCAAAATGTGCATACCATGGTGAACTCTCTATGGCGAAAAGTTTTTCATCAGGGAACCAATCATCTATGTCCTCTAATTCATTTTGTGCATCATCAGGAATGCATTCTAATCTAGACAGATGATCAGCTACTACGTTTTCAACACCTTTCTTATCCTTGATCTCTAAATCAAATTCTTGCAAAAGTAAGATCCACCTAATCAGTCTAGGTTTTGCATCTTTCTTTGCCAACAAGTGCTTAATAGCAGAGTGATCTGTGTAAACTGTGATTTTTGAAAGTACAAGGTACGAATGAAATTTGTCCAGTGCAAATACTACCGCTAACAACTCCTTTTCAGTGGTGGCATAATTTAGTTGAGCTTCATTAAGAGTCTTACTAGCGTATTAGATAGTTCGGAATACCTTGTCTATTCGTTGGCCGAGTACCGCACCAACAGTAGAGTTACTGGAATCGCACATTACCTCAAATGGAAGATCCCAGTTTGGCGATGTTAGTACTGGCGCAGTCACCAGTCTTTCTCTCAACACCTCAAAGGCCTGCAAACAATTTGAATCAAAATCAAAAAAGGCATCTTTCATTAGCAAAAAAGACAGAGGTTTGGCAATTTTTGAAAAGTCCTTAATAAATCGCCGATAAAAACCAGCATGTCCTAAGAAACTTCTAACTCCCTTGACTGTCGTGGGTGGCGGCAAATTTTGAATAACGTGCACCTTGGCCCTGTCCACCTCGATCCCCTGTTCAAAAATTCGGTGGCCCAAAACTATACCTTTTGTCACCATGAAATGACACTTCTCCCAGTTCAGCACCAAATTTGTCTCCTCGCATCTCATTAAAACAGAATTCAAGTTATGCAGACATGCTTCAAAAGATTTACCGAAAATAGAGAAATCATCCATGAAAATTTCTAAAAAAATTTCGACCATATCATGAAAAATGGCAGTCATGCATCTCTGAAAAGTTGCAGGAGCGTTACACAATCCGAAAGGCATACGTCTATAGGCAAACGTACCATATGGGTAAGTGAAAGTCGTTTTATCCTGGTCTTCAGGTGCAATCGCTATTTGATTGTATCCTGAGCACCCATCTAAAAAATAGTAAAACTCATACCCAGCCAATCTCTCTAGCATTTGATCAATGAACGGGAGAGGAAAATGATCCTTACGGGTCGCGTCATTTAATTTTCTATAGTCTATGCACACACGCCAACCTATAACTGTCCTAGTAGGTATTAATTCATTATTCTCATTCTTTATGACAGTTATCCCCCCTTTCTTTGGTACACACTGCACTGGACTCACCCATGGACTATCATAAATAGGATAAATGATACTTGCGTCCAACAGTTTGATCGTCTCTGCTTTTACAACTTCCTGCATCTTCGGGTTTAGTCTCCTCTGTGGTTGGACTAATGGGTTGATGCTCTCTTCCATTAAGATCTTGTGCATGCATATGGACGGATTTATTCCTTTGATATCTGCCACTTTCCAAGCAAATACACTCTTGTGATTTTTGAGCACATCCATTAGTCTGGCCTCCATCTCACCTGTCAAAGAAGAAGAAATTATGATAGGTAAATTATCATTCTCACCTAAAAATACATATTTGAGATGGGTAGGCAATGGTTTCAATTCCAAAGTGGGTGGTTCCTCAATGCTTGGTTTCTGAAGGACTAAATCCTTTCGGTTGCCAAGATCTTCAAGTCTAAGCTTTCCACCTCTTCTCCATGACTGGTTGTCATTCAAATATGTAGTCATCCCTTCAATTTCATCACTGAAATCGTCCACATGCTCAGATATAAGTGCAGTTTCTAATGGTTCCTGAAAAGTATCCTGCACATAATCAAATAACAGTGAATCCACTACATCTAGTTGAAAACATTCTTCATTATTCTGAGAAAATTTTAAAGCATTAAAAACATCAAACGAAATTTTCTCTTCTCCCACTCTCAAAAGCAACTCTCCCTTCTGGACATCTATTAGTGCCTTTCCTGTTTCCAGGAAAGGTCTACCCAAAATGAGTGGCATGTCCAAATCCTCTTCCATATCTAACACTACGAAGTCCACAGGGAAGATGAATTTGTCCACTTTTACAAGTACGTCCTCGATTATACCCCGTGGATATTTGATGGACCTGTCCGCCAGTTGTAACGACATTCTGGTGGACTTTGGTTCTCCTAAGCTCAATTTTCTAAACACAGAGTAAGGCATTAGATTTATACTCGCACCCAAATGTTGGAGAACCGTGATAGAATCAATCAGAATTGATATCCGGTGCAGCGGAAGTTTAAAAATTTTATATGAAACGATTCCATAATGGGTATCAAAACTTTACGATTAAATTGTGCGTGTAAAAATTAAATCATAATTAAATTTTTACCTCCAATCTCGAATCGAGATTATGGACACCAACAGATTGCTCTGCTCTTGTTGTATATCCCAGGAACTGATGGACGAACAATTCTTCAATCAGGTCCACGAACGGAAATTTAATCCCTCTGATAGATTGCACTAGAAAATCTATCAGAAGTTTCTACGAAGAGAATTAACGAATTTGATCCGTTAAACCAGACTGCAAATTCAAAATTCACAGGCTGGAATTTTCAGAGCAGAGAGGGGAGAAAGGGGGCGGCCACTTTTTAAAAACACAGCTAGGGTTTTTCGAAAATTGTGAGCCTCTGTTGTGTAATTTTTGTACTGCAATAACTTATTTATAATGTGGGCTGCTAACAGCTTAGGGCCCATTAGTCATAAGTTCAAGCCTGACAAGCAATGCCCGCATGTTCAAAAATTAATATAAAATTCATCGTGACTCAGATTGATAAACTAATTTCACCAATGTGCACAGAAACCATTTCTGCACCTTTTAAAGTCAAGATAAATTTTCTGAATCCAAATTCAGTGATTTCCAAAAATGCCCATCTCTATGTCATTTTAGGAAATCTTACTCCCTCTACTCTTATAAGAAGTCCCACTTCTTTGTTCATTAAATTTAACTCTTTAAATTTAATTATCTCAACGGGGATTAAAAATCCATTACTTGTGTGACCCTCAATGGTTCAGGGATACAGCTAGCCGTGGGCTCACAACTCCTTGTGACTCGGAACAACAATTTCCGACTTGCCCATCGAATCATGGTAAGAGCGCCTAGCAACATCGCCCCATGATTCCTTAGGTATCACTGATAGTGCCTGCAAGAACCAATAGATTTTGGTTAGCGTACAGTACAGTCCCTTCATCCATATATCCCGATCGAATCAACAACCATTGGTAAATCGAGAGTCGTTCGAGATTCGATATCTATGCAATACATCTTGAAGATCAAATAATGACATCGCATGTGCTACTAAGAAACCATTTCTTAAAACACATCATGTACTCTGGCCAGAGATTCGTCACACTAATATCTCCTCAGATTGCATAGGATATCCACACTCGCAAGTATGTGGTGAATCCTTGACAACAAAGCATCGACTCCTATATGTGTCGTAACTGTACCCAATCCCGACACCTGATGACCCCAATAGAGTCGGTAAACGAATCAAAGTACAGTACTAGCATATAGAGTCTCAATGATGTTTCAAGTAGTAAGGACTAATGGTGTACAACCAAAACCGCGGACTTTATCCACTCGATAAGTGATAACCACTTGGAAAGTCCGGATAGGGTAGTTCGATCATTCATCGTATGAATATCCATTTTCATTCTTTGAACATCTCTATGTTCCATACCAATGAAACGTGGTACTCGGCATCGCAAATGCTAGTCTCAATCTCGAGCGATCCTTATCCTTATTAACGGACGGCTCAATCGACTAGGAACTGTTTAGAATATACAGTGACTATAAGATGTGTTTCATGATAGTCATCCGCATGCACTACCACATCTTACATACACTATAGTATATTTAAGGTCTTCATCAAAGCAATAATAGTATATCACAATATAACAATATGAAGAAAGATAAAGTCATTGCCATTATAAAAGTGTAAATTATATTAAACAAAAGATTGTTTATACATAGAGTCATCAAAGCCCTTAGCCACAAGTTGGCTCATCGGGCACCCACTCTTTCAATCTCCCACTTGCCCTAAAGCCAATTAGTCATACTATGTAGACCCATTGCTTCGCGATGTTTGTCAAATAATGGTCCTGGCAAGGGCTTAGTAAGTGGATCAGCGATATTGTCTGCAGAGGCCATTCTTTCGACAGTGATGTCTCCTCTTTCCACGATCTCCCGGATGATGTGGTATTTCCTCAGTACGTGTTTGGATCTTTGATTTGACCTTGGTTCCTTTGTCTGAGCAACGGCACCCGTGTTGTCACAGTACACCGGGACTGGACCAATAACTTCAGGAATGACGCCCAACTCTTGGACGAAATTCCTCATCCAAATGGCCTCTTTAGCAGCAGCTGATGCCGCAATGTATTCTGCCTCAGTTGTGGAATCCGCTGTGGTGTCCTGCTTGGAACTCTTCCAAGAGACAGCACCGCCATTGAGCATGAACACAAATCCAGAGGTTGACTTCGAGTCATCCACGTCACTTTGGAAGCTAGAGTCGGTATAGCCTTCCAATTTCTGTTCTCTTCCTCCATATACCATGAACATATTCTTAGTCCTTCGTAAGTACTTAAGAATGTCCTTCACGGCTTTCCAATGCATTTGACCGGGATTAGCTTGATATCTGCTCGTGACACTCAGAGCAAATGCTACATCAAATCTGGTAGATATCATCCCATACATGATACTACCAATGGCTGACGCATATGGTACATGTGTCATTTTCTCTATCTCTTCATCAGTATTGGGACACATAGACTTGGATAGAGAAACTCCATGACACATAGGTAGATGTCCTCTCTTGGACCCATCCATTGAAAACCTTTTTCAATATGGTGTCGATGTAGGTTGCTTGAGTGAGTCCTATCATTCTCTTAGATCTATCTCTATAGATCTGTATCCCTAAAATATAGGATGCCTCACCCAAATCCTTCATCTAGAATCTACCTGATAACCATATCTTTGTTGACTACAACATCCCTACGTCATTCCCAATGAGTAGGATGTCATCAACATAAAGTACTAAGAATGTCACAGCATCCTTAACTACTTTCATGTACACGCACGGTTCCTCCGGGTTCTTGATGAAACCAAAATCCTTTATTGTTTCATCAAATTTCTGGTTCCAACTTCTTGATGCTTGTTTGAGACCATGGATCGATCTCTGAAGCTTGCATACCTTATGCTCGCTTCCCATGGATGTGTATCCCTCAGGCTGCGTCATATAGATCTCTTCCTTAATGTTTCCATTAAGAAATGCAGTCTTCACATCCATTTGCCATATCTCATAGTCATACCAAGCAGCTATGGAAATAAGGATTCTTATGGACTTGAACATTGCAACTGGTGAAAAGGTTTCATCATAGTCAACTCCTTGTCTTTGAGTATAACCTTTCGCCACCAATCGTGCCTTGTAGGTCAATACCTTACCATCAGGCCCAAGCTTTCTCTTGTAGATCCATTTACACCCTATTGGAACAATTCCATCGGGAGGATCTACTAAAGACCAAACTTGATTTGTATGCATCGAATCTATTTCCGACTGCATAGCTTCAAGCCATAAATTTGAATCCGCATAAGAAATTGCTTCCTTGAAGTTTCTTGGATCACATCCAACATCGGGTTCATCTTGATCCCCTTCAAGAAGAAGAACATATCGAATAGGAGGTCTAGAAGTCCTCTCGGATCTTCTAGGTATAGGCGTGTCCATCATTGGTTCCTGAGTTGTAGGATTATTATTTTGTATTTCGGGTTCTTCTCGAATTTCTTCGAGTTCCATCATCTCGCCTTTCTTATCCAATAAGAACTCCTTCTCCAAGAAGGTGGCATTCCTTGAAACAAACACCTTTGTTTCAGCAGGATGATAGAAATAATATCCGATTGAATTCTTCGGATACCCTACAAATAACATAAGGTGGATCGACTATCCAACTTATCTTCCACTGTCCGCTTCACGTAAGCAGGACATCCCCAAATCCTCAAGTACGAATACTTAGGAGCTTTGCCATTCCATAACTCGTATGGTGTTTTGTCCACTGCTTTGGTGTGGACGTTGTTCAACAACAACACCGTCGTTTCAAGCGCGTAGCCCCAAAACGAAGGTGGAAGCTCAGTGAAGCTCATCATGGATCGAACCATGTCCAACAAAGTTCGATTACGACGCTCTGATACACCATTTAGCTGAGGTGTCATAGGAGGAGTCCACTGAGAGAGAATCCCATTCTCTTTCAGATAGTCCAAAAACTCGGTACTTAAGTATTCTCCACCTCGATCCGATCGAAGTGCTTTAATACTTTTACCTAGCTTGTTTTCTACTTCAGCCTTGAATTCTTTGAACTTTTCAAATGCTTCAGACTTATATTTCATTAAATATAAATACCCATACCTTGAATAATCATCAGTAAAGGTAATGAAGTAGGTGTGGCCAAATTTAGTATCAATTCTAAATGGACCACAAACATCTATATGGATCAAATCCAACAGATTTTGACTACGCTCAGGTTTTCCCTTAAAAGGAGATTAAGTCATTTTTCCTTTCAGGCAGGACTCACAAGTAGGTAGAGAGTTAATATAAGACATATCAAACATGCCCTCTCCCACTAGCTTGTTCATCCTCCTTGAGGAAATATGACCTAGCCTAGCATGCCAAAGGTTTGCCGGGTTTTGACTATCGATTTTCCTTTTGTTTGTTGTTACCGGTTTATCAACATAATTTATTGGAACGTCTTTTAATTTTAAGTTATATAGATCTTTTTCAAGTTGTCCATTTCCAATCAAACATTCATTCTTGTAAATATTGCAAATCTCATTCACAAAATTGCAAGAATAACCATCTCTATCAAGCATAGAAACAGAAATAATGTTTTTAATCAAATCTGGAACAAATAAAACATCTCTCAAAAGTAACTTAAAATCGTTCTGCAAAATTAAATAAACGTCTCCCACAGCTTTGGCTTCAACTCTAGAACCATTTTCGAGCCTCAGCTGGGTCTCATCCATTCTAAGCTTGTGACTTCTTGTCATCACCTGCAAATCATTGCAAATGTGAGATCCACATCCGGTATCCAATACCCAAGAAGTAGTATTAAGTGAAACATTTATTTCAATATAGAACATACCCTTCGCAGTTCGCAACTGCTCTAGATATTCCTTGCAATTACGTTTCCAATGACCGGGTTTCTTGCAGTAATGGCAAACATCCTTGGACTTTTCCATGTTTGAAGCCTTTGTCTTGTTCTTCTTCTCGGGTCCGGTTTTCTTGGGTGGGGCAGAACGTTTCTTACCCTTTGTACTTGGCCCCTTCTTAGCAGAGGAAGAGGAGCCCACCAAGAGAACCGGTTTATCCTTCTTTAAAGTGGCTTCATATGTTACAAGCATATTGACCATCTCTTCAAGGGAGGCCTCTATCTTGTTCATATTGAAATTCACCACAAATCCGTCAAACAAAGAACGAACAGAGAGAAGTAATAAGTCCACGTTGAGTTCATGCTCCAACACCAAATCAAGCATTACCAACTTCTGTATGAGCCAAATCACTCGTACCCCATGATCACGGACCGAAGTCCCTTCACGCATGCGACACGTCATTAGCTCTTTTACAGTAGCAAACCTTTCAGCTCTCGATTGAGCCCCAAAAGGTTCCTTGAGTTGTACGTGAATGTCAGCAGCATTCACGGTGTCCTCAAATCGCCTCTGGAGTTCATCAGACATCGAGGCTTGCATATAGCATTTGGCCTTGATATCATGGTCCCACCATGTATCAAGTTTGGCCAACTCTTCCGGACTTATGCCAGTTGGTGCTTCCTTCGGAGGAGATTTTTCTAACACGTAGAGCATCTTCTCCGAGGTCAAGACAATCTTCAACTTACGGAACCATTCCGTATAGTTTGCGCTAGTCAGTTTATTTTGTTCGAGAATAGAGAATAGTGGATTGCGCGAATTCATCTTTATGAAATACTGAAAAAAAACAGACAATTATCAGTGATTGTTTAATTAATTTACTAAGACATAAAATAGGCGAAATTTATTTTATGAATCTCACTCCCACTATTTTAACGATTTCACTACCCTCTAGTGAAAACGGGAAACTGTTTTCCTTAGTGGGAACATGGAGTCTAATTGACAAACTATGGTCCCGAATAATATCAGCCAACCATAATTTTCAAAAGGTAGAGCCCAATTGTTTCCAAATCAACCTCCACGTTTTTACCTCATGTCCAATAAGGGCCCAATAATATGACGCCTTTTATTGTGACATGTCAAGATGACCCATCAATATTAATTTGTGATGGACGGTCGCCAATTGGATCCCTCAATAATATGAGCCGATCCCATGGGAGTTCCACCCAACTTACAACATTTGTCGATCCAATGTACAGCTTTCCGACGAACGGGCCCCCCCAATAATATGAGCCGGACCGTATCCGCGGGTAGCATCTCATACATTGATCGTTGATGGAAGGTAGGAACATTTAAACAATATTTAAATTTCCTTTATTTATCTTGATATCAATTTTAAATCATATTTAAAATGAGGGATTTTAATTTTGAAAATTTGTCTCATCATTTAAAATTTGTATGCTTGCAGGATTCATACAATTTAGTTTAAAACATGCATACAACGATAATATCATATATTATATAGGATGATCGATTTCATTTCTAATCGACCCGTGGTTGCCAATCACGAGTCTAAGTCCAATCCTAGGTAATATGCAGGTATGCAATGCAATCCTATTACATTGAGCTTCCAATTTACATTTCTTCAGTCTTTATTGTCTGCTGGGCCCACCTCCGTCTTCAAATCTTCATCTCCCACTAAATCTAATGTATTTACAATAAATAACTATGACAAGTAGGGGATACATTTTAAGGGGTGGGAACGGGCCATAAACCAGGCCCACTTTTATTACATATGACAATTCATATTGGGCCATAAACCAGGCCCATTAATAAATCCAACAACAATAAAAACAAATGTAAATTCCTAACATACACCTACAAAATTGGTCATGGCAATCGATCATCCTTATTCAATAATATTTAATTCAAAATTAATTTATTGGATAACATGCAATGGCAATTTAAATTAAAAGGATAAAATCATATTCCATATATAAAATCTTATTTTACATACAAAATCATATTTTATCTTTTTATCAAATAAAATCATATTTTACATATAAAATCCAATTTTATACATAAAATCATATTTTACTCAATATTTCCATAAGATCATATCTTATCATCAATTGTACCAAAAATAATTAATTTCATAAAATCTGATTTAACGGATAAAATCTATAAATTTTCCAAAAATTCAAATTTATCCAAAAATCAATTTTAAAATTTTCGAACTCGAACAATTCGATCCGACGCCTCGTGGACCAATCAAAACAATTTTTGATCGGACCAAAAATAGAATTTTAACATATTAAAATTTTAATTTAAAATAAAGAAATTAATTTTTCCAGGGCCGACCGGGACGCTCCCGGGCTGCCCGCGCCCCAATGGGGCTCGGGCCGGGCAGCCCGTCGCTGCCCCTAGGGCAGCGACCCTCGCTGCACCCCTCGGGCAGCGATCCAATCGCTGCCCGTGTTTTGCCCGGAAAAAAAAATTTATTTTAAAAAATTTATTTTGTTTCAAATACCGAGGCTTAAAAAATTTTTTTGTACAATCGATTAATTTAATCGCTTGATCTGAGCAACCTGGCTCTGATACCACTGTTGGAGAACCGTGATCAGATCAATCAGAATTGATACCCGGTGCAGCGGAAGTTTAAAAATTTTATATGAAACGATTCCATAATGGGTATCAAAACTTTACGATTAAATTGTGCGTGTAAAAATTAAATCATAATTAAATTTTTACCTCCAATCTCGAATCGAGATTATGGACACCAACAGATTGCTCTGCTCTTGTTGTATATCCCAGGAACTGATGGACGAACAATTCTTCAATCAGGTCCACGAACGGAAATTTAATCCCTCTGATAGATTGCACTAGAAAATCTATCAGAAGTTTCTACGAAGAGAATTAACGAATTTGATCCGTTAAACCAGACTGCAAATTCAAAATTCACAGGCTGGAATTTTCAGAGCAGATAGGGGAGAAAGGGGGCGGCCACTTTTTAAAAACACAGCTAGGGTTTTTCGAAAATTGTGAGCCACTGTTGTGTAATTTCTGTACTGCAATAACTTATTTATAATGTGGGCTGCTAACAGCTTAGGGCCCATTAGTCATAAGTTCAAGCCTGACAAGAAAAGCCCGCATGTTCAGAAACTAATATAAAATTCATCGTGACTCAGATTGATAAACTAATTTCACCAATGTGCACAGAAACCATTTCTGCACCTTTTAAAGTCAAGATAAATTTTCTGAATTCGAATTCAGTGATTTCCAAAAATGCCCATCTCTATGTCATTTTAGGAAATCTTACTCCCTCTACTCTTAAATAAGAAGTCCCACTTCTTTGTTCATTAAATTTAACTCATTAAATTTAACTATCTCAACGGGGATTAAAAATCCATTACTTGTGTGACCCTCAATGATTCAGGGATACAGCTAGCCGTGGGCTCACAACTCCTTGTGACTCGGAACAACAATTTCCGACTTGCCCATCGAATCATGGTAAGAGCGCCTAGCAACATCGCCCCATGATTCCTTAGGTATCACTGATAGTTCCTGCAAGAACCAATAGATTTTGGTTAGCATACAGTACAGTCCCTTCATCCATATATCCCGATCGAATCAACAACCATTGGTAAATCGAGAGTCGTTCGAGATTTGATAACTATGCAATACATCTTGAAGATCAAATAGTAACATCGCATGTGCTACTAAGAAACCATTTCTTAAAACACATCATGTACTCTGGCAAGAGATTCGTCACACTAATATCTCCTCAGATTGCATAGGATATCCACACTCGCAAGTATGTGGTGAATCCTTGACAATAAAGCATCGACTCCTATATGTGTCGTAACTGTACCCAATCCCGACACCTGATGACCCCAATAGAGTCGGTAAACGAGTCAAAGTACAGTACTAGCATATAGAGTCTCAATGATGTTTCAAGTAGTAAGGACTAATGGTGTACAACCAAAACCGCGGACTTTATCCACTCGATAAGTGATAACCACTTGGAAAGTCCGGATAGGGTAGTTCGATCATTCATCGTATGAATATCCATTTGCATGCTTTGAACATCTCTATGTTCCATACCAATGAAACGTGGTACTCGGCATCGCAAATGCTAGTCTTAATCTCGAGCGATCCTTATCCTTATTAACAGACGGCTCAATCGACTAGGAACTGTTTAGAATATACAGTGACTATAAGATGTGTTTCATGATAGTCATCCCCATGCACTACCACATCTTACATACACTATAGTATATTCAAGGTCTTTATCAAAACAACAATAGTATATCACAATATAACAATATGAAGAAAGATAAAGTCATTGCCATTATAAAAGTGTAAATTATATTAAACAAAAGATTGTTTATACATAGAGTCATCAAAGCCCTTAGCCACAAGTTGGCTCACCGGGCACCCACTCTTTCACCAAATCACACAAAGCCTTATGAAATTGAGCATCATTAATTACACAAGGTATAGAGAAACTCCCTGGATCCTTTTGCTTTAGTGGGATTTTATTCTGCACCAGTGCCGAGCAGTTTTCCGTCAGACTTATCATCGCATGCTCCTCCAATTTCCTCTTGTTAGAGAGGATCTCCTTCAAGAATTTCGTATAACTTGGCATTTGTATCAGTGCATCAGCAAAGGGTATATTGATATTCAATTTTTTAAACACTTCTAAGAATTTACCAAACTGAGAGTCTAGCTTGGCCTTCTTAAGAGCTGCAGGAAAAGGTGGTGGCACAAAAATTTTTGATTGTGAAGTGGATGGGGGTGTTAAGATAGACGACTTGCCTGAAGTTTTTTCTGATGTAACTGTTTCTGGCTCTTTCTCGCTTTTTGGTTCAGGCTCGACCGTCTTTCCACTCCTTAATTCAATTGCTTTCACCTGTTCCTTCGGATTCTTCTCAGTGTCACTTGGCAAAGTACCCTGATCTCTGCTGGAAATTTATTTGGCCAATTGCCCTATTTGATTCTCCAGATTCTTTATCGATGCATCTTGATTCTGCATGCGGGTTTCAGTAGATGATATAAACTTCTGCATCATCTGCTCCAAGCTTGATTTCTCCTCTTGAGGCTGCCTGCTGTAGTTCTGATTCCCATATGCTTTATTATTCAGTCCACCCCACGAGAAATTTGGATGGTGTCTCCACCCTGGATTGTATGAATTCGAAAATGGGTCATTCCTTGGGCGATTTTGATTTCCCATGTGACTTGCCATAACTCCCTCCGGTTGAGAAAATGTTTGACAGTCATTCGTGAAATGCTCTGCACCACATTTTTCACACCACACTTCTTGTACTCGCATCACAAAGTTTCCCATGCTTAGTTCCTCAATCCTTTTGTTCATGACTTCAAGTTGAGCAGCCACTGATGTGAATGCATCAATTTGATGAATTCCAGTAGATTTCCGGGCAGCACCCCTTTCAGATTGAGGATGATAGCTACTAGATGCCATTTCCTTGATTAATTCAAAGCCATCCTCTGACGATTTTCGCAGAAGATTTACACCTGCAGCTGCATCTAACATGGTACGATTTGAGTGAGAAAGACCATAATAAAAAGTTTGTACCACAAGACCCTCTGGTAATTGGTGGTGTGGACATCTCCGCAGTAGATCCTTGTAGCGCTCCCATGTTTCGTAAAACGTTTCCTGTTCTCCTTGGGAAAAAGTTGTGATATCAGCTCTCAGCTTCATTGACTTAGATGGTGGAAAGTATTTGCTGAGGAAAGACTTCGCCAAATCATCCCAAGTTGTGATGGAACCTGCAGGTAAATTTGTTAGCCATGCTTTCGCCTTGTCTCGTAGTGAAAAAGGGAATAAACGCAACCGAATAGCGTCATCAGAAACTCCCTGTATCTTGAATGTATCACAAATTTCCAGAAAATTTGTGATGTGTACATATGGTTCATCAATGACACTCCCACCAAATTGAAGTGTGTTCTGAATCATTTGAAGAATGACCGGCTTTATATCAAAGTGATTAGCTGCTTCAGTTGGCCGGATGATGTTTGGTCTAGCACCTTCAATGTTTGGCAAGGCAAGATCCATCATGGATCTGTAAACTGGTTGTTCCTGTTCATGTTCTTCTTCCATTTCTTGTTGTTGTTGTTTCCTTCTTCTCCTATGAAAAGTTCTCTCGATTTCTGAAAAAGGCAATAGTTCCTCAGGTGAGTGTTGCATGTACTGCAAGAGAATCCTGCAATCCACAGATGGAAATGAGTGATTAAAATTGTAATAGAGAAAAATCAAATAAAACAAATTAAAATCTATTTAGTCCCCGGCAACGGCGCCAAAAACTTGATCGACGGAATACTAACACTTAAATTTTCTTTAAAAATCTCTCAAATCCAGTCGATAATAATCGCAAGTGCACGATTCAAGTTATAATAAAATGTACTGAGTACGAGTATCGTCCTCAGGGACTAACAATAGTAATTTGTCTCGTTGATTTTCAACTACACAAAGTATCTCAAATTTGATTTTGGAATTATCTAACATTTAAAATTAATTAAGAACTCAACGTAAATAAAAGTGGATTTCACAACCAAACAATCAATTCTCAGACTGAAGAACACCAATTCAAAATGATTTTGTTGGAATTTCGGTTCACCTTTCCCCTAATTGAACTGGACGATTGGAATTTAATTTATTCTTATAAATTTGACAGAAATTCCTGTAACATTGACACTCTCTCTCGAGGTGATGTCAAACTAATCAAATCAGTGAAATAATTAAATCTCTTTAATTATTTATCATGACTGATTGCTTTGCGTTCTATGAATTCTACAACTTTCAATCTGGTGGTCTATGGCTATCAACATGTACTAAATACCATATCTCTATGCATATTTTAAGTCCATGGATTCTATCATTCGTCCTAATTAGGAACCTATCTCTCGATAGCAATTCACAATTTACGAATCTATGTTAAGGGTAGCTAATCATCAACATAGAAAGAAAAACATGATAAAATCAATTATAAACATAAATCAAATCTCAATACGTCCGGTGATTCAATCACACTACAGTGTTTCGGGGTTAGGATCCCCTCGATTCCAACAAAATAAAAACTTAGCTACTGGAATTCATTACAAAAATTCAATCTCAAAAGTGTTTAACATAAAAATTCAGAAGAGAAGAAAAGAAAAACTCCCAACGGAGAAGAGAAATCTTGAATTGCTCAGCCGCCGTCTGCCTCCTGATGTGCGTCCGTCTCTCCCCTCAAAAACTAAAGAAAGAATTGTTTTTAAAGTCCCCCAAGAATCCTTCCCGAGATAAACTCTCTAAAAAATAAAAATAAAATAAAATTTCACGTCAGCGCATCGCGCCCGAGCGGTAGAAAATTACCGCGCGGGCGCCTGAAAATTTGGCTACTCCTATTTCCCAAGTTCGTGGTTGCGCCCGCGCGGTAGAAAATTGCCGCGTGGGCTCCATGCCTTTCTGCCAGCTACTGTTTTACAAATGATGAGTGCGCCCGCGCGGTAGAAAATTGCCTCGTGGGTGCCTCGTCTTTTTCCAGAAATGTGTTTTTCTTCTTGCGCTATCCTCACCGCCTCAATTGTGCATCACCTTCTCACCAAGTATCAACATTTCTTGGTGATTTCCTGCAATAAAAATAAATAAACCAGAGAAGTGACTACAAAAAAACTTTAAAACAATAAACGAAACAAGAATGGTAAAAACAGACACAACGAAAATGAAACTAATGCAAAACAAACACAAAACAAGCAAAAATAACGCACAAAAACGACTCCTATCATGAAGACAGCTTTTCTTAATGGGGATATTAAGGAAGAAATTTACATGTCTCAACCTGAAGGGTTCACATCTATCGGAAGTGAGCATAAAGTATGAAAACTTCAGAGATCTATTTATGGTCTCAAACAGGCATCTAGGAGCTGGAACCTCATATTTGATGGTACAATCAAAGAGTTTGGGTTTACTAAGAATCCTGAGGAACCCTGTGTGTATAAGAAGGTCAGTGGGAGTGCTGTGACATTCCTATTACTTTATGTTGATGACATTCTACTCATTGAGAATGATGTAGGAATGTTGCAATCAACTAAAGTATGGTTATCGAGTAAGTTCTCAATGATGGACTTTGGTGAATCATCTTTTGTATTAGGAATACAAATCTATCGGGATAGATCGAAAAGATTGCTTGGTCTCACCCCGTCCATATACATTGATACCATCGTGAAGAGGTTCTCGATGGATGAGTCTAAGGGAGGACATCTACCAATGTGTCATGGCGTGTCTCTATCCAAGTCCATGTCTCCCAAGAATGATGCAGAGATAAAGGCGATGACACGCATTCCATATGCATCTGCAATTGGTAGTATCATGTATGCGATGATATCTACACGTCCTGACGTGGCCTATGCACTTAGTGTTACAAGTAGATATCAATCAAACCCTGGTCTTCCACACTGGAAAGCTGTGAAAGACATTCTCAAGTATTTGAAAAGGACTGAGAATATGTTCTTGGTTTATGGGGGTGGAGAACTAAATTTGGAAGGCTATATCGACTCTAGCTTCCAAAGCGATGTTGATGATTCGAAGTCAACTTCCGGTTTTATATTCATGCTCAATGGTGCTGCTGTTTGTTGGAAGAGTTCCAAACAAAACAGCACTGCGGATTCAACCATTGAGGCATAATATATTGCTGCATCAGATGCTGCAAAGGAAGCTATTTGGATTAGGAATTTCGTCCAAGAGTTGGGCGTTATTCCTAATGGAGTTGATCCAGTCCCGATGTACTGCGAAAACACTAGTGTCGTTGCTCAGGAAAAAAACCAAGGTCTCATCAGAAATCCAAACATGTACTGAGAAAATACCACATCATCCGAGAAATTGTGGAACGAGGAGATGTCTTGTTAGACAGAGTCGCCTCCGCAGATAATGTTGTTGATCCACTAACTAAGCCTTTACCAGTACCATTGTTCGAAACGCATCGCGAATCAATGGGTTTGAAGAATATGGGTAGTTGGCTCTAGTGCAAGTGGGAGATTGTTAGAGTAGGTGCCGGTCGAGCCAATGTGTTGGCCGATGGTTCTTAAGAGAACTCTTGTATGACAATATTTATTTTAATAATATTTGACATTATTTAATTTGGCAAATCTTTATCTGTAAATCAATGCAAGCTGCATAGATAAGCCCTTGAATATATAAATAGTAGAAAGAATATGAGATGGTCATGTGATGACTATCATGAAACTCATATTTGGAATATTGTATATTCTAAACTGTTCCTAGTCGATTCAGTCTCCATAAAGAAGGATAAAGGCCGCTCAAGCTTGAGACTAGTATTTGCGATGTGAGTACCATGTTTCATTGGTAGGGGACATGGAGATGTCCAAGCATGAAAATAGGTGCTCCTTGTAGAGTGCACTGAACAACACTCCCTAAAGGATTTTCCAAGTGGTTCTCACTTATCGAGTGGAGAAGTCCTAGTTTATGGTTGTACATCATTAGTCCTTATGACTTGGGACAACATGGAGACTCTATATGCTAGTGCTTCACTTTGACTTGTTTACCGACTCATCTGGGGTTATCAAGTGGCAATGTTGGGTGTTGTGACGAAACATATAGGAGTCAATGCATTGTAGTCGGGGATTCACCGCTTACCTACGGGTATGGATATCCTATGTAATCTCATGCATACGTATTTTTAAATCTCTAATCAGAGTAGGTGGTAATTAAGAAAGGGGTTTCTTGAATTACACTTTCGATGCAACTACATCATGACACATAGTTATCGATTCAATGACAACTCTCGATAAACCAATGGTTGTCGAATTGGTCGGGATATATGAGTTGAAGGGACCGTACTGTACGCTAACCATAATTGATTGGTTCTTGCAGGCACTATCATTTGATACCTAGGGAGTCATGTAAGCGATGCTGCTAGACGTTTATCATGGTTGGTTGGGTACTATCAGACTTGAGTTTTCTGACGTTCTTATTATCAAGGAGTTGATCAATAAAAATGGAGCTATATGGCGTATGCTCACATAAGGGACTTGTTGATCCCGAATCACATGGAGATGTGAACCCACTGCTAGTTGTATCAGTGAACCATTGAGGGTCACACAAGTACTAGCTTTCTAGATCCCGTTGAGATTAAAATTAGTTCAATGTGTTGAACAACTTATAAAGGAGTTTGTAAGTAAAATAAATTAGAAGTTTGACTTCTAAATTGGAGATTAAATGAAAAGTAAATTTTCATTTGTGAATGTGTTCCAAGATTAAAAATTGACTTAAAATAATTAGTTTGTGAAAATGTTGATTTTCTAAAATATTATTTTGAACTTAATTAATTAATTCAAGAGTTGAATTAATTTAGCACTAATAGACATTGTAATGTACAAATAATTAAATTAATTCATGTGTTAAATTAATTAAACACTATTGAGTCTAGTAGAGCTCAAATTAATATAATATTGAATAATTATATACTAGTGGACTTGAATGAGTTCAAGTTAGATTTAATTAATTATTTAAACTTAATTGAGATTAAGTTTAATGTTTAATTATATTAAATAAGTTCTAAAACATGTATATATATTATATATATTTTCAAAATATATATATATATATATATCAATGTTATATATATGTGTGATGGAATTTGAAGGGTTGGAAGAAGGGTTGCAATTTTCCATGCAAATCTTGCACTTTTCCATGCATGGTTTAATTGTATCCATTTAATCCTTTACCTTTAATATATTATTATGAATAATATACACACATTATTCATTCCAATTTGGAGGAGAAGTGGCCGAACACTTCTTGACAATATTCTCCAAGTTTTCTTTCAATTTTTTAGGAAGAAGAAAAGGAAAATCTCAATGCAAAATTCTCTACATATTCTAGTGAATATTTAGAGCGGATCTAGATCGTCTAGTCGTGGACCTAATTCGAAGGCTTGAAGTATTGAATCCATTTTGAGCAAGTTGTGCTCTTGGAAGCTTGTAGATAGTATCTACAACTTCAAGAGCCTAGTTGTTTATCAACTTGGTTGGAGCCATAAATCAATCTTTGAGATTGATAGGTAAAACTTCTAAACACCCTTTGGTTGTTTTATTTTGAATGCTACACAAGTGCTTTGATCTCTTTTGTTAAAAATTTTAATATTTCCGTTGCGTTTCCGGGCACGAGTTAACCGATCACCTACAGACTTCCCAGGGTGTCACCCATCCTAGTACTGCTCTTGCCCAAGCACGGTTAACTTCAGAGTTCTAATGGGATCCGGTGCATTAGTGCTGGTATGATCGCACGCAACAGTGAATGAATTCTTTGTTGTTTTGTCTCTCGAATTGCGGATCGGAGGAACAGGCGCTGCACTTTAAAACGCAAAGCTCGTCTCAATACTACAACTCGCATCTTAGTCTAAGAGACGGAAAAGATCAAATTCCAACCCGGAGATGGTCTTTTGGGTCGTTTTTCCCATGGGGCGCCCTGGGACCCATCGAAGCAGCCCGAGTCACCCAGATCGCACGTCCACATCGTGTGATTCAGTCTATTGCATCTTTTATATCCGCGGATTGGATTGAAAGAGTCGGAAATAAGACGGCGAGGAATCAGAGGAACAAGAAGTACGAGTAATAAAAAAAAAATTAATGAAAAAGAAGTGCAACACGAGGACTTCCAGGGGGTCACCCATCCTAGTACTACTCTTGCCCAAGCACGTTTAACTTCGGAGTTCTGATGGGATCCGGTGCATTAGTGCTGATATGATCGCACCCAACAGTGAATGAATTCTTTGTTGTTTTGTCTCTCGAATTGCGGATCGGAGGAACAGGCGCATCACTTTCAGCGCACATCTTGGTCTAAGAGACGGAGACGCACAAATTCCAACCCACCGAATTGCGGATCGGAGAAAGAATATGAGATGGTCTTTCGGGTCGTTTTTCTAGTAGGGCGCGCTGGGACCCACCGAAGCGGCACGCGTCACCCAGATCGCACGTCCACGTCGTGTGATTCAGTCTATTGTATCTTTTCTATCCGAGGATTGGACTGTAAGAGTCAGGAATAGGACGGCGAGAAATCGGAGGAACAAGAAGTACGAGTAATAAAATAAAATTAATGAAAATGGGGTGCAACACGAGGACTTCCCAAGGGCTCACCCATCCTAGTATTGCTCTTGCACAATCACACTTAACTTCGGAGTTCTGATGGGATCCGGTGCATTAGTGCTGGTTTGATCGCACCCGACAGTGAATAAATTCTTTGTTGTTTTGTCTCTCGAATTGCGGATCGAAGGATCAGGCGCATCACTTTCTAACGGACATAACTTTCGATCGGTTGAGAGTTACGGGAGCTTCATCTGGGTGTAAGAGACAGAGACGTACAAATTCCAACCAGGAGATGGTCTTTTCGGTTGTTTTTTCCATAGGGCGCGCTGGGACCCACCAAAGCGGCCCGCGTCACTTAGATCGCATGTCCACGTCCTGTGATTCAGTCTATTGCGTCTTTTCTATCCGTGGATTGGATTAAAAGAGTTGGGAATAGGACGGCGAGGAATCGGAGGAACAAGAAGTATGAGTAATAAAAAAAGAAATTAATAAAAAAGTGGTGCAACACGAGAACTTCCCAGGTGTTCACCCAGCCGAGTGCTGCTCTCGCCCAAGCACGCTTAACTTCGGAGTTCTGATTGGATCCGGTGCATTAGTGCTGGTATGATTGCGCCCAACAGTGAATGAATTATTGGTTGTTTTGTTTCTCTAATTGCGGATCGTAGGAACAGGCACTGCACTTTCAAACAGACATAACTTTTGATCGGCTGAGAGTTACGGGAGCTTCAGCCTGCTCACGTGAAACTCGTCTCGATACCTATAGCACGCATCTTGGTCTTAGAGATGGAGACGCACAAATTCCAACCCGGAGATGGTCATTTGGATCGTTTTTCCCGTAGGGCGCGCTGAGACCCTCCGAAGCGGCCCGCGTCACCCATATCGCACGTCCACTACGTGTAATTCAGTCTATTGAATCTTTTTTATCCGAGGATTGGACTATAAGAGTCAGGAATAGGACGGTGAGGAATCAGAGGAACAATAAGTACGGGTAATATAAAAAAAATTAATGAAAAAGGGGTGCAACACGAGGACTTCCTACGGGGTCACCTATCCTAGTACTGCTCTCGCCCAAGCACGCTTAACTTCGGAGTTCTGATGGGATCCGATGCATTAGTGCTGGAATGATCGCACCCAACAGTGAATGAATTCTTTGTTGTTTTGTCTCTCAAATTGCGGATCGGAGGAACAGGCGCTGCACTTTCAAACGAACATAACTTTCGATCGGCTGAGAGTTACGGGAGCTTCAGCCTGCTCACGCGAAGCTCGTCTCGATACCTACAGCGCGCATCTTGGTCTAAGAGACGGAGACGCACAAATTCCAACCCAAAGATGGTCTTTTGGGTTGTTTTTCCCATAGGGCGCGCTGGGACCCACCGAAGCGGCCCGCGTCACCCAGATCCCAGTCCACATCATTTGATTCCGTGTATTGCATCTTTTCTATCCGAGGATTGGACTGTAAGAGTCGGAAATAGGACGGTGAGGAATCGGAGGAACAAGAAGTACGGGTAATAAAAAAAATTAATGAAAAAAGGGAGCAACACGAGGACTTTTCAAGAGGTCACCCATCCTAGTACTGCTCTTGCCCAAGCATGCTTAACTTCGGAGTTCTTATGGGATCCTGTGCATTAGTGCTGGTATGATCGCACCAGACAGTGAATGAATTTTTCGTTCTTTTGTCTCTCGAATTGCGGATCGGAGGAATAGGCGCTTCACTTTCAAATGTATGTAACTTTCGATCGGCTGAGAGTTACGGGGGCTTCAGCCTGCTCACGCGAAGCTCGTCTCGATACCTAAAGCGCACATCTCGGTCTAAGAGACGGAGACTCACAAATTCCAACCAGGATATGGTCTTTTGGGTCATTTTTCCCGTAGGGCGCGCTGGGACCTTTCGAAGTGGCCCGCGTCACCCAGATCGCACGACCACGTCGTGTGATTCAGTCTATTGCATCTTTTCTATCCGAGGATTGGACTATAAGAGTCAGGAATAGGACGGCGAGGAATCGGAAGAACAATAAGTACGAGTAATAAAAAAAAATTAATGCAAAAGGGGTGCAACACGAGGACTACCTAAGGGGTCACCCATCCTAGTACTGCTCTCGCCCAAGCACGCTTAACTTTGGAGTTTTGATGGGATCAGGTGCATTAGTGCTGGTATGATCGCACCCAACAGTGAAAGAATTCTTTGTTGTTTTGTCTCTCGAATTGCGGATCGGAGGAACAGGCGCTGCACTTTCAAACGGACATAACTTTCGATCGGCTAAGAGTTATGGGAGCTTCAGCCTGCTCACGCAAAGCTCGTCTCAATACCTATGCGCGCATCTCGATATAAGATACGAAGATGCACAAATTCCAACCCGGAGATGGTCTTTCGGGTCGTTTTTCATGTAGGGTGCGCTAGGACCCAGCGAAGCGGCTTGCGTCACCCAGATCGCAGGTCCACGTCGTGTGATTCAGTCTATTGCATCTTTTTTAACCGCGGATTGGACTGAAAGAGTAGGGAATAGGACGGAGAGGAATCGGAGGAACAATAAGTACGAGTAATAAAAAAATAAATTAATGAAAAAGGGGTGCAACACGTGTACTTCCCAGGGGGTCACCCATCCTAATACTGCTCTCGCCCAAGCACGCTTAACTTCGGAGTTCTGATGGGATCAGGTGCATTAGTGCTGGTATGATCGCACCCAACAGTGAATGAATTCTTTGTTGTTCTTTCTCTCGAATTGCGGATCAGAGGAACAGGCGCTGCACTTTCAAATGGGCATAACTTTCGATCGGCTGAGAGTTACGGGAGTTTTAGCCTACTCACGCGAAGATCGTCTCGATACCTACAGCGTGCATCTCGGTCTAAAATACGGAGACGCACAAATTCCTACCCGGAGATTGTTTTTCGGGTCTTTTTTCCCGTAGGGCACGCTGGGACCCACCGAAGCGGCCCGCTTCACCAAGATTGCACGTCCACGTCGTGTGATTCAGTCTATTGCATCTTTTTTATCCGAGGATTGGACTGTAAGAGTCGGGAATATGACGGCGAGGAATCGGAGGAACAATAAGTACGAGTAATAAAAAAAGAAATTAATGAAAAAAGGGTGCAACACGTGGACTTCCCAGGGAGTCACCCATCCTAGTACTACTCTCGCCCAAGCATGCTTAACTTAAGAGTTCTGATGGGATCTGGTGCAATAGTGATGGTATGATCGCAACCAACAGTGAATGAATTCTTTGTTGTTTTCTCTCTAGAATTGCGGATCGGAGGAACAGGCGCTGCACTTTCAAACGGCATAAATTTCGATCGGCTGAGAGTTACGGAAGCTTCAGCTTGCTCACGCGAAGCTCGTCTCGATACCTATAGAGCGCATCTCGGCTTAAGAGAAGGAAACACACAAATTCCAACAAGGAGATGGTCTTTCGGGTCATTTTTCCCGTAGGGCACCCTGGGACCCACCGTAGCGGCCCGCGTCACCCAGGTCGCACGTCCACATCGTGTGATTCAGTCTATTGCATCTTTTATATCCGAGGATTGGATTGTAAGAGTCGAGAATAGGATGGCGAGGAATCGGAAAAACAATAAGTACGAGTAATAAAAAAAGAAATTAATGAAAAAGAGCTGTAACACGAGGACTTCCCAGGGGGTCACCCATCCTAGTACTGCTCTCACCCAAGCACGCTTAACTTTGGAGTTCTTATGGGATCCGGATTATTAGTGCTAGTATGATCGCACCCAACAGTGAATGAATTCTTTGTTGTTTTTTCTTTCGAATTTCGGATCTAAAGAACAGGCGCTGCACTTTCAAACGGACATAATTTCGATCGGCTGAGAGTTACGGGAGCTTTAGCCTTCTCACGCGAAGCTCGTCTCGATATCTATAGCACGCATCTCGGTCTAAGAGACGGAGACAAAAAATTTCCATCCCGGAGATGGTCTTTCGGGTCATTTTTCCCGTAGGGCGCGCTGGGACCCTCCGAAGCGGCTTGCGATCGCACGTCCACTACGTGTAATTTAGTCTATTGAATCTTTTCTATCCGAGGATTGGACTGTAAGAGTCAGGAATAGGACGGCGAGGAATCGGAGGAACAATAAATACGGGTAATATAAAAAGAAATTAATGAAAAAAGGGTGCAACACGAGGACTTCCCAGAGGGTCACCTATCCTAGTACTGCTCTCGCCCAAGCACGCTTAACTTCGGAGTTCTGATGGGATCCGATGCATTAGTGCTGGTATGATCGCACCCAACAGTGAATGAATTTTTTGTTATTTTGTCTCTCGAATTGCGAATCGGAGGAACAGGCGCTGCACTTTCAAACGGACATAACTTTTGATCGGCTGAGAGTTACGGGAGCTTCAGCCACATCTTGGTCTAAGAGACAGAGACGCACAAATTCCAACCCGAAGATGGTCTTTTGGGTCGTTTTTCTAGTATGGTGCGTTGGGACCCATTGAAGCGGCCCGCGTCACTTAAATCGTAGGTCCACATCATGTGATTCAGCCTATTGCATCTTTTTTATCCGCGGATTGGACTGAAAGAGTCGGGAATAGGACGGCGTGGAATCGGAGGAACAAGAAGTACGAGTAATAAAAAAATAAATTAATGAAAAAAGAGTGCAACACGAGAACATTCCAGGGGGTCACGCATCCTAGTACTGCTCTCGCCCAAGCCCGCTTAACTTTGGAGTTCTGATGGGATCCGTTGCATTAGTGCTGGTATGATCGCACCCATTTAAAAGTGCAGAGCCTGTTCCTCCGATCCGCAATTCGAGAAACAAAACAACAAAGAATTCATTCTCGCCCAAGAACGCTTAACTTAGGAGTTCTGATGGGATCCGGTGCATTAGTGCTGGTATGATCGCACCCAACAGTGAATGAATTCTTTGTTGTTTTCTCTCTCGAATTTCGGATCGGAGGAACAGGCGCTGCACTTTCAAACGAGCATAACTTTCGATCGGCTGAGAGTTATGGGAGCTTCAGCCTGCTCACGTGAAGTTCGTCTCGATATCTATAGTGCGCATCTCGGTCTAAGAGAAGGAGACGCACAAATTACATCCAGGAGATGGTCTTTCATGTCATTTTTCCCGTAGGGCGAGCTGGGACCCATCGAAGCGGTCCGCGTCACCTATATCGCACGTCCACGTCGTGTGATTCAGTCTATTTCATATTTTCTATCCGAGGATTGGACTATAAGAGTCGGGAATAGGATGGCGAGGAATCGGAGGAACAATAAGTACGAGAAATAAAAAAAGAAATTATCGAAAAAGGGGTGCAAACCGAGGACTTTCCAGGGGGTCACCCATCCTAGTACTGCTCTCGTCCAAGCACGCTTAATTTCGGAGTTCTAATGGGATCCGATGCATTAGAACTAGTATGATCGCACCCAACAGTGAATAAATTCTTTATTGTTTTACTTTTGAATTGCGGATCAGAGGAACAGGCTCTGCACTTTCAAACGCACATAATTTTCGATCGGCTGAGAGTTGCGGGAGATTCAGCCTACTCACGCGAATCTCGTCTCGATACCTACAGCGTGCATCTCGGTCTAATAGACGGAGACGCACAAATTCCAACCTGGAGATGGTCTTTTAGGTAATTTTTTTCGTAGGGCACGCTAGGACCCACCAAAGCGGCCCGCGTCACCCAGATCGCACGTCCACGCCGTGTGATTCTGTCTATTTCATCTTTTATATCTGAGGATTAGACTGTAAGAGTCGCGAATATGACGGAGAGGAATCGGAGGAACAAGAAGTACGAGTAATAAAAAAAAATATTAATGAAAAAGGGTTGCAACCCAAAGACTTCCCAGGGAGTCACCCATCCTAGTACTTATCTCGCCCAAGCACACTTAACTTCGGAGTTCTGATGGGATCCGGTGCATTAGTGCTGGTATGATCGCACCCGACAGGGAATGAATTCTTTGTTGTTTTATCTCTCGAATTGCGGATCGGAGGAACATGCGCTGCACTTTCAAACGGACATAAATTTTGATCGGCTGAGAGTTACGGGAGCTTCAGCCTGCTCACTCGAAGCTCGTCTCGATACCTATAGCGTGCATATCGGTCTAAGAGACGGAGACGCACAAATTCCAACCTGGAGATGGACTTTCGGTTTGTTTTTTCCCGTAGGGCGCGCTGGGACCCACCAAAGCGGCCCGCGTCACTCAGATCGCACGTCCATGTAGTGTGATTCAGTCTATTGCATCTTTTCTATCGATGAGTTGGACTGAAAGAATCGAGAATAGGACGGCGAGGAATCAGAGGAACAAGAAGTACGAGTAATAAAAAAAGAAATTAATGAAAAAGGGTGCAACACGAGGACTTCCCAGTGAAAAAATACTTTATTGTTTTGTCTCTCGAATTGCGGATCGTATAAACAGGCGCTGCACTTTCAATCGGACATAACTTTCAATCGGCTAAGAGTTACGGGAGCTTCAGCCTACTCACGCAAAGCTCGTCTCGATACCTACAGTGCGCATCTCGGTCTGAGACACGGAGACGCTCAAATTCCAACCTGGAGATGGTCTTTCGGGTCATTTTTCTCGTAGGGCATGCTGTGACCCACCGAAGCACCTCGTCTCACCCAGATCGCACGTCCATGTCGTGTGATTCAGTCTATTGCATATTTTATATCCGCGGATTGGACTGAAAGATTCGGGAATAGGACGGCGAGGAATCGGAGGAACAAGAAGTACGAGTAATAAAAAAAATTAATGAAAAAGGGTTTCAACACGAGGACTTTCCAAGGGATCATCCATCCTAGTACTGCTCTCGCTCAAGCACGCTTAATTTCGGAGTTCTGATGGGATTCGGTGCATTAGTTCTCGTATGATCGCACCCAATAGTGAATGAATTCTTTAATGTTTTGTCTCTCGAATTGCGGATCGGAGGAACAGGCGCTGCACTTTCAAATGGGTATAACTTTCGATCGGCAGAGAGATACGGGAGCTTCAGCCTGCTCACGCGAGATCTTCTCAATACCTACAGCGCATATCTCGGTCTAAGAGACGGAGACACTCAAATTCCATCCCGGAGATGGTCTTTTGGGTCGTTTTTCCCGTAGGGCGCTGGGACCTATCGAAGCGGCCCAAGTCACCCAGATCGCACGTCCATGTCGTGTGATTCAGTCTATTGCATCTTTTCTATCTGAGGATTGGACTGTAAGAGTCAGGAATAGGACAGCGAGGAATCGGAGGAACAAGAAGTACGCGTAATAAAAAAAGAAATTAACGAAAAAGTATTGCAACACGAGGACTTCCCAAGGGGTCACCCATCCTAGTACTGCTCTTGCCCAAGCACGCTTAACTTGGGATTTCTGATGGGATCCGGTGCATTAATGCTGGTATGATTGCACCCAACAATTAATAAATTCTTTGTTGTTTTGTCTCTCGATTTGCGGATCGGAGGAACAGGCGCTGCACTTTCAAACGGACATAACTTTCGATCGGCTGAGAGTTACGGGAGCTTCATCCTGCTCACGCGAAGCTCGTCTCGATACCTATAGCGTGCATCTCGGTCTTAGAGATAGAGACACGCAAATTCCAACTCGGAGATGGTCTTTTGGGTCGTTTTTCCCGTAGGGCGCGCTGGGAACCACCGAAGCGGCCTGCGTCACCCAAGTTGCATGTCCACGTCGTGTGATTCAGTCTATTGCATATTTTTTATCCGCGGATTGGACTAAAAGAGTCGGGAATAGGACGTCAACGAATCGGAGGAACAAGAAATACGAATAATAAAAAAAGAAATTAATGAAAAAGTGGTGAAACACGAGGACTTCCCAGGGGTCACCAATCCTAGTACTGCTCTCGCCAAAGCACGCTTAACTTTGGAATTCTGATGGGATCCGATGCATTAGTACTGGTATGATCGCACCCAATAGTGAATGAATTCTTTATTGTTTTGTCTCTCGAATTGCGGATCGGAGGAACAGGCGCTGCACTTTCAAACGCGAAGCTCGTCTCGATACCTACAATGCGCATCTAAGTCTAAGAGACAGAGACGCTCAAATTCCAACCTAGAGATGGTATTTCGGGTCATTTTTTCCGTAGGGGACGCTGGGACCCACCGAAGCGGCCCGCGTCACCCAGATCGCACATATACGTGTGATTCAGTCTATTTCATATTTTCTATCCTCGGATTGGACTGAAAGAGTGGAGAATAGGACGGTGAGGAATCGGAGGAAAAAGAATTACGAGTAATAAAAAAAGAAATTAATGAAAAATAGGTGCAACACGAGGACTTCCTAGGGGGTCACCCATCCTAGCATTACTCTCGTCCAAGCATGCTTAACTTCGGAGTTCTGATGGGATCCGGTGCATTAGTTCTGGTATGATTGCATGCGAATCTCTTCTTGATACCTACAGTGCGGATCTCGGTCTAAGAGACGGAGACGCAGAAATTCCAACTGGAGATGGTCTTTCGGGTCGTTTTTCCCGTAGAGCTTGCTGGGACACACCGAAGCGGCCCGCGTCACCCAAATCGCATGTCTACGTTGTGTGATTCAGTCTATTGCATCTTTTCTATACGAGGATTGGACTGTAAAAGTCTGGAATAGGACGGAGAGGAATCAGAGGAACAAGAAGTACGAGTAATAAAAAATGAAATTAATAAAAAAGGGGTGCAACACTAGGACTTCCCAGTGGGGTCACGCATCCTAGCACTGCTCTTACCCAAGAACGCTTAACTTCGGAGTTCTGATGGGATCCGGTGCATTAGTGCTGGTATGATCGCACGCAACAGTGATCGAATTCTTTGTTGTTTTTTCTCTTGAATTGCGGATCGGAGGAACAGGCGCTGCACTTTCAAACGGACATAACTTTCGATCGGCCGAGAGTTACGGGAGTTTCAGCCTGCTCACGCGAAGCTCGTCTCGATAACTACAACGCGCTTCTCGGTCTAAGATACGGAGATGCTCAAATTCCAACCCGAAGATGGTCTTTCGGGTAGTTTTTCCCGTAGGGCGCGCTGGGACCCACCAAAGCGGCCCGTGTCACCGAGATCGCACGTCCACATCGTGTAATCCAGTCTATTGCATCTTTTCTATCTGCGGATTGGACTGAAAGAGTCGGGACTAGGATGGAAATGAATCGGAGGAACAAGAAGTACGAATAAAAAAAGAAATTAATGAAAAATGAGTGCAACACGAGGACTTCCCAAGGGGTCACCAATCCTAGTATTGCTCTCTCCCAAGCACGCTTAACTTTGGAGTTCTGATGTCGATACCTACAACACGCATCTCTGTCTAAGAGACGGAGACGCTAAAATTCCAAACCGAAGATGGTATTTCGGGTCACTTTTCCCGTAGGATGCGCTGGGTCCCACCGAAGCGGCCGCGTCACCCAGATCGCACGTCCACGTCGTGTGATTCAGTCTATTGCATCTTTTCTATCCGCGAATTTGACTGAAAGAGTTGGGAATAGGACGACGAGAAATCGGAGGAACAAGAAGTACGAGTAATAAAAAAAGAATTTAATGAAAAATGGGTGCAAAACAAGGACTTCCCAGGGGGTAACCCATCCTAGTACTGTTCTCGCCCAAGCACGCTTAACTTCGGAGTTCTGATGGGATCTAGTGCATTAGTGCTGATATGATTGCACCCAACAGTGAATGAATTCTTTCTTGTTTTGTCTCTCGAATTGCGGATCAGAGGAAGAAGCGCTGCACTTTCAAACGGACATAACTTTCGATCGGCTGAGAGTTACGGGAGCTTCAGCATGCTCACGCAAAGCTCGTCTCGATACCTACAGTGCACATCTCGGTATAAGAGACGGAGACGCACAAATTCCAACCCGGAGATGGTATTTCGGGTTGTTTTTCCCGTAGGACATGCTGGGACCCATCGAAGTGGCCCGCGTCACCCAGATCGCACGTCCACGTCATGTGATTCAGTTTATTGTATCTTTTATATCCGCGGATTGGACTGAAAGAGTCGGGAATAGGACGACGAGGAATCGGAGGAACAAGAAGTACGAGTAATAAAAAAAAGAAATTAATGAAAAAGGGTTGCAACACGAGGACTTCCCAGGAGGTCACCCATCCTTGTACTGCTCTCGCCCAAGCACGCTTAACTTCGAAGTTTTGATGGGATCCGATGCATTAGTACTGTTATGATCGCACCCAACAGTGAATGAATTTTTTATTGTTTTGTTTCTCGAATTGCGGATCGGAGGAACAGGCGCTGCTCTTTCAAATGCGAAGCTCGTTTCAAAACCTACAATGCGCATCTCAGTCTAAGAGACGGAGACGCTAAAATTCAAACCAGGAGATGGTCTTTCGAGTCGTTTTTCCCGTAGGGCACGCTAGGACCCACCGAAACGGCCCGCGTCACCCAGATCGCACGTCCACGTCGTGTGATTCAGTTTATTGCATCTTTTCTATCCGCGGATTGGACTGAAAGAGTCGGGAATAGGATGGCGAGAAATTGGAGGAACAAAAAGTACGAGTAATAAAAAAAAAATTAATGAAAAAGGGGTGCAACATGAGGACTTACCAGGGGGTCAACCATCCTAGTACTGCTCTCGCCCAAGAACGCTTAACTTCGGTGTTCAGATGGGATCCGGTGCATTAGTGCTGGTATGATCGCACCCAACAGTGAATGAATTCTTTGTTGTTTTGTCTCTAAAATTGCGGATCAGAGGAACAGCTTGCTCATGCGAAGCTCGTCTCGATACCTACAGTGCGCATCTCATTCTACGAGACGGAGATGATCAAATTCCAACCCGGAGATGGTCTTTCAGGTCGTTTTTCCCGTAGGGCGTGATGAGACTCACCGAAGCGACCCGCGTCACCCAGATGGCACGTCCACGTCATGTGATTCAGTCTATTGCATTTTTATATCCGTGGATTGGACTGAAAGATTCTGGAATAGGACGGCGAGGAATCGGAGGAACAAGAAGTACGAGTAATAAAAAAAAAATTAATGAAAAAGGGGTGAAACACGAGGACTTCCCAAGGGGTCACCCATCCTAGTTCTGCTCTTGCCCAAGCACGCTTAACTTTTGAGTTCTGATGGGATCCGGTGCATTAGTGCTGGTATGATCGAACCCAGCAGTGAATGAATTCTTTGTTGTTTTGTCTCTCGAATTGCGGATCAAAGGAACAGGCGATGCACTTTCAAACGGACATAACTTTCGATTGACTAAGAGTTACGGGAGCTTCAGCCTGCTCACGCGAAGCTCATCTCGATACCTATAGCGCGCATCTCGTTCTAAGAGACAGAGATGCACAAATTCCAACCCGAAGATGGTCTTTCAGGCCGTTTTTCCTGTATGGCACGCTGGGACCCACCGAAGCGGCCCGCGTCACACAGATCGCACGGCCACGTCGTGTGATTCAGTATATTGCATCTTTTCTATCCGCGGATTGGACTGAAAGAGTCGGGAATAGGACGGCGAGGAATCGAAGGAACAAGAAGTACGACTAATAAAAAAAGAAATTAATGAAAAAGGGGTGCAACACGAGGACTTCCCAGGGGGTCACCCATCCTAGTACTTCTCTCGCCCAAGCACGCTTAACTTCGGAGTTATGATGAGATCCGATGCATTAGTGCTGTTATGATCGCACCCAACAGTGAATGAATTCTTTATTGTTTTGTCTCTCTAATTGCGGGTCAGAGGAACAGGCGCTGCACTTTCAAACGCGAAACTCGTCTCGATACCTACAATGCGCATCTTAGTCTAAGAGACGGAGACGCTAAAATTCCAACCAGGAGATGGTCTTTCAAGTCGTTTTTCCCACAGGGCGCGCTGGGACACACCGAAGCGGCCCGCGTCACCAAGATCGCACGTCCACGTCGTGTGATTCACTCTATTGAATATTTTATATCCGCGAATTGGACTGAGAGAGTCGGGAATATGACGGCGAGAAATCAGGGAACAAGAAATACGAGTAATAAAAAAAATATTAATGAAAAAGGTGTGCAAGAGGAGGACTTCCCAAGGGGTCACCCATCCTAGTACTGCTCTTGCCAAGCACGCTTAACTTCGGAGTTTTGATGGGATCCAGTGCATTAGTGCTGGTATGATCGCACCCAACAATGAATGAATTCTTTGTTGTTTTGTCTCTCGAATTGCGGATCGGAGGAACAGGCGCTTCACTTTCAAACATACATAACTTTCGATCGGCTGAGAGTTACGGGAGCTTCAGCATGCTCACGCGAAGCTCGTCTCGATACCTACAGCGCGCATCTCAGTCTGAGAGACGGAGACGCTCAAATTCCAACCCGGAGATGGTCTTTCGGGTCATTTTTCCCGTAGGGCTTGTTGGGACCCAACGAAGTGGCCCGCTTCATCCATTTTGTACGTCCAAGTTGTGTGATTCAGTCTATTACATCTTTTCTATCCGAGGATTGGACTGTAAAATTCGGAAATAGGACGGCGAGGAATCGGAGGAACAAGAAGTACGAGTAATAAAAAAAAAATTAATGAAAAAGGGGTGCAACACGAGAACTTCCCAGGGGGGTCACACATCCTAGTACTGCTCCCTCCCAAGCACGCTTAACTTCGGAGTTCTAATGGGATCCGTTGCATTAGTGCTAGTATGATCGCACCCAAGAGTAAATGAATTATTTGCTGTTTTGTCTCTCGAATTGCGGATCGGAGGAACAGGCGATGCACTTTCAAACGAACATAACTTTCGATCGGCTAAGAGTTACGGGAGCTTCAGCCTGCTCACGCGAAGCTCATCTCGATACCTACAGTGCGCATCTCGGTATAAGAGATGGAGACGCACAAATTACAACCCGAAGATGGTCTTTCGGGTCGTTTTTTCCGTAGGGTGCACTGGGACCCACCGAAGCGGCCCGTGTCACCCAGATCGCACGTCCACGTCATGTGATTCAGTATATTGCATCTTTTCTATCCGAGGATTGGACTGTAAGAGTTGGAAATTGGACGGCAAGGAATTGGAGGAACAAGAAGTACGAGTAATAAAAAAAATTTATGAAAAAGGGGTGCAAAAAGAGGACTTCACAGGGGGTCACCCATCCTAGTACTGCTCTCGCCCAGAACGCTTAACTTCGGAGTTCTGATGGAATCCGGGGCATTATTGCTTGTATGATCGCATCCAACAGTGAATGAATTCTTTATTGTTTTGTCTCTCGAATTGCGGATCGGGGGAACAGGCACTGCACTTTCAAACGGACATAACTTTCGATCGGCTGAGAGTTACGGGAGCTTCAGCCTGCTCACGCGAAGCTCGTCTCGATACCTACAGTGCGAATCTCGTTCTAAGAGACGGAAACGCACAAATTCCAACCAGAAGATGGTCTTTCGGGTCGTTTTTCCCATAGGGCGCGCTAGGACCCAGCAAAGCGGCCCGCGTCAACCAGATCGCACGTCCACGTCATGCAATTCAGTCTATTGCATCTTTCCTATGCATGGATTGGACTGAAAGAGTCGGGAATAGGACAGCGAGAAATCGGAGGAACAAGAAGTACGAGTAATAAAAAAAGTAATTAATGAAAAATGGGTGCAACACGAGGACTTCCCAAGGGGTCACCCATCCTAGTACTTCTCTCGCCCAAGCACGCTGAACTTTAGATTTCTGATGGGATCCGGTGAATTAGTGCTGGTATGATCGCATCCAACAGTGAATGAATTCTTTGTTTTTTTGTCTCTCGAATTGCGGATCGGAGGAACAAGCGCTGCACTTTCAAACGGACATAACTTTCGATCGGCTGAGAGTTACGGGAGCTTCATCCCGCTCACATGAAGCTCGTCTCGATACCTATAGCATGCATCTCAGTCTGAGAGATCGAGACGCGCAAATTCCAACCCGAAGATGGTCTTTCCGGTCATTTTTCCCGTAGGGCGCGCTGGGACCCACCGAAGCGGCTTGCGTCACCTAGATCGCACGTCCACGTTGTGTGATTCAGACTATTGCATCTTTTCTATCCGCGGATTGAAGTGAAATAGTCTGGAAAAGGACGGCGAGGAATCGGAGGAACAAGAAGTATGAGTAATAAAAAAAGAAATTATTGAAAAATTGGTGCAACACGAGGACTTGCGAGGGGGTCACCATCCTAGTATTGCTCTCGTCCAAGCACGCTTAACTTCGGAGTTCTGATGGGATCCGATGCATTAGTGCTGGTATGATCGCACCCAAAAGTGAATGAATTCTTTCTTAGATTGTCTATCGAATTGCGGATCGGAGGAACAGGCGCTGAACAACGCGCATCTCAGTCTAAGAGACGGAGACGCTCAAATTCCAACCCGGAGATGGTCTTTTGGGTCGTTTTTCCCATAAGGCGTGCTGGAACCCACCAAAGCGGCCCGCGTCACCCAGATTGCACGTCCACGCATGATTCAGTCTATTGCATCTTATCTATCCGCGGATTGGACTGAAAGAGTTGGGAATAGGAGGGCGAGGAATCGGAGGAACAAGAAGTACGAGTAATAAAAAAAGAAATTAATGAAAAATGAGTGCAACACGAGGAATTCCAAGGGGGTCACTCATCCTAATACTGCTTTCGCCCAAGCACGCTTAACTTCGGAGTTCTGATGGGATCTGGTGCATTAGTGCTAGTATGATCGCACCCAACAGTGAATGAATTCTTTATTGTTTGGTCTCTCGAATTGCGGATCGGAGAAACAGGCTCTGCACTTTCAAACGCACATAACTTTCGATCGATTGAGAGTTACGGGAGCTTCAGCCTGCTCACATGAAGCTTGTCTCGATACCTACAGCACGCATCTCGGTCTAAGAGGCGGAGATGCACAAATTCCAACCAGAGATTGTAGTGACCCTACCCGGATCCACTACCTAATCAGAGTTAAGAGCATAATTAAACATGCATTAAATAAATCGCTGCGGAAGACTTAAATAAAAACAGACCGGCAGAATACAACCGGTTAAATAAATTCGATTATACAACCCAATTGAACCCTAAAGGCAAAACCTACAGCTAATCCTGCTGTCTTCACTGGTCACTGGCTACTCCAAGCTCCTGGTGCTCAATCCTGCACCTACACCTGCCCCGTCGAATGGGGTGTACAGGTATACAAAAAAGACTAGACGTGAGATCTAAGATCAATACGAAAGCACTGGGTAAAACATACAAATATGATGCATGCAAATGATAGGGTATCCATATCTGGGATAAATGTATATAACTACTCAGTAACGGCGCCTAGGATATGAGTGGTACAACCCGGGGAGCAAACCCTGTGTACACTGCTCATTCCTACAGGACGTGGACTGTGTCCCCCGATGCTAATCACCTCATGACCCGTCAGTCACTGGGCACTAGACATCAACCGTCCAGACAGGGCTGAGCGGCCCTACATGGATCATCTCACAAGATGGATAGGCACAATATGATATGCACGTGCTGCATAATAAATGACATACAAATGCAACATATAAGCATGCAAAACCCGCTGGCTATCTCAGTCAGTACTTACGTACCTTACTACAGGCATTTCCTAGCAGTCCTGCTCTAGGTTCCAAGCCTATATCAGCTCTACAATGCAGATACCCATGCATCAATATTTAAGCTCTAAAAGCCTTAATTAAGCTATTGCATACTCCTAAATATTTTAAGGAGACCATAGCTATACCTGCGTCCGTCGTCAGCCCACTGATGACAATTGCCTCAAAACTAGGCCACAGCTCCGCCTCGACGCCTGGATCGCTATGCCACTTCCGGATTCCCAATAGGATGCCTAGAACTCCCTAGATCTGAGTTAGAAGGCTAAGGAATCAGAGAGAAAAGAGGGAAAGGTGCGAGTTGAAAATGAAATTTCGGACTTCTATTTATAGACGCAGTTCGGAGCCTCCAAACCCGGTTCGGAACGTCCGAACACGATCGGAACCTCCGATCCCATCTTCGGAGCATCCGATCGCCCAATATTACATCAGCCATGACGTCACCTTGCTGATGTAAGCGATGACGTGTGCCCTGGTCCCGATCGAAACGTCCGATCTCACCGACGGAGCTTCCGATCTCGATCGGAGCCTCCGATCCGAGTTCGGATCCTCCGAACCCGTTCGGATCCTCCGATCTTTGGTTCGGATCCTCCGATCCATCCGAACCCTCGGAACTTTCCCGACCATTTTCGAGTGTCTTGAATCCATTTCTGGACTCCGTTAACCCATTTGGAATTTCCTTAATCATGTTTTACTTAATCTAAACATGATTACACGATTAATGTACTCATTAATCGCTAATTCTGGATACGGGTTACTACATTCTCCCCCCCTTAAAAGATTTCGTCCTCGAAATCTAGGGTAAAACCTCGAGAACGTACAAGAAACCTTGGCTCGAGTGTCTGGTCGAAATATCCTCCGACACACTCAGACTCACGTCGAATTCTCTGCAAGCTTCATTAATGCTGAACCGCATTAACATTTTCTCAGCTGAAAATTTCTGCGCTACTGGTCGACAATCGAACTTCCTTAACGCTAGCGTATCGTAACACTGATACATCTTTCACTCGGACCACGATCTTCCTGACCACGAAGGATACAATACCCGCTTGATCAAGAATATCGTCTCAAAGGAAATCTTATACTGACGAAGACCAAGTCATAACCTGACTGGTTTTACTGCATTCGTCGAATCAGTAATAAAAACTAACCATCTAATGGTTCCAAAAGTTCTCGGTGCTCAACACCTCTAGTTAGGAAACACTTTTCCCAACACTGTGCCGACACAACAAAACTCAAATTTCTCCCCAAGAGAATCTAGTTGACTCAAGTCTATACTTCAATGTAACTGCTCACGATGTTTCCTAGACTGGTTACCCTCCCCACTCTCCCTGAAGCACAACCGGCTTCCCAAGGAATACTGGGAACTTAAACCATCATGTCTAGTACATTCTGATGTCCACGTTTCTTAGTATAACCTCAACACTGTGCCCTGATGATGACTATCATTTCTTGCAATTCATGACACTACGTCATCTCCTAGCCATTGGCCTGCGAAATCACGCATACATTGAAAATGGAAGTCATCACGCCTCTGATGATCTAAATCATCTCGATCATAGGTTATTCACCTCATGAATTTCAATCGATAGACATCCTCTGGTTAGTTATACATACTTGCAACCACTGTACACACATCAAGATTAAGGCAAGCTACCACCAATATGCTCGACTGGGACATTCCACAGTGCACAAACATATGGAAACGCTTCCTATTTTGTCTCGAAACTCGACAGTCATTGTACCTGGTATAACTCAACTCAGAGTCTCAGATAATACCATCAGCTCATACCAATCTCCCAAGGTCGAATCATAAAGATCCTGGAAAATATTTGTGCCCAAAGTAACTTGTCGCACAACACCCCTGACTGTTGTCACTGCTGAAACGCAATATCCTTGACAAACAGTCTGCACGGATGTGGCTTGTCGACTTGAAAGAACAAGTTGCTTCATCGCTATCTTGCGAAATCTTCAATTCCAACAACAATCTTGTTGGCTACTAAGTCGAAATTCTACTATCTCTGTCATTTCAGAGACATCGTTCATCACACGCTAGAAGACTAGTGACACATCCTGCTAGATCTCGAGGATCAGATCCTAGCTAATGTCACACAGATCAGACAACTGATGTTTCCTTGCTAATGTCCATTAGCATTTCCAACTACTCGTCGGATCCAACCACAACGGTACACATAGATGCTCTCACTTAACCGAAATGTTCGGTCAACAATCTTCACTATTGTTGTTCAATGGAAAACTCTCACATGAAACAGCAACATGATCCTTTCCTGACCTATTGCTATCACTAAGCAATTGATTGGATCAATATCAGTTTCCTTCTTAACAAGAATGCACTATACTGGAAACTATCAACTCCCTTGCTTGTCTCCACTGTCAAGTTAGCACCTAACTTGATCATACAAGTCCACTTGCAATCGTTCCCGATTAGAGCAATCCCAGAAGATTAATCTTTGGCGATCATTGAGACTAAATAACTCAGATCTCCGATTTCTCTGAGATGGTATTCAGTACTCATCCAATAAGCATTACTCGACAAAATACTATCCCAAGTATTTCTTAATTGCTATATCCTGATCAACCCTGATTGGCTCAACCAATCGAATTCATCGATTTACTTAAGCTCGCACTTATCAGATCAAACCACCACTGATCATTCACCCTACATGGCTCGGTCAATAACCATGACTCAGCTGCCACAAAGAACCATTTCCAAACGGTGTCAGATCACAGTACATAAGTAGTTTACTTGGCACAAGTCCTGCGCCTTTTCAGCACTACTAACCGCTACTTCGTATTCTGAACTTAATCATCCTAACTTTGACAGAGTTAGCCAATAACCACTAGTAGTCACTAGCACAGATCTCGTGCCACCTTAGCACTACCAATCGTTGTCTTGTTCACCCAAGGCAAACATCAAGATAAACTAAGCCCATTTCCATCCCATGGAAAATCCTACGCTCAATCTCTGAAAATATCAGACAGTACTTAGTGCAATCACTGGACTCACTATCCTTGCCTCGTTCATTCAGAATGAACACCACAGTTCGTCAAGTCCAAGAAGAATAACTAAAGAATTCCAAAGATTTCCACAATCTTCGAACACACTCCTGATCATATCCCTTGTTAAGATTGTGCAACAATTTAAGACTAAGGTAGCTTACCATGTTAAACCACCTGGACAACCAGCAAGGCTTCATGGTCATAGGCCATGCTTCCCTCACATCTTAAATAGTCATATACAATCCTTAGCGTCTGACATAATCTATCACAGATGAAGTCAATCATCAAGGAGTAGTCCTCGTATTCGAGTCTAAGTCTTAAAACAGCATCCCATCCAAGGAAGTTCTAACCACAACTCTGATGACAACCCATAGCCATCGCTGGTAGAATCCGTCCACCTATTAGATCCACATGTCTAGCAGTAACCCAAAGTATAATACCTATATGCTCAAGGTACACACTCGTCAAGAAAATTCCTCCAAGATTGGATCCCACAGCAGAATACTCAACCTATATCTCTGGCACATCAGATGATATCAAACCATCGATATCAAACCTGATATCTAATCCAAGGTCATACCTCGTCGTGACTGCTACCAACTCCCTAGACTGATTAGCCTTCCCACTGCCATCTCCTGAAGCACAAAGGCTCCCAGGTAACCTCTGAAGGACAAAGACTCCCAGAGTAATACTGGCATAGGGTCGCGCCCCATCACGTCTAGTCCTGGTCATAGTCCACAAATCTCGGCATATACTGGACTGGTATCCTGATGAAAACCAATCATCACAAGCCTCAACCTAACGAAGGTCAGACAGCCTACTATTCCAAGAAACAACCTAGAACAAAGCCCAAATGTTCTAAACCGAACAATATGCCTAATGCCTCTAGATGAGTCCACTCATCGCTGGCACTATCTTAGTCTTCTGACTAATTAGGTCAATCCTAGTAAAACGCCTAGACTAACCGCAAGTCAAACAGTCACAGTCGGCTCACTCAAATCCCATGAGCTACAGCAGTTGAACACTAATCAACTAAACCCAATCCAAACTTCTGCACAATCATGCAATCATCCACGAATTGCTGGATAAATAAAACATGTATCATTGCTTCCATTTATGTACAATTTCTCAATTACAATCCCATGTAATACATACAGTATTCAAAATACAATGAAATGTACAATCGAACTTGAAATGATACAACCATAGTATGATGATTCATTACAACTGAAATACTATTTACAACTACAACGATCCAGTATTTAAATCATCGTACTAGTCTTCATTTCTTGAGCATGAAGCTTCTAATCGACACATGCATCGATACAAGCATACTCCCGACCAAGTCTCTCTACATGTCCTCCTACGAAGAACTCTGGAGAAATGGCTTGTGATAGCTAACCAGCTATGCTCTGCGTCAGTGAATGTCAGTCGACCCCTTCTGCTCACGATCTACCATCAGCGTCCTTCTTGTATTCATATCATGCTTTTGAACATGAAGTTTCCCGTGTGCCTACCGAACGCATCGATATCAGCATACCGGCAAAACCATGTACTACATGAGGTTAAATACCTTACGCTCGAAACCTGTTATGCCTTAGGCACTCGAGGCATTCTCTGGTGAAGGTCTATCTGAAAATCTCTCCAACTACTAGTGGAGAATCTTCATAGTAGTGTCATCATGGTACGGACGATACAGATGCAAGCATCAAGTGCGTCCCATCCAATGCTCTGCCACTGCCTCTGGCATCCGGTACTCGATCCAAAGCTAGGATCCACATTAGTAAAAGCCATGAAAACTCGGACACGATCCATCACTTCTGTCCGCACTTGCTGGAATCCCATAAGCCAAATCTTCAAAATCCTGCCGATGATGATAGTCTCTGGGCAAACTAATTGCCGCATCATCACCTCTTCCAAGGTCTCATCCATCCTATAAGGATAACCCAAAGTCTCATTACTATATCCCAAGTCTCTTGCATGCATATGCTCTGATACCAATAAATGTAGTGACCCTACCCGGATCCACTACCTAATCAGAGTTAACAGCATAATTAAACATGAATTAAATAAATCGCTGCGGAAGACTTAAATAAAAATAGACCGGCATAATACAACCGGTTAAATAAATTCGATTATACAACCCAATTGAACTCTAAAGGCAAAACCTACAGCTAATCCTGCTGTCTTCACTGGTCACTGGCTACTCCAAGCTCCTGGTGCTCAATCCTGCACCTACACCTGCCCCGTCGAATGAGGTGTCTAGGTATACAGAAAAGACTGGACGTGAGCTCTAAGCTCAATACGAAAGCACTGGGTAAAACATACAAATATGATGCATGCAAATGATAGGGTATCCATATCTGGGATAACTGTATATAACTACTCAGTAACGGCGCCTAGGATATGAGTGGTACAACCCGGGGAGCAAATCCTGTGTACACTGCTCATTCCTACAGGACGTGGACTGTGTCCCCCGATGCTAATCACCTCATGACCCGTCAGTCACTGGGCACTAGACATCAACCGTCCAGACAGGGCTGAGCGGCCCTACATGGCTCATCTCACAAGATGGATAGGCACAATATGATATGCACGTGCTGCATAATAAATGATATACAAAAGCAACATATAAGCATGCAAAACCCGCTGGCTATCTCAGTCAGTACTTACGTACCTTACTACAGGCAGTTCCTAGCAGTCCCGCTCTAGGTTCCAAGCCTATATCAGCTCTACAATGCAAATACCCATGCATCAATATTTAAGCTCTAAAAGCCTTAATTAAGCTATTGCATACTCCTAAATATTTTAAGGAGACCATAGCTATACCTGCGTCCGTCATCAGCCCGCTGATGACAATTGCCTCAAAACTAGGCCACAGCTCCGCCTCGACGCCTGGATCGCTATGCCACTTCCGGATTCCCAATAGGATGCCTAGAACTCCCTGGATCTGAGTTAGAAGGCTAAGGAATCAGAGAGAAAAGAGGGAAAGGTGCGAGTTGAAAATGAAATTTCGGACCTCTATTTATAGACGGAGTTCGGAGCCTCCGAACCCGGTTCGGAACGTCCGAACACGATCGGAACCTTCGATCCCATCTTCGGACCGTTCGATCGCCCAATATTACGTCAGTCATGATGTCACCTTGCTGACGTAAGCGATGACGTGTGCCCTGGTCCCGATCGAAACGTCCAATCTCACCGACGGAGCTTCCGATCTCGATCGGAGCCTCCAATCCGAGTTCGGATCCTCCGAACCCATTCGGATCCTCCGATCTTTGGTTCGGATCCTCCGATCCATCCGAACCCTCGGAACCTTCCCGACCATTTTCGAGTGTCTTGAATCCATTTCTGGACTCCGTTAACCCATTTGGAATTTTCTTAATCATGTTTTACTTAATCTAAACATGATTATACAATTAATATACTCATTAATCGCTAATTCTGGATACGGGTTACTACAGAGATGGTCTTTTGGGTCGTCGTTCCCGTAACCAAAATCAGTAATTAAGGAATTAATCATAATTACTTGGATAGAGTTCGAAAGCTCCGAAGGTGAGTTCGGAAGCTCCGAACAGGATCAGAAGCTCCGATGCAGGATCGGAAGCTCCGATGGTATTACGTCAGGCATGACGTGTGGTTAGATCGGAAGCTCCGATCACCCCTATCCGAAGTCAACAAGTGATATTTTGACACTTGGCAGATCAGGATCTTCGGAAGCTCCGATGGCAGGATCGGACGTTCCGATCAAGGATAGGAAGCTCCGATCGTTGTCTATAAATAGAAGGCCGAGAATTCATTTTTAATTGCCAATTCCGGATTTCCTCTCTACTCTAGTCGTATTCGAGTTGTTCTAGACTTCCTAGGCTTGACCCGGGAGTCGTTGAGGCGTTCGATAGTCGTAGCGGAGTTGTGCCCAAGTTCTGGAGACATCGACATCAAAGGGCTAACGATGGACGAAGGTATAGCTTTTGCTTCCTATAAATATTTAGGAGTATGCAATAGCTTAGTTAAGGATTTTAGATCACTTTAATGATAGTAGTATCATTTGGCAGTGTAGAGCAGACTATAGGCGTGGACCTAGAGTTGGTAGAGCTTGCACTGATTTGAGGTACGAAAGTACTGTTCGAGATATCCTGACTGAGTATGCATGTATTATGTGACTGCATGGTTTATATGTCATTGATTTATGCTGCATTCATTTGCATATTGAGCTATCTCCTTTGAGATGTCTATTAGTAGGGTTATTCCCTATCCTGTTAGTGGTTGGACTTCCATCGATTTGGGTCCGGCATATCCACTGGTATTATGGTATGGGAGCCACCTCCTGAAGCGATGGCACAGCGTACTACATACCAGGGCCCGGTCTGTCTCTGTTATCTGATCTTTGACCTCGAGTTTATAGGGAGTTCACTTTGCATGCATGTATACTCATACTCTCGTACTGACCGTTTTATGCTCACGTCTCGTACTCTGTGTTTCTGGACACCCTATTCCATGGGGCAGGCTTGCGATTGGACGAGGCAGGTGGATCCAAGAGGGGCTAGTCAGTGGTTGACCAGCTGGAGCTTTGTCTAGGTTTTATTTCTGTTGTTTTGAGGTTGATACAGCTATTCGATTTGGTTGTATGTTATTTGGATAAATTACAGATTCCTTTACTTGGAATTGTATATTGTTTATTGGTTTCCGCAGATTATTCTGATATCTGTTTAAATTAAATTAATTGCATGCCTAAGTTTTGTTTAGTAGGTGATCCAGAAAAGGGTCATTACATTTATGGTATCAGAGCATGCAAAAGTATTCTTGGGATTTAGTCTCATCATGAGGTAATTTTGTAGATGGCAGATCGTGACGACCAGAGTTCTCATGGCAGTATTGGTGGGCGTTGGGGTGATGCCGACCGGGAGCCTCGTCGGGAACGCCGCCATCATCATCGATATGAGGACCGTTTCAGTGTACGTCGATTCTTGCAGATGGGGCCTAAGCCCTTAGTTGGAGGTGAGTCTTCGGAGGATGCGGAGAATTGGTTAGACCGCATGGAGACGACTTTTCAAACTTTCCACTGCACCGAGGAGCAGAAGATGGAGACCCTTGGCTATCTTCTGGATGGGCGAGCCCGTAGGTGGTGGAGGCTTACTTCTGCACCTTTGGTTTCGGCTAGAGGAGTGGCCACCTGGGCCGAGTTCCGCACAGCTTTTCAAAAAGCTGCATTTTCCTCTTGCACTCCGTCAGTCGAAAGCGGGCGAGCTATTGAGTCTGCGCCAGGGAGCCATGTCTATTGATGAGTATCAGCAGAAGTTCTTTGATCTGATATCCTATTGCCCCAATATTGCCGATAGCTCTGGGATGAAGTATAATCTGTTCCTTCAAGGCCTTAACCCTGAGATCCATGACCGTGTGGCGGTTGGCGACGACATGTCCTATGAGGGTTTGGTGAGCCGTTGTCACCAGGCGGAGGACAGCATTCGGCGGAACAGGTCTTTCTCTCAGTCGAGACCTGCTAGTTCTTTGGGTCCCCGTGCCCAATCTTTCAAGAAGTCTGGATCTACTTCTTCTTCCTCTGGCTCTGCTGGTGTTGTCCGTTTTGGTAAGAAGTACAAGTGTGATCACTGTGGGAAGAACCATCCATCCGACAAGTGCCGTAGAGCTTCTGGAGCTTATTTCCGTTGTGGAGAGACTGGTCATATCTGGAGGGATTGTCCACTGTCTGGGGGAGGTGGTTCTGGTTCTGGTTCAGGATCTGGTTCTCAGGCCACCGTTCAGCAGAGGTCGTAGGGACAGCCTGCTGGGAGTTCTCATTTGAGGCCACGAGCTTCTGTCCAGGTGTTTGCCTTGAGACATGATCAGGCAGTGGAGGAGAATGAGTAATTCATCGCAGGTACATTTCTTCTTTATGGTATACCTGCTCTTGTACTTATTGACACTGGTGCATCTCATTCCTTCATTTCTGCACGTTTTGTTTAGAGGCATAAGTTATCATGCATTGCACTAGACGTAGTGGTGTTTGTTTCTACTCCGACGGGCCAATTTGCTTTGGCTAAGCGTCTAGTGATGGGTTGCCCTTTAGAGTTCGAGGGTAACATTCTGTTAGCAAATCTCATAGTCCTGGCGATGAACGACTTTGATTGCATTCTGGGAATAGATATGTTGACTACCTATCGAGCTTCAGTGGACTGCTATCAGAGATTAGTACGCTTTCATTCGGAGGGGAGTGAGAGCTAGTTTTTCTATGGAGAGGGAGCGCGACCCCCGATGCCCTTGGTATCAGCTTTGAGAGCCTGTCGAGCTCTAGAGTCTGGCGGGGAAGGCTACCTTATCTATGCAGTTGATTTGTCCGCTGAGAGCATTGGGATAGAGAGCATTCCGGTCGTGGATGAATTTCCAGATGTTTTTCCTGATGAGATTCTGGGTTTTCTTCCTACTAGGGAAGTCGAGTTTGGCATAGAGTTGATGCCAGGAACTTCACCTATTTCTCGAGAACCGTATCATCTAGCTCCGTTAGAGATGCGCGAGTTGAAGAATCAGCTACAGGATCTTTTGGACAAGGGGTACATTCGTCCTAGTGTATCTCCTTGGGGAGCTCCTGTTCTCTTTGTAAAGAAGAAGGATGGGTCGATGCGGTTGTGCATTGACTATCGGCAGCTGAATCGAGTCACTGTGAAGAACAAGTATCTGTTGCCTCGTATTGATGACTTGTTTGATCAGCTGCAGGGCACGTCAGTTTACTCCAAGATTGACTTTAGATCTGGGTATCATCAGTTGAGAGTCCGTGATCAGGACGTAGCCAAGACTGCATTCCGTACTCGTTATGGGCATTACGAGTTCCTAGTGATGCCATTTGGTTTGACTAATGCGCCGGCTATATTCATGGATCTGATGAACCGTGTCTTCAGGGAGTATTTGGACAAGTTTGTCGTGGTATTCATTGACGACATCTTGGTGTATTCGCGTAATACGGAAGAGCATGTTTCTCACTTGCGGTTGGTACTGCAGACTCTTCGAGATGAGCAGTTGTACGCCAAGCTGAGAAAGTGTGAGTTCTGGATGGATAGAGTGGTCTTTCTTGGCCATATCATATCCAGGGAGGGGATTTCTGTTGATCCAAGCAAGATTGAAGCGGTACTTAATTGATCCGTAGTTTTCTGGGTCTAGCAGGGTATTATCGTCGCTTCATTCTGAACTTCTCTCAGTTAGCTCGACCTTTGACACAGCTTACCTGCAAGGGTGTGGACTTCGAGTGGTCCTCCGAGTGTGAGGAGAATTTCTGTGAGCTTTGACGGCGGTTGACTTTTGCGCCAGTGTTGGCATTACTGTCAGGATCTGGAGGGTATGTAGTATACACTGATGCTTCTCTTCAGGGGTTAGGTTGTGTTCTGACTCAGAATGGGCATGTGATCGCATACGTTTCTAGACAGCTGAAGCTTCGCGAGGACAACTACCCAGTCCATGATTTGGAGTTAGCAGCCATTTTGTTCGCTTTGAAGATTTGGCGCCATTATCTGTATGGCGAGAAATTTGAGATCTTCACCGACCATAAGAGTCTCAAGTATTTGTTCACTCAGGCGGAGTTGAACATGAGGCAGAGAAGTTGGATGGACTTGCTTAAGGACTATGATTGCGAGATTAAGTACCATCTGGGAGCTGCTAATCTCACCGCTGATGCTTTGAGTCGCAAGGTGCGACTATCCGCACTTCAGACTTGTTCGATGTCTAGTGCGATAAGTGACTGTTGTACTTCAGGTTATACCTTCAAACATAAGAAAGGTATGCAGAGTATCTAGATGTTTGCGATATTATCTGAGCCAGCTTTGTATTTGCGGATTCGAGATGCTCAGATGTCTGATTCGAAGACCCAGCGTTTAGCTCGTTTAGCTAACGAGGGTAGCTCGTCTGGATTTCATTATCAGTCAGATGGCTTTCTGTGTTTGTCTGGTAGGCTTGTGATTCCGCAAGATGAAGAGTTGCGAGAGGAGATTTTGTCTCAGGCACATCGCACTAAGTTGAGTATTCATCCTGGGAGCAACAAGATGTACAAGGATCTACGTACTCGTTTCTGGTGGAAAGGAATGAAACGCAGTGTTTATCAGTTTGTTTCGAGATGTTTGGTGTGTCAGCAGGTCAAGGCAGAACATCGACGACCTGGAGGATTTCTTCACAGTCTGCCTATTCCTGAATGGAAATGGGAGTGTATCACAATGGACTTTGTGACACATTTGCCGGTATCCCCGAGGAACTGTGATGCTATCTGGGTTGTGGTATATCGACTCACCAAGTCAGCGCATTTCAATGCCTATAGCCGGGAGTACAATGTGGATCGTATGGCACGGTTGTACATTCAGGAGATCGTTCGACTTCATGGAGTGCCTGTGAGCATTGTAAGCGATCGGGACCCCAGGTTTACTTCTAGATTCTGGGGGAGTGTTCAGCGTGCGATGGGTACTACTCTTAGTTTGAGTACTGCCTATCATCCGGAGAGTGATGGTCAGTCGGAGCGCACTATCCGTGCTTTGGAGGATATGCTTAGAGCATGCGTCATGGATTTTGGTTCAGCCTAGTAGGATCATTTGCCATTGATCGAGTTCGCGTACAACAACAGCTATCATACTAGTATTGGGATGGCACCTTTTGAGGCGTTGTACGGGAGACGTTGTCGTACTCCACTCTTTTGGGAAGAAGTGGGGGAGAGACAGGCTGAGGGACCGGAGTTTATCTAGCAGGCGATAGACATTGTTGATCAGATCAAGAAACGGATTAAGACTGCACAGGATCGCCAGGCCAGCTATGCTAATATCAAGCGTAGGCCTTTGCAGTTCGATGTCGGGGAGAAAGTGTTTCTGAGAGTGTCACCTTTCCGCAAGATTCTTAGATTTTGCCTTAAGGGCAAGTTATCTCCCAGGTTTATCGGTCCGTTTGAGATCTTGGAGAGCATTGGTGATTTGGCTTATCGACTAGCTTTGCCACCACATCTATCCAGTATTCACGACGTGTTCCACGTATCTCTGTTGCGACGGTATGTGGCGGTTGAATCTCATATTCTGCAGCGGTCTGAGGTTCAGGTGAACAAGGATTTGACCTATGTTGAGAAACCTATTCGTATCCTGGATTATAAGGATAAGGTTTTACGGAACAAAGTCATTCCTTTGGTTTTAGTTCAGTGGCAGCGCCGAGGCACTGAGGAAGCTACTTGGGAGCTTGAAGACAGGATGCGTGAAGACCATCCTGAGTTTTTTTGATTTCATTCTTAAGTTGTATTCAGTTGCAAACTCTGTAAATGTTTGATTTGAATAAAGAATGTTTCTGATTTCTGTATTACATTCAGTACTTAAGATCTGATTTCGAGTACAAAATATCTTAAGTGGGGGAGAATGTAGTAGCCCGTAACCAAAATCAGTAATTAAGGAATTAATCATAATTACTTGGATAGAGTTCGGAAGCTCCGAAGGTGAGTTCGGAAGCTCCGAACAGGATCGGAAGCTCCGATGGTATTACGTCAGGCATGACGTGTGGTTAGATCGGAAGCTCTGATCACCCCTATCCGAAGTCAACAAGTGATATTTTGACACGTGGTAGATCAAGATCTTCGGAAGCTCCAATGGCAGGATCGGACGTTCCGATCAAGGTTCGGACGTTCCGATCGAGGATCGGAAGCTCTGATCGTTGTCTATAAATAGAAGGCCGAGAATTCATTTTCAATTGCCAATTCCGGATTTCCTCTCTACTCTAGTCGTATTCGAGTTATTCTAGCCTTCCTAGGCTTGACCCGGGAGTCGTCGAGGCGTTCGATAGTCGTAGCGGAGTTGTGCCCAAGTTCTGGAGACATCGACATCAAAGGGCTAACGACGGACGAAAGTATAGCTTTTGCTTCCTATAAATATTTAGGAGTATGCAATAGCTTAGTTAAGGCTTTTAGAGCACTTTAATGATAGTAGTATCATTTGGCAGCGTAGAGCAGACTATAGGCGTGGACCTAGAGTTGGTAGAGCTTGCACTGATTTGAGGTACGAAAGTACTGTTCGAGATATCCTGACTGAGTATGCATGTATTATGTGACTGCATGGTTTATATGTCATTGATTTATACTGCATTCATTTGCATATTGAGCTATCTCCTTCGAGATGTCTGTTAGTAGGGTTATTCCCTATCCTGTTAGTGGTTGGACTTCCATCGATTTGGGTCCGGCATATCCACTGGTATTATGGTATGGGAGCCACCTCCTGAAGCGACGGCACAGCGTGCTACATAACAGGGCCCGGTCTGTCTCTGTTATCTGATATTTGACCTCGAGTTTATAGAGAGTTCACTTTGCATGCATGTATACTCATACTCTCGTACTGAGCGTTTTATGCTCATGTCTCGTACTCTGTGTTTCTGGACACCCTATTCCATGGGGCAGGTTTGCGATTGGACGAGGCAGGTGGATCCAAGAGGGGCTAGTCAGTGGTTGACCAGCTGGAGCTTCGTCTAGGTTTTATTTCTGTTGTTTTGAGGTTGATACAGCTATTCGATTTGGTTGTATATTATTTGGATAAATTACAGATTCCTTTACTTGGAATTGTATATTGTTTATTGGTTTCCGCAAATTATTCTGATATCTGTTTAAATTAAGTTAATTGCATGCCTAAGTTTTGTTTAGTAGGTGATCCAGGTAAGGGTCAGTACAGGCTTGCTGGGACCCACCGAAGCGGCCCGCGTTACCCAGATTACACGTCCACGTCGTGTGATTCAGTCTATTGCATCTTTTCTATCCGAGGATTGGACTGTAAAAGTCTGGAATAGGACGGAGAGGAATCGGAGGAACAAGAAGTACGAGTAATAAAAAAATAAATTAATGAAAACGGGGTGCAACACGAGGTGTGATTCAGTCTATTGCATCTTTTCTATCCAAGTATTGGACTGTAAGAGTCGGGAATAGGACGACGAGGAATCGGAGGAACAACAGCAATGATAGAATCTTGAATCACTCTCCCAGCATCAACAGATTTTCACGTCACAATGCAGTAAACAAGAGTAGCCTTAGCCTTTTTCACATTTGATGTATGCCCAGATGGAAACATCCTGGCAGCCACAAACTCATGCCAATTGTTCGCTTCTCGTCGAAGAGAAATAGATGAAATTGTAACAGGTTCTTGTCTTGCATTTTTCTTCCATTCCGCCCCCTCATGACACAAAGTCTGAAGTACAAAATCATCGGGAAATGGATCGCTTTTGAATGTCTGGTACTCATCATCTTCAATATTTGGCATGTCATAGATATTATTAATTGTACTCCTGTCAAACGCCACCATTTTACCTCTAACTCTAACCTTGAAATTCACATCTTTGATCATTAGATTAGCGTAAAACTCACAAACCAAAGATATAACGGCCTCCGACGGACTCTTAACAAACGTTTCCCATTCTCTTCTTCTTGCTTCAATTAATGCCGGAGCATCAAGCTCTCTCTGGCTCATTCCTCTTTCTTTCTGCATTCCCTTCTCCGTCAAATCAACATAATAGGATTCGGCTGTGGCATTCCGAAAATGATGGCGATCATATGGGGCAATGAATGCAGAAGATAGTGCTCCCTTGCCCTTAGTTTTTGGCGGCATTGTAAGTCAACAATTCAACACAAATCAATAGCAATAGCCGATTGAATTATCAAAGTCTCAAACACATGGCACAGCAACGTTCAAGCACAACCATATCCCAGACAATTCATCAAACAGTTGGCATGCACGACTTCAATGCTATTAAATTACACGACATCAACCATTCTCATTACTGCAATACATACAAAACAACCTGCCTCCAATCACAATTGATTCAACACGGATCAAATTTGAGAGAAAAAAAATGTAGCTTATTACCGATTCAAGAAATTTGCACAAACCCTCGATGAACCCCCTGTTTCTGTGAGATTGTGGATTTAGCAAGAAGCGTAGATGAAATCTAGGAAGTTGGCTCGTGTCAAAGATGAAATTCCACACAATTTTGTTGTTGCTTGGTTGATTGGAAGAGTGACTCAATACAAATGGTGAGCGGATATAAGAGTTTGAGAGACTGAAACTCCGTGAACAAGCATGTATTGTGTTAATAAATCTGTGAAGGATTTATATGTAGAGTTTTGTGCAGATGCGCGATTGCGCTAGAGGAGGCGCACTTGGAGTCTTGTTTGCGCTGGGATTGCGCAAATGAGTTGCGCGTTTGTGCCTTTTGTTGCGCGGATGGGAAACTCGTTTGCGCTTGAACGTGCGCAAACAACATGCGCGATTGCGCGAGATGCTGCACGGTTGGGATCCTTTGTTTGCGCTTAAAGAGGCGCAGATAACATGCGCGATTGCGCGAGATGCTGCGCACTTAGGCTTTCAATGGACCGAAGAAGCTATGCGGGCGCCCTAAAATTGTGAGCGAGCGCGTTTAAGCTGCTGCCAAAAATCCTAAAAAATAGAAATTTTTTTAACATTAGGCCTCCAAAATTTGTGATAGCACATTCAAAAAAATCATAAATTAACTAATTAACAAAAATAAAATTAAAGCATAAATTGAATAAAAATAGAAAATAAATAAAAATAAAATAAAAAAAATTTGGGTTGCCTCCCAAAAAGCGCTTGGTTTAGAGTCGTCAGCCCGACTTTCACCGATCTTAAGTCTTCCCTTTCTCTTTCACACGCCAAATAAATTCCACGAATCGCCGTTTAAATTTTGCTTTCTTTTTCGCAGCCTTTTACGTTGGTAAATTCGGTGCTTCCAGCTTCTCAACCAGCTTAATCAAGCATAATTATTCGATAGGTGGATTGGGTGTCTTCCTGAATAATTTAAAAATTACTCGTTCGCAATCCACACCCATCGACAATTCACCCTTCTTCACTTCAATTCTTGCATCCGCCGTAAATTAGTGGAGCACCATTATCCGCTTCAATGTCCAAAAATGGTCTTCCGAAAATCAGTGGAGCACCATTATCCGCTTCAATGTCCAAGATCACAAAATCCACTGGGAAGATGAATTTATCCACCTTGACTGGAACATCTTCAACAGTTCCAAGTGGATATGTGATGCTTCTATCCGCCAACTGTAATGAAATCATAGTCGATTGCATCTCTCCCAACTTCAAGGCCCTGTAAATAGATAATGACATTAAATTAATAATGGCCCCTAAATCACAAAGTGCAGTGGTAAAATGAGAACCACCAATAGAACAAGGAATAGTAAAACTCCTTGGATCCTTAAGCTTTTGTGTCATCTTCTTTTGTAGCACGACACTACATTCTTCAATTATACTCACCACCTCGTTCACTAGCAGTGATAAGTGTATTTTATACACTTAATTTATATATACTTTTAATTGTTAATTGCTTGTTTCGAGCAGATTTATGTGGGTATTTTGTTGTTTTTGTGTTTGTAGGAATTTATGGAATTTATGTGGAAAATGAGGAAAAATGAGAAAAATGAGATTTGAGAGAAAAGAATTAAAAGAATAAGAGAGGAAAGAAGAAAGAAGTCAGAGAAGAAGAAAGAAACGGGAAATGAAATTGGGCTTTCATATTGGGCCTTGTTTTAGCGCTACCTTTAGCGCTAATGAAGAGAAGAGAAGGCGCTAACGCGCTTGTTCATTGAAGAGTGAAGATTTGAGCCAGAGCCCTATGCACGCTCGCCTGATCTTTGGGGCGCCCGCGTGTCGCAAGCTTCAGCATTTGGAAATATTTTATCGGAAGGAAACTTCTATATTTTGTGGGCTTTTGAGTGAGCTTTTGTGCACGATATAAAAGGCAATTTTTCATCTGATTAAGGGGGAGAGCCTCCACAACAATTACGGAGGAATCAGAGATTTGATCGTGACTTTTATTTTATTTTGGAAGCTTCATCGTGAAGAACGAAGACGGAGTTTGATAGTCCGGACACGGCGTCGACGACGGATTTGTTTCTTTTATCTTTTATTGTATTCTGAATATGTTTGGATTTATTATTTATTGTTTTCAGAATTTTATTATGAACTAATTTTTATAGTCTAGAGGTCGGATGGAACCTGGTGTAGACACTTTCATGAATTCTTGATTTTATTGAATTGGATTTCTTCTAGATTAATTGTTTTTTCTAGAATTGATTGTCTTTTCAATTATCTGATCAATAATTGATTTGTAATATTTATTTGAAATCTGGCACTCGGGAGAGGAGATTTTGAATAGGACCATTGGAAAATACACTGATAATTGTTTATCTGACTCGGGAGAGCTTATAACTTTAACAGAGCTTTTTAAAAGAGAACATAGTTTTGAATTGATCACTGCAAGTAAATTCTTAATAGGGATATTGGAATTGAATTGTAGTTGATATACTTTATTCGGCACTCGGGAGAGGGAATAATACACGTAAGTGTTCTTGGCTATTAATTGACTGAATTTCATGAAGATTAATTAATTAGGATTGATTGTTGTTGAAACCAGGTGAAATCTATACCTCTAGACCATTATTCTTTGATTGATTATTCCTGAAAGTTGTGTGTGTGCTATCGAAACTTCATTGATTATTTATTTTTATTGCAAAATTCTTGATTATTGATTTTCTAGATAAAGTTTGGACTATTCTAATTACAAGAACTATTATTTTCATTTTACTCCCTGAGGGATCGATACTTGATTTTATCACTATATTAAAACTTGACACTCGTACGCTTGCGAGGAATTTTCACAACAAGCAGCCTCTTTTTCTTGGACATCACCTCCTTGATGAACTTCGCATAATTTGGCATTTGCTCCAAAGCATCAACAAAGGGGATGTTGATATGAATCTTCTTGAAAATCTCCAAGAATTTGGAGAACTGCTCATCTAAAGCTTTCTTGTTGAACCTTTGCGGATATGGAAGTGGACGCTTGTACATCGGTTTCTGCTCAGGTTCAGGATCCTTCTTCTTGACTTCCTTCTCTTCAACTACAGCTTTCTCAGTCCTTTCAGATGGTTGGCTTTCTTCTCTATCTACTTGCTTTCCACTCCTCAACATGATAGCATTGCACTGTTCCTTCGGATTTACTTCAGTGTTTCTTGGAAACTGCCCTCTGTTGTTATCCTTCAAGGCATTCGCCAACTGCCCAATGCTAGTCTCCATGGATTGTAATACAGCACCCATGTTGGCCATGTGCGTCTCCAAGTTGTCAAGGCGAGACTCAGTTCTCTCCATCCTCTTACCTGATTCCTGCACAAAGGTACTAACAACGTCCTCCAAAGAAGGCTTACCCTCACCCTTAGTTGTGTTGTATCTCGGATGAGGATTCAACACATTGTTATTGTTAGCATAAGAAATATTTTCATGATTACGCATACTAGGGTGATAAGTATTAGAGACAGGATTACCTCTTTAAGCTCCATAACCTCGGTAGTCATTTGGATTGATATAATTAACTTCCTCTGGGGTATGTGATCCTTCAACTCCAGTTGAATCTGCAACTTTAATCTTATTCAAAGAAGCTACATCTGTAGTCAGTGCAGATAGTTGAGCGGTGATGGATGTGAGAGGATCCACTGCATACACTCCAGCTGGCTTCTTGACTCCCATACGCTCAGATGGCCATTGAAAACTGTTGATCGTCATCTGATCCAACATATTATAGGCCTGGACATAGTCCTTTGCAAATATAGTACCTCCAGCCGCAGAATCCACATTCATCCTCGTAGGCGCATTTAGTCCGTTGTAAAACCACTCGATCTGCTCCCAATCTGCAAAATTGTGGTTAGGACAACGTCTAAGTAATTCTTTGTACCTTTCCAATGCCGCTAGATCTGTTCAAACTCCTTCTGCCTGAATGTGCTGATTTCGATCTTCAGTTGGGTGGATTTGGCAGGTGGAAAATATTTTGCAAGAAATTTTTCTGTCATTCCCTCCCAAGTAGTGATGCTTCCTAGCGGCAGTGATTGCAACCAACTCCTTTCTTGATCCCTGAGAGAAAACGGAAACAAGCGTAAGCGTATAATATCCTCAGATACACCATTAATTTTTACCGTATCGGTTATCTGCAAGAAGGTGCGTAGGTGTAGGTGAGGATCAGCGGTGGTGCTCCCATTAAATTGGTTCTGTTGAACCATGTTGATCAAAGCAGGTTTTAGCTCAACATTGTTGGCATTGATAGTTCCTCGAGCGATTACAGAATAGTGAGCCTGAAGTGATCTCTGATTGGCACCAATGGAGCTTGTTGTGCTTTTTCTTCAGCCATTCTTTCTATTTTTTCTCTTTTAGCTCTTCTTAAAGCACGTGCAGTGCGCTCGATCTCCGGATCAAAAAGTAATGAATTCGCACTTTGAGATCGTCGCATAGACTGCAATTAAAAATAAGAAGAAATCAATTAGTAACTTAAAATAAAATAAAAAAACTCTAAATTAAAATCTAGACTAATTGCTAACAAGACTAAAAAAATAATCAAAATTTACTCCCTGGCAATGGCGCCAAAAACTTCTTGTGAAAATTACTCACAAGCGTACGAGTGTCAAATTTTAATATAGTGATAAAATCAAGTATCGATCCCACAGGGAGTAAAATGAAAATATTCAGTGCTTGTAATTAAAATAGTCCAAAATTTATCTAGAAAATCAATATTTGAGAGATTTACCTAAAAATAAAAATAAGCAGATGATTTTATAGCATGCAGACAACTTTCAGAAATAATCAATCAGAGAAAATTGGTCTAGAGGTATAGATTTCACCTGGTTTCAACAACAATCAATCCTAATTAATTAATCTTCATGAATTCCAGTAAATTAATAGCCAAGAACACATAAGTTTATTATTTCCCTCTCCCGAACAACAAATAATTTTTATCAAATACAATTCAATTCCAATATCCCTATTAAGAATCTACTTGCAGTGAACTATCACAAAGCAATGTTATTTTTAAAAGCTCTGTTAAAATTATACACTCTCCCGAGCAATATAAATAATTAACAGTGTATTGTCTATTGGTCCTATTCAAAATCTCATCTCTCGAGTGCCAGATTTCAAATAAATATAACAAATCAATTATTGATTAAGTAATTGAAAAGACAATCAATTCTAGAAAAAACAATTAATCTAGAAGAAACTTAATTCAATAAAATCAAAAATTCATGAAAGTGTCTACACCAGGTTCCATCGGACCTCTAGACTTTAAAAAATTAGTTCATAAAAAAATTCTGAATAAAACAAAACATGTTCAAAAATCTAAACATATTCAGAATTAAATAAATAAAAGATAAAGAAAACAAATCCGTCGTCGACTCCGGGTCCGGTCGATCGATCTCCGTCTTCATTTTTCAGTTAAACTCCAGAATTCTCTCCCAGAAAATCACGATCAATTCTCTCTCATATGTGTACGTGTGAATTGTGCGTTTTTCCGTTAATTCTCAGACTTAAATTTCTTTTTATACCATGTACAAAAGTCCAATAAAAATCCCATAAAATATAAAAGTTTTCTTCCCGATTAAAACACTAAATAACGATGGGCAGGCGCTTCACAATCCCAGGCGGGCACGCATAACTCTCTGGAATCCATTTTCTCGCCTTCACAAGACACTGCGCGATTGATCTTCTTCATTTCTCTGTTTAGCGCTTAAACTAGCGCTAACAACAAGCCCAATGTTAAAGTCCAATAACATTTCTCTTCTTTTCTTTTCTTCTACAGCATTTCTTTTTCCTTTCTTTTATTCTTTTCTCACACACTTTTCTTCTTTTCTCCACCAAATCTCCATAATTCCCTACGAACACAAAAACAACAAAACACCCACATAAATCTGCTCGAAACAAACATTTAATAATTAAAATCATATATAAATTAAGTGTATAAAATACACTTATCAAATACTCCCAAACTTAGACTTTTGCTAGTCCCGAGCAAAACTATTAAAACAATAACTTCCAAAAACTCATTCTATCAAACCAACAAGAATAGTCAAGAAATATTATGGAGCAATGACCTCAACAATAATTTCAAAAATTCCAATCCAATCCCATCCAACCTACTAACACTTGAAAGTTTCAATCATAACAAAATAACCGCATAAACATACAATCTCCGCAACTCACGTTTCAAAACACCCTTATCCAATTTCAATTCAAACATTCAGAGATCATGAGGACTTCTTAAGGTAGCATAGGATCAAATACAGGATATCTATCAAAAACACTCACAAATAGGTAAATGCAAAGAATACTAGTGTGTTCGTGTTTCGATAAAAATTCATAATCATTAAAAGTATCAATCAACAGTCCATAGGCTAAATTCTCGCAACTCTTCTCCACTAGTATATTGGGCAACCGTGACTCGGTCAATAGGACTTAATCAGCTTATAATGTAAGGCATGGCTCATGGCTACAAACGAAGGATTAAGAATTCAAAATAAGGAGTAATTTTTATTTATGCTCAATCTAACTTCAACTCCCTTCATTCACAATTTCACACTTATTTTTCTTCACTTTCAATGATTTTTCAATTTTTTCACAACTCTTTTCAACCATTTTTTTTCAACTATTTTTTTTTTCTACTCCCTTTTTCTTTTCAATTCATCCACCACACCATTTCATTTTTCACAAATATCAACTAGGAGCATAAAACATTTTAGCATTCAAATTACTCCCTTAAAGGTAGGAAATAGTGTTTAGGCTATTCAGGTATTCAATGTAGGACCTTGAACAATGATGAATGGGGGTTTAATCACAGGTTTACAAGCATGCCATTCGATTTTCAATAAGCTCAAACAAGGTACTAAGGATAAAATATATTAATAGTTAGCTTGAAAGGCTCAAACGAATTCAGAAAAATCGCCTAAATCATTTCTAATTACAGTTATGCCCGTATTGCGCCTTGAAGAGTGTCCGAACTAGTTCTAGACACGTCTCAATGAAAGAGTGGGTGCCCAGTGAGCCAACTTGTGGCTATGGGCTTTGATGACTCTTTGTACAAACGATCTTTTGTTTAATGTAATTTACACTTTTATTAATGGCAATGACTTTATCTTTCTTCATATTGTTATATTATGATATACTATTGTTGTTTTGATAAAGACCTTGAATATACTATAGTGTATGTAAGATGTGGTAGAACATGGGGATGTCTATCATGAAATACATCTTATAGTCACTGTATATTCTAAACTGTTCCTAGTCGATTGAGCCGTCCGATAATAAGGATAAGGATCGCTCGAGTTTGAGACTAGCATTTGCGATGCGGAGTACCACGTTTCATTGGTAGGGAACATGGAGATGTTCGAAGCATGCAAATGGATATTCATAGGATGAATAATCGAACTACCCTATCCGGACTTTCCAAGTGGTTATCACTTATCGAGTGGATAAAGTCCGCGGTTTTGGTTGTACACCATTAGTCCTTACTACTTGAAACATCATGGAGACTCTATATGCTAGTACTGTGCTTTGACTCGTTTACCGACTCTATGGGGGTCATCAGGTGTCGGGATTGGGTACAGTTACAACACATATAGGAGTCGATGCAGTGTTGTCAAGGATTCACCACATACTTGCGAGTGTGGATATCCTATGCGATCTGAGGAGATATTAGTGTGACGAATCTCTGGCCAGAGTACTTGATGTGATTTAAGAAATGGTTTTTTAGTAGCACATGCGATGTCACTAATTTGATCTTCAAGATGTATTGCATAGTTATCGAATCTTGAGCGACTCTCGATATACCAATGGTTGTTGATTCGATCGGGATATATGGATGAAGGGACCGTACTGTATGCTAACCAAAATCTACTGGTTCTTGTAGGCACTATCAGTGATACCTAGGGAATCATGGGGCGATGTTGCTAGGCGCTTTACCATGATTCGTTGGGCAAGTCGGAAATCGTTGTTCCGAGTCACAAGGAGTTGTGAGCCCACGGCTAGCTGTATCCCTGAACCATTGAGGGTCACACAGTGTAATGGAGTTTTAATCCCCGTTGAGATAGTTAAATTTAAAGAGTTAAATTTAATGAATAAAGAAGTTGGACTTCTTAAATAAGAGTAAGGGAGTAGGATTTCCTAAAATGACATAGGGATGTACATTTTTGGAAACCACTGAATTCGGATTCAGGAAAATTTATCTTGACTTTAAAATGTGCAGAAATGGTTTCTGTGCACATTGGTAAAATCGGTTTATCAATCGGAGTCACGATGAATTTTATATTAATTTCTGAACATGCGGGCTTTGCTTGTCGGGCCTCAACTTATGACTAATGGGCCCTAAGGTGTTAGTGGCCTGCATTATAAATAAGTTATTGCAGTACAGAAATTACACACAATTGGTCATAATTTTGAGAGACAGTTTTCGAAAAAAAAAAAAACCCTAGCTCTCTCTAGAAATTCGGCCGCCCCTCCCTCTCTCTGTCAGAGATTTTTCGGTCTGTGATTTTGAATTGCAGACAGGATTGGCGAATCAAATTCGTTATTCTCTTCGCAGAAAACTTCTGATAGATTTTCTAGTGCAATCTATCAGAGGGATTAAACCTCCATTCGTGGACCTGATTGAAGGAAAGCTTGTTCATCAGTTCCAGGGAGATACAAGAAGCGCAGAGAAATCTGTGTGGTGTCCAATAATCTCGCTTCGAGATTGAAGGTAAAATTTAATAATAGTTATTTAATTTTACACACACAAATAATTTAATCGTATGGTTGATACCCACACTATGGAATTGTTCCATACTAAAAATTTTAAACTTCCGTTGCACCGGGTATCAATCGTGATTGATCTGAACGCCAGTTTTCCAACAGTGGTATCAAAGCCAGGTTGCTCAGATCAAACGATTAAATTAATCGATTGTACAAAAATTTTTGGGTCTTGGTTTTTTAAAACAAAATAAATATTTTAAATAAAAAATTTTTTTTTTTTCGGGCAAAACCCGGGCAGCGATTGGATCGCTGCCCGGTGGGGCAGCAACGGTCGCTGCCCCGGGCGGCGCACGTCGCCGCCCAGGGGCGGCGCTCAGCGCCGCCAGGGCAGCGCTCGGCGCTGCCCAGGGCAACGCACGGCGCCGCCAGGGCAGCGATTGTCGCTGCCCTAAAGGGGCAGCCGGGCTGCCCCGGCCCGCGCCCACGGGTGCGGGCCGGCCCGGGAGTGTCCCGGGCGGCCCGCGGGAAAAATTATTATTTTTTATTTAAATTATTTTTAATGTGTTAAAATTTTATTTTTGGTCCGGTCAAAAATTGTTTTTGATTGGTTCACGAGGCATCGGATCGAATTGTTCGAGTCCGAAAATTTTAAAATTGATTTTTGGATAAATTTGAATTTTTGGAAAATTTTAATATTTTATCCTTAAATTGAATTTTGAAATCAATTATTTTTGGTACAATTGATGATAAGATTTGATCTTATGTATATATTAAGTAAAATATGATTTTATCTATAAAATTAGATTCTGTAGATAAAATATGATTTTATTTAATAAAAGGTAAAATATGATTTTATATGTAAAATATGATTTTATATATAAAATATGATTTTATCCTGTTTAAATTTAAATTGCCATATGCATGATATCCAATAAATTAATTTTGAATTAAATGTTATTGGATAAGGATGATCGATTGCCATGACCAATTTTGTAAGTGTATGTTAGGAATTTACATTTGTTTTATTGTTGTTGGTTTTATTAATGGGCCTGGTTTATGGCCCAATATGAATGTCATATGTAATAAAAGTGGGCTTGGTTTATGGCCCGTTCCCACCTCTAAAATGTATCCCCTACTTGTCATTGCTATTTATTGTAAATACATTAGATTTAGTGGGAGATCAAGATTTGAAGATGGTGGGCCCAGCAGACAATAAAGACGAAGAAATGTAAATTGGAAGCTAATGTAATAGGATTGCATTGCATACTGCATATTACCTAGGATTGGACTAAGACTCGTGATTGGCAACCACGAGTCAATTAGAAATGGAATCGATCATCCTATATATAATATATGATATTATGATTGTATGCATGTTTTAGACATAATTGTATGAATCCGGCAAGCATACAGTAAATTGAAAAATGATGAGACAAATTTTCATAATTAAAAATCTCTCATTTTAAATATGATTTAAAATTGATATCAAGATAAATAAAGGAAATTTAAATTTGTTTAAATGTTTCTACCTTCCATCAACGGTCAATGTATGTGATGCTACCCGCGGATACGGTCCGGCTCATATTATTGGGAGGGCCCGTCCGTCGGAAAGCTGTACATTGGATCGACACATGTTGTAAGTTGGGTGGAACTCCCATGGGATCGGCTCATATTATTGGGGGATCCACATGGTGACCGTCCATCACAACTTAATATTGATGGGTCATCTTGACATGTCACTATAAACGGCGTCATATTATTGGGCCCTTATTGGACATGAGGTAAAAACATGGGGGTTGCTTTGGAAGCAATTGGGCTCTACCTTTTGAGAATTATGGTTGGCTGATATTATTCGGGACCATAAGTTTGTCAATTGGACTCCATGTTCTCACTAAGGAAAAAGTTTCCCGTTTTCACTAGAGGGTAGTGAAATCGTTAAAATAGTGGGAGTGAGATTCATAAAATTAAATTCGCCTATTTTATGTCTTAGTAAATTGCTTAAACAATCATTGATATATTTCTGTTTTTCTTTTCAGTATTTCATACAATGAATTCGCGTAATCCATTATTCTCGATCCTCGAACAAAACAAGTTGACTGGCGCAAACTATACGGAATGGTTCCGGAAGTTGAAGATTGTCTTGACTTCGGAGAAGATGCTCTACGTGTTAGAGAAATCACCTCCGAAGGAAGCACCAGCTGACGTAAGTCCGGAGGAATTGGCCAAACTTGATGCATGGTGGGACCATGACATCAAGACCAAATGCTATATGCAAGCCTCGATGTCTGATGAACTCCAGAGGCGATTTGAGGACACCGTGAATGCTGCTGACATTCACGCTCAACTCAAGGAACTTTTTGGGGCTCAATCGAGGGCTGAAAGGTTCGCTACTGTTAAGGAGCTAATGACGTGTCGCATGCGTGAAGGGACTTCGGTCCGTGATCATGGGGTACGAGTGATTTGGCTCATACAGAAGTTAGCAACTCTTGATTTGGTGTTGGAGCATGAACTCAACGTGGATTTACTGCTTCTGTCTCTTCCTTCTTCGTTTGACGGATTTGTGGTAAATTTTAATATGAACAAGATAGAGGCCACCCTTGAAGAGATGGTCAATATTCTTGTGACATATGAATCCACACTAAAGAAGGATAAACCAGCTTTCTTGGTGGGCTCCTCATCTTCTGCTAAGAAGGGGCCAAGTACGAAGGGTGAGAAACGTTCTGCGCCACCCAAGAAAGTCGAACCCGAGAAGAAGCACAAGACAAAGGCTTCAAACAATGGAAAATCCAAGGATGTTTGCCATTACTGCAAGAAGCCCGGTCATTGGAAGCGCAACTGCAAGGAATATCTAGAGCAGTTGGGAACTGCAAAGGGTATGTTCTATATTGAAATAAACATTTCACTTAATACTACTTCTTGGGTATTGGATACCGGATGTGGATCTCACATTTGCAATGATTTGCAGGTGATGACAAGAAGTCGCAGGCTTAGAATGGGTGAGACCCAGCTGAGGCTCGGGAATGGTTCCAGAGTTGAAGCTACAGCCATTGGAGATGTTTGTTTAATTTTGCAGAACGGTTTTAAGTTATTTTTAAGAGATGTTTTATTTGTTCCGGATTTAATTAAAAACATTATTTCTGTTTCTATGCTAGATAGAGATGGTTATTCTTGCAATTTTGTGAATGGGATTTGCAATATTTACAAGAATGAATGTTTGATTGGAAATGGACAACTTGAAAACGATCTATACAACTTAAAACTAAAAGACGTTCCAATAAATTATGTTGATAAACCGGCGACAACAAACAAAAGGAAAATCGATAGTCGAAACCCGGCAAACCTTTGGCACGCTAGACTAGGTCATATTTCCTCAAAGAGGATGAACAAGCTAGTGGGAGAGGGCATGTTTGATATGTCTGATATTAACTCTCTACCTACTTGTGAATCCTGCCTAAAAGGGAAAATGACTAAATCTCCTTTTAAGGGGAAACCTGAGCGTAATCAAAATCTGTTGGATTTGATCCATACAGATGTTTGTGGTCCATTTAGAGTTGGGACTCAACATGGCCACACCTACTTCATTACCTTTACTGATGATTATTCAAGGTATGGGTATTTATATTTAATGAAATATAAGTATGAAGCATTTGAAAAGTTCAAAGAATTCAAGGCTGAAGTAGAAAATAAGCTAGGTAAAAGTATTAAAGCACTTCGATCGGATCGAGGTGGAGAATACTTAAGTACCGAATTTTTGTACTATCTAAAAGAGAATGTGATTCTCTCTCAGTGGACTCCTCCTATGACACCACAGCTTAATGGTGTATCGGAGCGTCGTAATCGAACTTTGTTGGACATGGTTCGATCCATGATGAGCTTCACTGAGCTTCCACCTTCGTTTTGGGGCTATGCGCTTGAAACGGCGGTATTGTTGTTGAACAACGTCCACACTAAAGCAGTGGACAAAACACCATACGAGTTATGGAATGGCAAAGCTCCTAAGTATTCGTACTTAAGGATTTGGGGATGTCCTGCTTACGTGAAGCAGACAGTGGAAGATAAGTTGGATAGTCGATCCAGCTTATGTTATTTTGTAGGGTATCCGAAGAATTCAATCGGATATTATTTCTATTATCCTGCTGAAACAAAGGTGTTTGTTTCTAGGAATGCCACCTTCTTGGAGAAGGAGTTCTTATTGGATAAGAAAGGCGAGATGATGGAACTCGAAGAAGTTCGAGAAGAACCTGAAATACAAAATAACGATCCTACGCCTCAGGAACCATTACTGGACACGCCTGAACCTAGAAGATCCGAGAGGACTTCTAGACCTCCTGTTCGATATGGTCTTCTTCTTGAAGGGGATCAAGATGAACCCGACATTGGATGTGATCCAAGAAACTTCAAGGAAGCAATTTCTGATGCGGATTCAAATTTATGGCTTGAAGCTATGCAGTCTGAATTGGATTCAATGCATACAAACCAAGTTTGGTCTTTAGTAGATCCTCCTGATGGAATTGTTCCAATAGGGTGTAAATGGATCTACAAGAGAAAGCTTGGGCCTGATGGTAAGGTATTGACCTACAAGGCGCGATTGGTGGCGAAAGGTTACACTCAAAGACAAGGAGTTGACTATGATGAAACCTTTTCACCAGTTGCAATGTTCAAGTCCATAAGAATCCTTATTGCCATAGCTGCATGGTATGACTATGAGATATGGCAAATGGATGTGAAGACTGTTTTTCTTAATGGAGACATTAAGGAAGAAATCTATATGAAGCAGCCGGAGGGGTTCACATCCATGGGAAGCGAGCATAAGGTATGCAAGCTTCAGAGATCAATTTATGGTCTAAAACAAGCATCAAGAAGTTGGAACCAGAAATTTGATGAAACAATAAAAGATTTTGGTTTCATCAAGAACCCGGAGGAACCGTGCGTGTACAAGAAAGTAGTTAAGGATGCTGTGACATTCTTAGTACTTTATGTTGATGACATCCTACTCATTGGGAATGATGTAGGGATGTTGCAGTCAACAAAGATATGGTTATCAGGTAGATTCTCGATGAAGGATTTGGGTGAGGTATCCTACATTCTTGGGATACAGATCTATAGAGATAGATATAAGAGAATGATAGGACTCACTCAATCAACCTACATCGACACCATATTGAAACGGTTTTCAATGGATGGGTCCAAGAGAGGACATCTACCCATGTGTCATGGAGTTTCTTTATCCAAGTCTATGTGTCCCAAGACTGATGCAGAGATAGAGAATATGACACATGTACCATATGCGTCAGCTATAGGTAGTATCATGTATGGGATGATATCTACCAGACCGGATGTAGCATTTGCTCTGAGTGTCACGAGCAGATATCAGGCTAATCCTGGTCAAATGCATTGGAAAGCCGTGAAGGACATTCTTAAGTACTTACGAAGGACTAAGAATATGTTCATGGTATATGGAGGACGAGATCTGAAATTGGAAGGCTATACCGACTCTAGCTTCCAAAGTGACGTGGATGACTCGAAGTCAACCTCTGGATTTGTGTTCATGCTCAATGGCGGTGTTGTCTCTTGGAAGAGTTCCAAGCAGGACACCACAGCGGATTCCACCACTGAGGCTGAATACATTGCAGCATCAGCTGCTGCTAAAGAGGCCGTTTGGATGAGGAAGTTCGTCCAAGAGTTGGGCGTCATTCCTGAATTTGTTGGTCCAGTCCCGGTGTACTGTGACAACACGGGTGCCGTTGCTCAAGCAAAGGAACCAAGGTCTTATCAAAGATCCAAACACGTACTGAGGAAATACCACATCATCCGGGAGATTGTGGAAAGAGGAGACATCACTGTCGAACGAGTGGCCTCTGCAGACAATATCGCTGATCCGCTTACTAAGCCCTTGCCAGTACCATTGTTTGACAAACATCGCGAAGCAATGGGTCTACGTAGTATGACTAGTTGGCTATAGGGCAAGTGGGAGATTGAAAGAGTGGGTGCCCAGTGAGCCAACTTGTGGCTATGGGCTTTGATGACTCTTTGTACAAACGATCTTTTGTTTAATGTAATTTACACTTTTATTAATGGCAATGACTTTATCTTTCTTCATATTGTTATATTATGATATACTATTGTTGTTTTGATAAAGACCTTTAATATACTATAGTGTATGTAAGATGTGGTAGAACATGGGGATGTCTATCATGAAATACATCTTATAGTCACTGTATATTCTAAACTGTTCCTAGTCGATTGAGCCGTCCGATAATAAGGATAAGGATCGCTCGAGTTTGAGACTAGCATTTGCGATGCGGAGTACCACGTTTCATTGGTAGGGAACATGGAGATGTTCGAAGCATGCAAATGGATATTCATAGGATGAATAATCGAACTACCCTATCCGGACTTTCCAAGTGGTTATCACTTATCGAGTGGATAAAGTCCGCGGTTTTGGTTGTACACCATTAGTCCTTACTACTTGAAACATCATGGAGACTCTATATGCTAGTACTGTGCTTTGACTCGTTTACCGACTCTATGGGGGTCATCAGGTGTCGGGATTGGGTACAGTTACAACACATATAGGAGTCGATGCATTGTTGTCAAGGATTCACCACATACTTGCGAGTGTGGATATCCTATGCGATCTGAGAAGATATTAGTGTGACGAATCTCTGGCCAGAGTACTTGATGTGATTTAAGAAATGGTTTCTTAGTAGCACATGCGATGTCACTAATTTGATCTTCAAGATGTATTGCATAGTTATCGAATCTTGAGCGACTCTCGATATACCAATGGTTGTTGATTCGATCGGGATATATGGATGAAGGGACCGTACTGTACGCTAACCAAAATCTACTGGTTCTTGTAGGCACTATCAGTGATACCTAGGGAATCATGGGGCGATGTTGCTAGGCGCTTTACCATGATTCGTTGGGCAAGTCGGAAATCGTTGTTCCGAGTCACAAGGAGTTGTGAGCCCACGGCTAGCTGTATCCCTGAACCATTGAGGGTCACACAGTGTAATGGAGTTTTAATCCCCGTTGAGATAGTTAAATTTAAAGAGTTAAATTTAATGAATAAAGAAGTTGGACTTCTTAAATAAGAGTAAGGGAGTAGGATTTCCTAAAATGACATAGGGATGTACATTTTTGGAAACCACTGAATTCGGATTCAGGAAAATTTATCTTGACTTTAAAATGTGCAGAAATGGTTTCTGTGCACATTGGTAAAATCGGTTTATCAATCGGAGTCACGATGAATTTTATATTAATTTCTGAACATGCGGGCTTTGCTTGTCGGGCCTCAACTTATGACTAATGGGCCCTAAGGTGTTAGTGGCCTGCATTATAAATAAGTTATTGCAGTACAAAAATTACACACAATTGGTCATAATTTTGAGAGACAGTTTTCGAAAAAAAAAAAAAAACCCTAGCTCTCTCTAGAAATTCGGCCGCCCCTCCCTCTCTCTGTCAGAGATTTTTCGGTCTGTGATTTTGAATTGCAGACAGGATTAGCGAATCAAATTCGTTGTTCTCTTCGCAGAAAACTTCTGATAGATTTTCTAGTGCAATCTATCAGAGGGATTAAACCTCCATTCGTGGACCTGATTGAAGGAAAGCTTGTTCATCTGTTCCAGGGAGATACAAGAAGCGCAGAGAAATCTGTGTGGTGTCCAATAATCTCGCTTCGAGATTGAAGGTAAAATTTAATAATAGTTATTTAATTTTACACACACAAATAATTTAATCGTATGGTTGATACCCACACTATGGAATTGTTCCATACTAAAAATTTTAAACTTCCGCTGCACCGGGTATCAATCGTGATTGATCTGAACGCCAGTTTTCCAACACTCAATCCACAATTAATTCATACAAATCTCAATCAGTGTAGAAAGACTAATCATCAGCAGTAAACGATGATTTTCAACAACAATTTAATATTTTTGTACCTCATTGTACTCATAAACGTGTAGGCTCAAATTGGCAACTAAAGATAAATAAATTCAATGAAAATAAGGCCCAAAAAAATCCAAAAAATGCCTCAATCATATCTATGTTTGTATGTTTCAAAAATCAGATTCAAGTATTAATCACAGAGTATGTAAAAAAATTGTTCATTCAATTGGTTCCATTTTTTCAAAAATATTTTTCAGATAGGTGGACAGTCATGGATTTCAGTTATAGCACAAATTTTTTTTTTTCATCAGCCATGCTTCCAATTCTTTCTCGACATCTTTTCAATTCAACTCAACTAACACTCCTAAACTTAACAAAAAATTTTATCTATGAAGCACAATACAATTCAACGAAATAACTATCAACCAACCAAATCAAACACTAAATAAAACACTGATTTACCCCCCCAAACTTAATGTAATCATTGTCCCTAATGATTAAAAATAAGAGAAAAAACAAGGGACTCATACCTTCGATACCGAGCATCAGGACTCGGCGTCATCATCATCATCGCCATGGAAAGAAGGTGCAGCAGCAGCAGCATCATCAGGTGACCACTGTGGAGGAGGTGGATAAGACACAACTATGGGAGGATAATTCTGAGCGAGAGCGGCAGTGAAGTCCTGCATATATGTCATATGCTCTCGCATCATCTTCCACTGCTTCTTCATCTGAGCAAGCACGCCTTTAGAATCATCAGGAGTAGAATACTCAGTGGTCGGATGCGACGGTAGTGACATAGGTCCTTCCAAATGGGAAGGTGCTGGCTCAAAATATGGTAGTGACTCAGAGGGCTGCGGTGGTTCAACGGACTGTTTAGAAGTACTGGCCGTCTTCTTCTTCTTATCTCGTTTTAATGCACCAGTAATTTTTATAGGAACTCGTATCTCAAGAAGCTGCTCAGTATCTTCCCATACAACACCGGCTCTCTGGAAAAGTTCTGTAATCAAAGAGGAATGGGGTATATTGATAGTTGAGGATCCCCTAACAGCAGCAATGATTGAATCTTGAATCACTCTACCAACATCAACAGATTTTCCCATCACAATGCAGTAAAGAAGAGTAGCTTTAGCCATTGTCACATTTGATGTATGCCCAGATGGCAACATCCTGGCAGCCACAAACTCATGCCAATTATTCGCTTCTCGTTGAAGAAAATAGATGGAATTGTAACAGGTTCTTGCCTTGCATTTTTCTTCCATTCCGCCCCCTCATGACACAAAGTCTGAAGTACAAGATCATCGGGAAATGGATCGTTTTTGAATGCCTGGTATCATCATCTGCAATATTTGGCATGTCATAGAGATTATTAATTGTACTCCTGTCAAACGCCACCATTTTACCTCTAACTCTAACCTTGAAATTCACATCTTTGATCATTAGATTAGAGTAAAACTCACAAACCAAAGATATAACGGCCTCCGACGGACTCTTAACAAACATTTCCCATCATCTTCTTCTTGCTTCAATTAATGCCGGAGCATCAAGCTATCTCTGGCTCATTCCTTTTTCTTTCTGCATTTACTTCTCCGTCAAATCAACATAATAGGATTCGGTTGTGGCATTCCATAAATGATGGCGATCATATGGGGCAGCAGATGCAGAAGATAGTGCTCCCTTGCCCTTAGTTTTTGGCGGCATTGTAACTCAACAATTCAACACAGATCAATAGAAATAGCCGATTGAATTATCAAAGTCTCAAACACACGGCACAGCAACGTTCAAGCAAAACCATATCCCATACAATTCATCAAATAGTTGGCATGCATGACTTCAATGCTATTAAATTACACGGCATCAACCATTCTCATTACCGCAATACATACAAAACAACCTGCCTCCAATCACAATTGATTCAACACGGATCAAATTTGAGAGAAAAAATGTAGCTTATTACCTATTCAAGAAATTTGCACAAACCCTCGATGAACCCCCTGTTTCTGTGCGATTATGGATTTAGCAAGAAGCGTAGATGAAATCTGGGAAGTTGGCTCGTGTCGAAGATGAAATTCCACACAATTTTGTTGTTGCTTGGTTGATTGGAAGAGTGACTAAATCCAAATGGTGAGCGGATATAAGAGTTTGAGAGACTCAGACTCCGTGAACAAGCCTGTATTGCGTTAATAAATCTGTGAAGGATTTATATGTAGAGTGTTATGCAGATGCGCGATTGCGCTAGAGGAGGCGCACTTGGAGTCTTGTTTGCGCTGGGATTGTGCAAATGAGTTGCGCGTTTGCGCCTTTTGTTGCTCGTATGGGAAACTCGTTTGCGCTTGAACGTGCGTAAACAACATGCGCGATTGCGCGAGATGCTGCGCGGTTGGGATCCTTTGTTTGCGCTTCAAGTGGTGCGGATAACAGGCGCGATTGCGCGAGATGCTGCGCACTTAGGCTTTCAAGGGCCCGAAGAAGCTACGCGGGCGCCCTAATATTGTGAGCGAGCGCGCATAAGCTGCTGCCAGAAATCCTAAAAAATAGAAAATTTTGTAATATTAGGCCTCCAAAATTTGTGATAGCACATTTAAAAAAATCATAAATTAACTAATTAACAAAAATAAAATTAAAGCATAAATTGAATAAAAATAGAAAATAAATAAAAATAAAATAAAAAAATATTGGGTTGCCTCCCAAAAAGCGTTTGGTTTAGAGTCATCAGCCCGACTTTCACTGATCTTAGGTCTTCCCTTTCTCTTTCACACGCCAAATAAATTCCACGAATCGCCGTTTAAATTTTGCTTTCTTTTTCGCGGCCTTTTTCGTTGGTAAATTTGGTGCTTCCAGCTTCTCAACCGGCAAGCATAATTCCTCGATGGGTGGATTGGGTGTCTTCCTGAATAATTTAAAATCACTCGTTCGCACTCCACACCCATCGACAATTCACCCTTCTTCACTTCAATTATTGCATCCGCTGTAGCCAAAAATGGTCTTCTGAAAATCAGTGGAGCATCATTATCCGCTTCAATGTCCAAGATCACAAAATCCGCTGGGTGTATCCACCTTGACTAGAACATCTTCAACAATTCCAAGTGGATATGTGATGCTTCTATCCGCCAACTGCAATGAAATCATAGTCGATTGCATCTCTCCCAACTTCAAGGCCCTGTAAATAGATAATGGTATTAAATTAATAATGGCCCCTAAATCACAAAGTGCAGTCGTAAAATGAGAACCACCAATAGAACAAGGAATAGTAAAACTCCCTGGATCCTTAAGCTTTTGTGTCATATTCTTTTGTAGCACGACACTACATTCTTCAATTATACTCACCACCTCGTTCTCTAGCAGCCTCTTTTTCTTGGACATCACCTCCTTGATGAACTTTGCATAATTTGGCATTTGCTCCAAAGCATCAGCAAAGGGGATGTTGATATGAATCTTCTTGAAAATCTCCAATAATTTGGAGAACTGCTCATCTAAAGCTTTCTTCTTGAACCTCTGCGGATATGGCAGTGGAGGCTTGTACATTGGTTTCTGCTCAGGTTCAGGTTCCTTCTTCTCGACTTCCTTCTCTTCAACTACAGCTTTCTCAGTCCTTTCAGATGGCTGGCTTTCTTCTCTATCTACTTGCTTTCCACTCCTCAACATGATAGCATTGCACTGTTCCTTCGGATTTACTTCAGTGTTTCTTGGAAACTGCCCTCTGTTGTTATCCTTCAAGGCATTCGCCAACTGCCCAATGCTAGTCTCCATGGATTGTAATACAGCACCCATGTTGGCCATGTGCGTCTCCAAGCTGTCAAGGCGAGACTCAGTTCTCTCCATCCTCTTACCTGATTCCTGCACAAAGGTACTAACAACGTCCTCCAAAGAAGGCTTACCCTCACCCTTAGTTGTGTTGTATCTCGGATGAGGATTCAACACATTGTTATTGTTAGCATAAGAAATATTTCATGATTACGCATACTAGGGTGATAAGTATTAGAGACAGGATTACCTCTGTAAGCTCCATAACCTCGGTAGTCATTTGGATTGATATAATTAACTTCCTCTGGGGTATGTGATCCTTCAACTCTAGTTGAATCTGCAACTTTAATCTTATTCAAAGAAGCTACATCTGTAGTCAGTGCAGATAGTTGAGCGGTGATGGATGTGAGAGGATCCACTGCATACACTCCAGCTGGCTTCTTGACTCCCATACGCTCAGATGGCCATTGAAAACTGTTGATCGTCATCTGCTCCAACATATCATGGGCCTGGACATGGTCCTTTGCAAATATAGTACCTCCAGCCGCAGAATCCACATTCATCCTCGTAGGCACATTCATTCCGTTGTAAAACCACTCGATCTGCTCCCAATCTGCAAAATTGTTGTTTGGACAATGTCTAATAATTCTTTGTACCTTTCCCATGCCTCGTAGAGCTGTTCAGACTCCATCTGCCTGAATGTGCTGATTTCGATCTTCAGTTGGGTGGATTTGGCAGGTGGAAAATATTTTGCAAGAAATTTTTCTGCCACCCCTCCCAAGTAGTGATGCTTCCTAACGGCAGTGATTGAAAAAAACTCCTTGCTTGATCCCTGAGAGAAAACGGAAACAAGCGTAAGCGTATAATATCCTCAGATTCACCATTTATTTTTACCGTATCGGTTATCTCCAAGAAGGTGCGTAGGTATAGGTGAGGATCAGCAGTGGTGCTCCCATTAAATTGGCTATGTTGAACCATGTTGATCAAAGCAGGTTTTAGCTCAAAATTGTTGGCATTGATAGATCCTCGAGCGATTCCAGAATAGTGAGCCAGAGAGTGATATCTGATTGGCACCAAGGGAGCTTGTTGTGCTTCTTCTTCAGCCATTCTTTCAATTTCTTCTCTTCTAGCTCTTTTTAAAGCACGTGCAGTGCGCTCGATCTCTGGATCAAAAAGTAATGAATTCACAATTTGAGATCGTCGCATAGACAACAATTAAAAATAAGAAGAAATCAATTAGTAACTTAAAATAAAATAAAAAAAAACTCTAAATTAAAATCTAGACTAATTGGTAACAAGACTAAAAAAATAATCAAAATTTACTCCCCGGCAACGGCGCCAAAAACTTGTTGTGAAAATTACTCGCATGCGTACGAGTGTCAAGTTTTAATATAGTGATAAAATCAAGTATCGATCCCACAAGGAGTAAAATAAAAATATTCAGTGCTTGTAATTAAAATAGTCCAAACTTTATCTAGAAAATCAATATTTGAGAGATTTACCTAAAAATAAAATAAGCAGATGATTTTATAGCACGCACACAACTTTTAGAAATAATCAATCAGAGAAAATTGGTCTAGAGGTATAGATTTCACCTGGTTTCAACAACAATCAATCCTAATTAATTAATCTTCATGAATTTCAGTAAATTAATAGCCAAGAACACTTAAGTTTATTATTTTCCTCTCCCGAGCAACAAATAATTTTTATCAACTACAATTCAATTCCAATATCCCTATTAAGAATCTACTTGTAGTGATCTATCACAAAGCAATGTTCTTTTTAAAAGCTCTGTTAAAATTATACACTCTCCCGAGCAATATAAATAATTAACAGTGTATTTTCTATTGGTCCTATTCAAAATCTCCTCTCCCGAGTGCCAGATTTCAAATAAATATAACAAATCAATTATTGATCAAGTAATTGAAAAGACAATCAATTCTAGAAAAAAAAATTAATCTAAAAGAAACTCAATTCAATAAAATAAAAAATTCATGAAAGTGTCTACACCAGGTTCCATCCGTCCTCTAGACTATAAAAAATTAGTTCATAATAAAATTCTGAATAAAACAAAACATGTTCAAAAATCTAAACATATTCAGAATTAAATAAATAAAAGATAAAGAAAACAAATCCGGTCGATCGATCTCCGTCTTCATTCTTCAGTTAAACTCCAGAATTCTCTCCCAGAAAATCACGATCAATTCTCTCTGACATGTGTACGTGTGAATTGTGCGGCTTTCGCTTAATTCTCAGACTTAAATTTCCTTTTATACGGTGCACAAAAGCCCAATAAAAAGCCCATAAAATAAAAAAATTTCCTTCCCGATTAAAACACTAAACAGCGACGGGCGGGCGCTTCACAATCCCTGGCGGGCGCGCATAACTCTCTGGAATCCACTTTCTCGCCTTCACAAGACACTGCGCGATTGCTCTTCTTCATTTCTCTGTTTAGCGCTTAAACTAGCGCTAACAACAAGCCCAATGTTAAAGCCCAATAACATTTCTCTTCTTTTATTTTCTTCTACAGCGTTTCTTTTTCTTTTCTTTTATTCTTTTCTCACACAATTTTCCTCTTTTCTCCACCAAATCTCCATAATTTCCTACGAACACAAAAACAACAAAACACCCACATAAATCTGCTCGAAATAAATATTTAATAATTAAAATCATATATAAATTAAGTGTATAAAATACACTTATCAAATACTCTCAAACTTAGACTTTTGCTAGTCCCGAGCAAAACTATTAAAACAATAACTTCCAAAAACTCATTCTATCAAACTACCAAGAATAGTCAAGAAATATTATGGAGCAATGACCTCAGCAATAATTTCAAAAATTCCAATCCAATCCCATCCAACCTACTAACACTTGAAAGTTTCAATCATAACAAAATAACCGCATAAACTTACAATCTCCGCAACTCACGTTTCAAAACACCCTTATCCAAGTTCAATTCAAACATTCAGAGATCATGAGGATTTTTCAAGGTAGCATAGGATCAAATACATGATATCTATAAAAAACACTCACAAATAGATAAATGCAAACAATACTAGTGTGTGCGTGTTTCGATAAAAAATCATAATCATTAAAAGTATCAATCAACAGTCCATAGGCTAAATTCTCTCAACTCTTCTCTACTAGTATATTGGGCAACTGTGACTCAGTCAATAGGACTTAATCAGCTTATAATGTAAGGCCTGACTCATGGCTACAAACGAAGGATTAAGAATTCAAAATAAGGAGTAATTTATATTTATGCGTAATCTAACTTCAACTCCCTTCATTCACAATTTTACACATATTTTTCTTCCCTTTCAATGATTTTTCAATTTTTTCACAACTTCTTTCACAACTCTTTTCAACCATTTTTTTTTCAACTCTTTTTTTTTCTACTCCCTTTTCTTTTCAATTCATCCACCAAACCATTCCATTTTTCACAAATATCAACTAGGAGCATAAAACATTTTAGCATTCAAATTACTCCCTTAAAGGTAGGAAATAGTGTTTAGGCTATTCAGGTAGTCAATGTACGACCTTGAACAATGACGAATGGGGGTTTAATCACACGTTTACACGCATGTCATTCGATTTTCAATAAGCTCAAACAAGGTACTAAGAAAAAAATATATTAATAGGTAGCTTGAAAGGCTCAAACGAATTAAAAAAAATCGGCTAAATCATTCCTAATCACAGTCCTGCCCGTATTGCGACTTGAAGAGTGTCCGAACTAGTTCTAGACACGTCTCAATCCACAATTAATTCATAAAAATCTCAATCAGTGCAGAAAAACTAATCATCAGCAGTAAACGATGATTTTCAACAACAATTTCAGATTTTTGTACCTCATTGTACTCATAAACGTGTAGGCTCAAATGGGCAACTAAAGATAAATAAATTCAATGAAAATCAGGCCCAAAAAAATCTAAAAAATGCCTCAATCATATCTATGTTTGTATGTTTCAAAAATCAGATTCAACTATTAATCACAGAGTATATAAAAAAATTTTCATTCAATTGGTTCCATTTTTTCAAAAATATTTGTCAGATAGGTGGACAGTCATGGATTTCAGTTATAGCACAAAAAATTTTCTTTCATCATCCATGCTTCCAATTCTTTCTCGAATTCTTTTCAATTCAATTCAACTCAACTCAACTAACACTCCTAAACTCAACAAAAATTTTTATCTATGAAGCACAATACAATTCAACGAAACAACTATCAACCAACCAAATCAAACACTAAATCAAACACTGATTTAGCCCCCCAAACTTAATGTAATCATTGTCCCTAATGATTAAAAATAAGAAAAAGAACAAGGGACTCATACCTTTGATACCGAGCATCAGGACTCGACGTCATCATCATAATCTCCATGGAAAGAAGGTGCAGCAGTAGCAGCATCATCAGGTGACCACTGTGGAGGAGGTGGATAAGGCATAACTGTGGGAGGATAATTCTGAGCGAGAGCGGCAGTGAAGTCATGCATATATGTCATATGCTTTCACATCATCTTCCACTGCTTCTTCATCTGAGCAAGCACGGCTTTAGAATCATCAGGAGTAGAATACTCAGTGGCCGGATGCGACGGTAGTGACATAGGTCCTTCCAAATGGGAAGGTGTTGCCTCAAAATGTGGAAGTGACTCAGAGGGTTGCGGTGGTTCAACGGACTATTCAGAAGTACTTGCCACATTCTTCTTCTTATCTCGTTTTAATTCACCAGTAATTTTTATAGGACCCCGTATCTCAAGAAGCTGCTCAGTATCATCCCATACAACACCGGCTCTCTGGCAAAGTTTTTTAATCAAAGAGTAATGGGGTATATTGATAGTTGAGGATCCCCTAACAGCAGCAATGATAGAATCTTGAATCACTCTCCCAGCATCAACCGATTTTCCCATCACAATGCAGTAAACAAGAGTAGCCTTAGTCTTTGCCACATTTGATGTATGCCCAGATGGCAAAATCCTGGCAGCCACAAACTCATGCTAATTATTCGCTTTTCGTCGAAGAAAAATAGATGGAATTGTAACAGGTTCTTGCCTTGCATTTTTCTTCCATTCCGCCCCCTCATGACACAAAGTCTGAAGTACAAGATCATCGGGAAATAGATCGTTTTCGAGTGCCTGGTACTCATCATCTTCAATATTTGGCATGTCATAGAGATTATTAATTGTAATCCTATCAAACGCCTCCATTTTACCCCTAACTCTAACCTTAAAATTAACATCTTTGATCATTAGATTAGATTAAAATTCACAAACCAAAGATATAACGGCCTCCGACGGACTCTTAACAAACGTTTCCCATCCCCTTCTTCTTGCTTCAATTAATGCCGAAGCATCAAGCTCTCTCTGGCTCATTCCTCTTTCTTTCTGCATTCCCTTCTCCGTCAAATCAACATAATAGGATTTGGCTGTGGCATTCCAAAAACGATGGCGATCATATGGGCAGCAGATGCTGAAGACAGTGCTCCCTTGCCCTTAGTTTTTGGCGGCATTGTAACTCAACAATTCAACACAAATCAATAGCAATAGCCGATTGAATTATCAAAGTCTCAAACACACGGCACAGCAACATTCAAGCACAACCATATCCCAGACAATTCATCAAAACAGTTGGCATGCACGACTTCAATGCTATTAAATTACATGGCATCAACCATTCTCATTACTGCAATACATACAAAACAACCTGCCTCCAATCACAATTGATTCAACACGAATCAAATTTGAGAGAAAAAATGTATCTTATTACCGATTCAAGAAATTTGCACAAACCCTAGACGAACCCCCTGTTTCTGTGCGATTGTGGATTTAGCAAGAAGCGTAGATGAAATCTAGGAAGTTGGCTCGTGTCGAAGATCAAATTCCACACAATTTTGTTGTTGCTTGGTTGATTGGAAGAGTGACTCAATCCAAATGGTGAGCGGACATAAGAGTTTGAGAGACTGAGACTCCGTGAACAAGCCTGTATTGCGTTAATAAATCTTTGAAGGATTTATATGTAGAGTGTTGTGCAGATGCGCGATTGCGCTAGAGGAGGCGCACTTGGAGTCTTGTTTGCGTTGGGATTGCGCAAATGAGTTGCGCGTTTGCGCCTTTTGTTGCGCGGATGGGAAACTCGTTTGCGCTTGAACGTGCGCAAACAACATGCGCGATTGCGCGAGATGCTGCGCACTTAGGCTTTCAAGGGCCCGAAGAAGCTACGCGGGCGCCCTAAAATTGTGAGCGAGCGCGCATAAGCTGCTGCCAGAAATCCTAAAAAATAGAAAATTTTGTAATATTAGGCCTCCAAAAGTTGTGATAGCACATTCAAAAAAAATCATAAATTAACTAATTAACAAAAATAAAATTAAAGCATAAATTGAATAAAAATAGAAAATAAATAAAAAAAAATAAAAAATTTGGGTTGCCTCCCAAAAAGTGCTTGGTTTAGAGTCGTCAGACCGACTTTCACCGATCTTAGGTCTTCCCTTTCTCTTTCACACGCCAAATAAATTCCACGAATCGCTGTTTAAATTTTGCTTTCTTTTTTGCGGCCTTTTTCGTTGGTAAATTCGGTGCTTCCAGCTTCTCAACCGGCTTAATCAAGCATAATTCCTCGATGGGTGGATTGGGTGTCTTCCTGAATAATTTAAAAATCATTCGTTCGCACTCCACACCCATCGGCAATTCACCCTTCTTTACTTCAATTCTTGCATCCGCCGTATCCAAAAATGGTCTTCCGAAAATCAGTGGAGCACCATTATCCACTTCAATGTCCAAGATCTCAAAATCCGCTGGGAAGATGAATTTATCCACCTTGGCTAGAACATCTTCAACAATTCCAAGTGGATATGTGATGCTTCTATCCGCCAACTGCAATGAAATCATAGTCGATTGCATCTCTCCCAACTTCAAGGCCCTGTAAATAGATAATGGTATTAAATTAATAATGTCCCCTAAATTACAAAGTGCAGTCGTAAAATGAGAACCACCAATAGAAAAAGGAATAGTAAAACTCCTTGGATCCTTAAGCTTTTGTGTCATCTTATTTTGTATCACGGCACTACATTCTTCAATTAGACTCACCACCTCGTTCTCTAGCAGCCTCTTTTTCTTGGACATCACCTCCTCGATGAACTTCGCATAATTTGGCATTTGCTCCAAAGCATCAGCAAAGGGGATGTTGATACGAATCTTCTTGAAAATCTCCAAGAATTTGGAGAACTGCTCATCTAAAGCTTTCTTCTTGAACCTCTGCGGATATGGCAGTGGAGGCTTGTACATCGGTTTCTGCTCAGGTTCAGGCTCCTTCTTCTCGACTTCCTTCTCTTCTACTACAGCTTTCTAAGTCCTTGCAGATGGCTGGCTTTCTTCTCTATCTACTTGCTTTCCACTCCTCAACATGATAGCATTGCACTGTTCCTTCGGATTTACTTCAGTGTTTCTTGGAAACTGCCCTCTGTTGTTATCCTTCAAGGCATTCGCCAACTGCCCAATGCTAGTCTCCATGGATTGTAATACAGCACCCATGTTGGCCATGTGCGTCTCCAAGCTGTCAAGGCGAGACTCAGTTCTCTCCATCCTCTTACCTGATTCCTGCACAAAGGTACTAACAACGCCGTCCAAAGAAGGCTTACCCTCACCCTTAATTCTATTGTATCCCGGAGGAGGATTCAACACATTGTTATTGTTAGCATAAGAAAAATTTTCATGATTACGCATACTAGGGTGATAAGTATTAGAGACAGGATTACCTCTGTATGCTCCATAACCTCGGTAGCCATTAGGATTGATATAATTAACTTCCTCTGGGGTATGTGATCCTTCAACTCGAGTTGAATCTGCGACATTAATCTTATTCAAAGAAGGTACCTGTGTAGTCAGTGCAGATAGTTGAGCGGTTATGGATGTGAGAGGATCCACTGCATACACTCCAGCTGGCTTCTTGACTTTCATAAGCTCAGATGGCCATTGAAAACTGTTGATCGTCATCTGCTCAAACATATCATCGTCCTGGACATGGTCCTTTGCAAATATAGTACCTCCAGCCGCAGAATCCACATTCATCCCCGTAGGCTCATTCAGTCCGTTGTAAAACCACTCGATCTGCTCCCAATCTGCAAAATTGTGGTTAGGAAAATGTCTAAGTAATTCTTTGTACCTTTCCCACGCCTCGTAGAGCTGTTCAGACTCCATCTGCCTGAATGTGCTGATTTCAATCTTCAGTTGGGTGGATTTGGCAGGTGGAAAATATTTTGCAAGAAATTTTTCTGTCATCCCCTCCCAAGTAGTGATGATTCCTAGAGGTAGTGATTGCAACCAACTCCTTGCTTGATCCCTGAGGGAAAACAAAAACAAGCGTAAGCGTATAATATCCTTAGATACACCATTAAATTTTACCATATCGGTTATCTCCAAGAAGGTGCGTAGGTGTAGGTGAGGATCAGCAGTGGTGCTCCCATTAAATTGGTTCTGTTGAACCATGTTGATCAAAGCAGGTTTTAGCTCAAAATTGTTGGCATTGATAGTTCCTCGAGCGATTCCAGAATAGTGAGCCTGGATCGTCGGCCTGAAGTGATCTCTGATTGGCACCAAGAAAGCTTGTTGTGCTTCTTCTTCAGCCATTCTTTCAATTTCTTCTATTCTAGCTCTTCTTAAAGCACATGCAGTGCGCTCGATCTCCGGATCAAAAAGTAATGAATTCGCACTTTGAGATCGTGGCATAGACTACAATTAAAAATAAGAAGAAATCAATTAGTAACTTAAAATAAAATAAAAAAACTCTAAATTAAAATCTAGACTAATTGGTAACAAGACTAAAAAATTAATCAAAATTTACTCCCCGGCAAAGGTGCCAAAAACTTGTTGTGAAAATTACTCGCAAGCGTACGAGTGTCAAGTTTTAATATAGTGATAAAATCAAGTATCGATTCCACAGGGACTAAAATGAAAATATTCAGTGCTTGTAATTAAAATAGTCCAAACTTTATCTAGAAAATCAATATTTGAGAGATTTACCTAAAAATAAAAATAAGCAGATGATTTTATAGCACACACACAACTTTCTGAAATAATCAATCAGAGAAAATTGGTCTAGAGGTATAGATTTTACCTGGTTTCAACAACAATCAATCCTAATTAATTAATCTTCATGAATTCCAGTAAATTAAAACCAAGAACACTTAAGTTTATTATTTCCCTCTCCCGAGCAAAAAATAATTTTTATCAACTACAATTCAATTCCAATATCCCTATTAAGAATCTACTTGCAGCGATCTATCAAAAAGAAATGTTCTTTTTAAAAGCTCTGTTAAAATTATATACTCTCCCGAGCAATATAAATAATTAACAGTGTATTTTCTATTGGTCCTATTCAAAATCTCATCTCCCGAGTGCCATATTTCAAATAAATATAACAAATCAATTATTGATCAAGTAATTGAAAAGACAATCAATTCTAGAAAAAACAATTAATTTAGAAGAAACTCAATTCAATAAAATAAAAAATTCATAAAAGTGTCTACACAAGGTTCCATCCGACCTCTAGACTCTAAAAAATTAGTTCATAATAAAATTCTGAATAAAAAAAAACTTGTTCAAAAATCTAAACATATTCAGAATTAAATAAATAAAAGATAAAGAAAACAAATTCGTCGTCGACTCCGTGTTCGGTCGATCGATCTCCTTCTTCGTTCTTCAGTTAAACTCTAGAATTCTCTCCCAAAAAATCACGATCAATTCTCTCTGATATGTGTACGTGTGAATTGTGCGGCTTTTCCTTAATTCTCAGACTTAAATTTCCTTTTATACCGTGAACAAAAGCCCAATAAAAAGCCCATAAAATATAAAAGTTTCCTTCCCGATTAAAACACTAAACAGCGACGGGAGGGCGCTTCACAATCCCAGGCGGGCGCTCATAACTCTCTGGAATCCACTTTCTCGCCTTCACAAGACAATGCGCCATTGCTCTTCTTCATTTATCTGTTTAGCGCTTAAACTAGCGCTAACAACAAGCCCAATGTTAAAGCCCAATAACATTTCTCTTCTTTTCTTTTCTTCTACAGCGTTTCTTTTTCCTTTCTTTTATTCTTTTCTCACACAATTTTCTTCTTTTCTCCACCAAATCTCCATAATTCCCTACGAACACAAAAATAACAAAACACCTACATAAATCAGCTCGAAACAAATATTTAATAATTAAAATCATATATAAATTAAGTGTATAAAATACACTTATCAAATACTCCCAAACTTAGACTTTTGCTAGTCCCATGCAAAACTATTAAAACAATAACTTCCAAAAACTCATTCTATCAAACCAACAAGAATAGTCAAGAAATATTATGGAGCAATGGCCTCAGCAATAATTTCAAAAATTCCAATCCAATCCCATCCAACCTACTAACACTTGAAAGTTTCAATCATAACAAAATAACCGTATAAACTTACAATCTCCGCAACTCACGTTTCAAAACACCCTTATCCAAGTTCAATTCAAACATTCAGAGATCATGAGGACTTCTCAAGGTAGCATAGGATCAAATACAGGATATCTATAAAAAAACAATCACAAATAGGTAAATGCAAAGAATACTAGTGTGTGCGTATTTCGATAAAAATTCATAATCATTAAAGTATCAATCTACAGTCTATAGGCTAAATTCTCGCAACTCTTCTCCACTATTATATTGGGAAACTGTGACTCGGTCAATAGGACTTAATTAGCTTATAATGTAAGGTCTGGCTCATGGCTACAAATGAAGGATTAAGAATTCAAAATAAGGAGTAATTTATATTTATGCTCAATATAACTTCAACTCCCTTCATTCACAATTTCACACTTATTTTTCTTCACTTTCAATGATTTTTCAATTTATTCACAACTTCTTTCACAACTCTTTTGAACCATTTTTTTTTCAACTCTTTTTTTTTCTACTCCTTTTTTCTTTTCAATTCATCCACCACACCATTCCATTTTTCACAATTATCAACTAGGAGCTTAAAACATTTTAGCATTCAAATTACTCCCTTAAAGGTAGGAAATAGTGTTTAGGCTATTCATGTAGTCAATGTAGGACCTTGAACAATGACGAATGGAGGTTTAATCACACGTTTACATGCATGCCATTCGATTTTCAATAAGCTCAAACAAGGTACTAAGGATAAAATATATTAATAGGTTGCTTGAAAGGCTCAAACGAATTCAGAAAAATCGCCTAAATCATTCCTAATCACAGTTCTTCCCGTATTGCACCTTGAAGAGTGTCCGAACTAGTTCTAGACATTTCTCAATCCACAATTAATTCATACAAATCTCAATCAGTGCAGAAAAACTAATCATCAGTAGTTAACGATAATTTTCAACAACAATTTCAGATTTTTGTACCTCATTGTACTCATAAACGTGTAGGCTCAAATGGACAACTAAAGATAAATAAATTCAATGAAAATCAGGCCCAAAAAAATCCAAAAAATGCCTCAATCATATCTATGTTTGTATGTTTCAAAAATCAGATTCAAGTATTAATCACAGAGTATATAAAAAAATTATTCATTCAATTGGTTCCATTTTTTCAAAAATATTTGTCAGATAGGTGGACAGTCATGGATTTTAGTTATAGCACAAAAAATTTTTTTTCATCAGCCATGCTTCCAATTCTTTCTCGACTTCTTCTCAATTCAACTCAACTCAACTAAAACTCCTAAACTCAACAAAAAATTTTATCTATGAAGCACAATACAATTCAACGAAACAACTATCAACCAACCAAATCAAACACTAAATCAAACACTGATTTACCCCCCCCCCCCCCCCTAATCATTGTCCCTAATAATTAAAAATAAGAAAAAGAACAAGGGACTCATACCTTCGATGCCGAGCATCAGGACTCGGCATTATCATCATCATTTCCATGGAAAGAAGGTGCAGCAGCAGCAGCATCATCATCAGGTGACCACTGTGGAGAAGGTGAATAAGGCACAACTGTGGGAGGATAATTTTGAGCGAGAGCGGCAGTGAAGTCATGCATATATGTCATATTCTCTTGCATCATCTTCCACTGCTTCTTCATCTGAGCAAGCACGGCATTAGAATCATCAGGAGTAGAATACTTAGTGGCCGGATGCGACGGTAGTGACATAGGTCCTTCCAAATGGGAAGGTGCTGGCTCAAAATATGGTAGTGACTCAGAGGGCTGCGGTGGTTCAACGGACTGTTCAGAAGTACTGGCCGCATTCTTCTTCTTATCTCGTTTTAATGCACCAGTAATTTTTATAGGACCCCGTATCTCAAGAAGCTGCTCAGTATCATCCCATACAACACCGGCTCTCTGGAAAAGTTCTGTAATCAAAGAGGAATGGGGTATATTGATAGTTGAGGATCCCCTAACAGCAGCAATGATAGAATCTTGAATCACTCTCCCAGCATCAACAGGTTTTCCCGTCACAATGCAGTAAACAAGAGTAGCCTTAGCCTTTGTCACATTTGATGTATGCCCAGATGGCAACATCCTGGAAGCCACAAACTCATGTCAATTATACGTTTCTCGTCGAAGAAAAATAGATGGAATTGTAATAGGTTCTTGCCTTCCATTTTTCTTCCATTCCGCCCCCTCATGACACAAAGTCTGAAGTACAAGATCATCAGGAAATTGATCATTTTCGAGTGCCTGGTACTCATCATCTTCAATATTTGGCATGTCATAGAGATTATTAATTGTACTCACGCCAACATTTTACCTCTAACTCTAACCTTGAAATTAACATCTTTGATCATTAGATTAGCGTAAAACTCACAAACCAAAGATATAACGGCCTCCGACGGACTCTTAACAAACGTTTCCCATCCTCTTCTTCTTGCTTAATGCTGGAGCATCAAGCTCTCTCTGGTTCATCCCTCTTTCTTTCTGCATTCCCTTCTCCGTCAAATCAACATAATAGGATTCGGCTGTGGCATTCCAAAAACGATGGTGATCATATGGGGCAGCAGATGCAGAAGACAGTGCTCCCTTGCCCTTAGTTTTTGGCGGCATTGTAACTCAACAATTCAAGACAAATCAATAGCAATAGCCGATTGAATTATCAAAGTCTCAAACACACGGCACAACAACGTTCAAGCACAACCATATCCCAGACAATTCATCAAATAGTTGGCATGCACGACTTCAATGCTATTAAATTACACGACATCAACCATTCTCATTACTGCAATAAATACAAAACAACCTGCCTCCAATCACAATTGATTCAACACGGATCAAATTTGAGAGAAAAAATGTAGCTTATTACCGATTCAAGAAATTTGCACAAACCCTCGACGAACCCCCTGTTTCTGTGCGATTGTGGATTTAGCAAGAAGCATAGATGAAATTTGGGAAGTTGGCTCGTGTCGAAGATGAAATTCCACACAATTTTGTTGTTTCTTGGTTGATTGGAAGAGTGACTCAATCCAAATGGTGAGCGGACATAAGAGTTTGAGAGACTGAGACTTCGTGAAGAAACCTGTATTGCGTTAATAAATCTGTGAAGGATTTATATGTAGAGTGCTGTACAGATGCGCGATTGCGCTAGAGGAGGCGCACTTGGAGTCTTGTTTGCGTTGGGATTGCGCAACTGAGTTGCGCGTTTGCTCCTTTTGTTGCGCAGATGGGAAACTCGTTTGCGCTTGAACGTGTGCAAACAACATGCGCGATTGCGCGAGATGCTGCGTAGTTGGGATCCTTTGTTTGCGCTTAAAGAGGCGCGGATGACATGCGCGATTGCGCGAGATTCTGCGCACTTAGGCTTTCAAGGGCCCGAAGAAGCTACGCGGGCGCCCTAAAATTTCAGCGAGCGCGCATAAGCTGCTGCCAGAAATCCTAAAAAATTGAAAATTTTGTAATATTAGGCCTCCAAAATTTGTCATAGCACATTCAAAAAAATCATAAATTAACTAATTAACAAAAATAAAATTAAAGCATAAATTGAATAAAAATAGAAAATAAATAAAAAAAAATATATATTTGGGTTGCCTCCCAAAAAGCGCTTGGTTTCGAGTCGTCAGCCCGACTTCCACCGATCGTAGGTCTTCCCTTTCTCTTTCACATGCCAAATAAATTCCACGAATCGCCGTTTAAATTTTGCTTTCTTTTTCGCGGCCTTTTTTGTTGGTAAATTCGGTGCTTCCAGCTTCTCAACCGGCTTAATCAAGCATAATTCCTCGATGAGTGGATTGGGTGTCTTCCTGAATAATTTAAAAATCATTCGTTCGCACTCCACACCCATCGACAATTCACCCTTCTTCACTTCAATTCTTGCATCCGCCGTAGCCAAAAATGGTCTTCCGAAAATTTCGAGCACCATTATCCACTTCAATGTCCAAGATCACAAAATCCGTTTGGAAGATGAATTTATCCACCTTGACTAGAACATCTTCAACAATTCCAAGTGGATATGTGATGCTTCTATCCGCCAACTGTAATGAAATCATAGTCGATTGCATCTCTCCCAACTTCAATGCCCTGTAAATAGATAATGATATTAAATTAATAATGGCCCCTAAATCACAAAGTGCAGTCGTAAAATGAGAACCACCAATAGAACAAGGAATAGTAAAACTCCCTGGATCCTTAAGCTTTTGTGTCATCTTCTTTTGTATCACGGCACTACATTCTTCAATTATACTCACCACCTCGTTCTCTAGCAGCCTCTTTTTCATGGACATCACCTCCTTGATGAACTTCGCATAATTTGGCATTTGCTCCAAGGCATCAGCAAAGGGGATGTTGATATGAATCTTCTTGAAAATCTCCAAGAATTTGGAGAATTGCTCATGTAAAGCTTTCTTCTTGAACCTCTGCGGATATGGCAGTGGAGGCTTGTACTTCGGTTTCTGCTCAGGTTCAGGCTCCTTCTTCTCGACATCCTTCTCTTCAACTATAACTTTCTCAGTCCTTTCAGATGGCTGGCTTTCTTCTCTATCTACTTGCTTTCCACTCCTCAACATGATAGCATTGCACTGTTCCTTCGGATTTACTTCATTATTTCTTGGAAACTTCCCTCTGTTGTTATCCTTCAAGGCATTCGTCAACTGCCCAATGCTAGTCTCCATGGATTGTAATACAGCACCCATGTTGGCCATGTGAGTCTCCAAGCTGTCAAGGAGAGACTCAGTTCTTGCCATCCTCTTACCTGATTCCTTCACAAAGGTACTAACAACGTCCTCCAAAGAAGGCTTACCCTCCCCCTTAATTGTGTTGTATCCCAGAGGAGGATTCAACACATTGTTATTGTTAGCATAAGAAAATTTTTCATGATTACGCATACTAGGGTGATAAGTATTAGAGACAGGATTACCTCTGTAAGCTCCATAACCTTGGTAGCCATTAGGATTGATATAATTAACTTCATCTGGGGTATGTGATCCTTCAACTCCAGTTGAATCTGCAACATTAATCTTATTCAAAAAAGCTACCTGTGTAGTCAGTGCAGATAGTTGAGCGGTGATGGATGTGAGAGGATCCACTGCATACACTCCAGCTGGCTTCTTGACTCCCATACGCTCAGATGACCATTGAAAACTGCTGATCGTCATCTGCTCCAACATATCATAGGCCTGGACATGGTACTTTGCAAATATAGTACCTCCAACCGCAGAATCCACATTCTTCCTCGTTGGCACATTCAGTCTATTGTAAAACCACTTGATCTGCTCCCAATCTGCAAAATTGTGGTTAGGACAAAGTCTAAGTAATTCTTTGTACCTTTCCCATGCCTTGTAGAGCTGTTCAGACTCCATCTGCCTGAATGTGCTGATTTCAATCTTCAGTTGGGTGGATTTAGCAGGTGGAAAATATTTTGCATGAAATGTTTCTGCATCCCCTCCCAAGTAGTGATGCTTCCTAGCGGCAGTGATTGCAACCAACTCCTTGCTTGATCCCTGAGAGAAAACGGAAACAAGCGTAAGCGTATAATATCCTCAGATACACCATTAATTTTTATCGTATCGGTTATCTCCAAGAAGGTGCGTAGGTATAGGTGAGGATCAGCAGTGGTGCTCCCATTAAATTGGTTCTGTTGAACCATGTTGATCAAAGCATGTTTTAGCTCAAAATTGTTGGCATTGATAGTTCCTCGAGCGATTCCAGAATAGTGAGCCTGGATCGTCGGCCTGAAGTGATCTCTGATTGGCACCAAGGGAGCTTGTTGTGCTTCTTATTCATCCATTCTTTCAATTTCTTCTCCTCTAGCTCTTCTTAAAGCACGTGCAGTGCGCTCGATCTCCGAATCAAAAAGTAATGAATTCGTACTTTGAGATCGTCGCATAGACTGCAATTAAAAATAAGAAAAAATCAATTAGTAACTTAAAATAAAAAAAAACTCTAAATTAAAATCTAGACTAATTGGTAACAAGACTAAAAAAATAATCAAAATTTACTCCCCGGCAACGGCGCCAAAAACTTCTTGTGAAAATTACTTGCAAGAGTACGAGTGTCAAGTTTTAATATAGTGATAAAATCAAGTATCGATCCCACAGGGAGTAAAATCAAAATATTCAGTGCTTGTAATTAAAATAGTCCAAACTTTATCTAGAAAATCAATATTTGAGAGATTTGCCTAAAAATAAAAATAAGCAGATGATTTTATAGCACACACACAACTTTCAAAAATAATCAATCAGAGAAAATTGGTCTAGAGGTATAGATTTCACCTGGTTTCAACAACAATCAATTCTAATTAATTAATCTTCTTGAATTCCAGTAAATTAATAGCCAAGAACACTTAAGTTTATTATTTCCCTCTCCCGAGCAACAAATAATTTTTATCAAATACAACTTAATTCCAATATCCCTATTAAGAATCTACTTACATTAGTCTATCACAAATCAATGTTCTTTTTAAAAGCTCTGTTAAAATTATACACTCTCCGGAGCAATATAAATAATTAACAGTGTATTTTCTATTGGTTCTATTCAAAATCTCCTCTCCCGAGTGCCAGATTTCAAATAAATATAACAAATAAATTATTGATCAAGTAATTGAAAATACAATCAATTCTAGAAAAAAACAATTAATCTAGAAGAAACTAAATTCAATAAAATCAAAAATTCATGAAAGTGTCTACACCAGGTTTCATCCGACCTCTAGACTCTAAAAAATTAGTTCATAATAAAATTATGAATAAAAATAAACATGTTCAAAAATTTAAATATATTCAGAATTAAATAAATAAAAGAAAAAGAAAACAAATCCGTCGTCGACTCCGTGTCCGGTCGATCGATCTCCTTCTTCGTTCTTCAGTTAAACTCCAGAATTCTCTCCCAGAAAATCACGATCAATTCTCTTTGATATGTGTACGTGTGAATTGTGCGGCTTTCCCTTAATTCTGAGACTTAAATTTCCTTTTATACGGTGCACAAAAGCCCAATAAAAAGCCCATAAAATATAAAAGTTTCCTTCCCAATTAAAACACTAAACAGCGATGGGCGGGCGCTTCACAATCCCAGGAGGGCACGCATAACTCTCTGGAATACACTTTCTCGCCTTCACAAGACTCTGCGCGATTTCTCTTCTTCATTTCTCTGTTTAGCGCTTAAACTAGCGCTAACAACAAGCCCAATGTTAAAGCCCAATAACATTTCTCTTCTTTTCTTTTCTTCTACAGCATTTCTTTTTCCTTTCTTTTATTCTTTTCTCACACAATTTTCTTCTTTTCTCCACATAATCTCCATAATTACCTACAAACACAAAAACAACAAAACACCCCCATAAATCTACTCGAAACAAATATTTAATAATTAAAATCATATATAAATTAAGTGTATAAAATAAACTTATCACGTGCATCTCGGTCTAAGAGACGGAGACGAACAAATTCCAACCAGGAGATGGTCTTTCGGATTGTTTTTCCCGTAGGGTGCGCTGGGACCCACCAAAGCGGTCCGCGTCACCCAGATCGCACGTCCACGTTGTGTGATTTAGTCTATTGCATCTTTTCTATCCGCGGATTGGACTGAAAGAGTCAGGAATAGGACGGCGAGGAATCGGAGGAACAAGAAGTACGAGTAATAAAAAAAGAAATTAATGAAAAAGGGGTGCAACACGAGGACTTCCCAGGGGTTCACACATCCTAGTACTTCTCTCGCCCAAGCATGCTTAACTTCGGAATTCTAATGGGATCCGATGCATTAGTGTTGTTATGATCGCATCCAACAGTGAATGAATTCTTTATTGTTTTGTCTCTCGAATTGCGGAACGGAGGACCTGGCGCTGAACTTTCAAACGGGAAGCTCGTCTCGATACCTACAATGCGCATCTCAGTCTTAGAGACGGAGACGCTAAAATTCCAACCAGGAGATGTTTTTTCGAGTCATTTTTCCCGTAGGGCGTTCTAGGACCCACCGAAGCGGCCCGCGTCACCCAGATCGCACGTCCACATCGTGTGATTCGGTCTATTGCATCTTTTCTATCCGCGGATTGGACTGAAAGAGTCAGGAATAGGACGGCGCGTAATCGGAGGAACAAGAAGTACGAGTAATAAAAAAAATTAATGAAAAAGGGATGTAACACGAGGACTTCCCAAGGGATCACCCATCCTAGTACTGCTATCGCCCAAGCACGCTCAACTTAGGAGTTCTGATGGGATCCGATGCATTTGTGCTGGTATGATCGCACCCAACAGTGAATGAATTCTTTGTTGTTTTGTCTCTTGAACTGCGGATCGGAGGAACAGGCGCTGCACTTTCAAACGAACAAAACTTTCGATCGGCTGAGAGTTACGGAAGCTTCAGCCTGCTCACGCGAAGCTCCTCTCGACACCTACAGCGCATCTCGGTCTAAGAGACGCAGACGCTAAAATTCCAAGCCGGAGATGGTCTTTCGGGTCATTTTTCCGTAGAGCGCGCTGGGACCCATCCAAGCAGCCCGCGTCACCCAGATCGCACGTCCACGTTGTGTGATTCGGTCTATTGCATCTTTTCTATCTGCGGATTGGACTAAAAGAGTCGGGAATAGGACGACGAGGAATTGGAGAAACAAGAAGTACGAGTAATAAAAAAAGAAATTAATGAAAAAGGGGTGCAACACAAGGACTTCCCAAGGGGTCACCCATCCTAGCACTGCTCTCATCCAAGCACGCTTAACTTCGGAGTTCTGATGGGATCGGGTGCATTAGTGCTGGTATGATCGCACCCAACAGTGAATGAATTTTTTGTTGTTTTGTTTCTCGAATTGCGGATCGGAGGAACAGGCGCTGCACTTTCAAACGGACATAACTTTCGATCGGCAGAGAGTTACGGGAGCTTGAACCTGCTCATGCGAAGCTCGTCTTGATACCTATAGCGCGCATCTCGTTCTGAGAGACAGAGACTCACAAATTCCAACCCGGAGATGGTCTTTTGGGTTGTTTTTCCCGTAGGGGGGCTGGGACCCACAGTAGCGGCCCGCTTCACCCAGATCGCACGTCCACTTCGTGTGATTCAGTCTATTCCATCTTTTCTATCCGCGGATTGGACTGAAAGAGTCAGGAATAGGACGGCGAGAAATCGGAGAAACAAGAAGTACTAGTAATAAAAAAAAAGAAATTAATGAAAAAGGGGTGCAACACGAGAACTTCCCAGGGGGTCACCCATCCTAGTACTGGTCTCGCCCAAGCACGCTTAACTTAAGAGTTCTGATGGGATCCAGTGCATTATTGCTGGTATGATCGCACCCAACAGTGAATGAATTTTTTGTTGTTTTGTCTCTCGAATTGCGGATCGGAGGAACATGCACTGCACTTTCAAACAGACATAATTTTCGATCGGCTGAGAGTTACGAGAGCTTCAGCCTATCCATGCAAAGCTCGTCTTGATACCTACAGCGCGCAACTCGGTCTAAGAGATGGAGACATTCAAATTCCAACCCGGATATGGTCTTTCGTGTCTTTTTCCCATAGGGAGCGCCTCTATCCGAGGATTAGACTGTAAGAGTCGGGAATAGGAAGGCGAGGAATCGAAGGAACAAGAAGTACGAGTAATAAAAAAAGAAATTAATGAAAAAGGGATGCAACACGAGGACTTCCCAGGGGGTCACCCATCCTAGGACTGCTCTTGCCCAAGCACGCTTAACTTCGAAGCTATGATGGGATCCGGTGCATTAGTGCTGGTATAATCGCACCAAACAGTGAATTAATTCTTTGTTGTTTTGTCTCTCGAATTGCGGATCGGAGGAACAGGCGCTGCACTTTCAAACGCAAAGCTCGTCTTGATACCTACAATGCGCATCTCAGTCTAAGAGACGGAGACGCTCAAATTCCAACCCGGAGATGGTCTTTTGGGTCGTTTTTCCCATAGGACGTGCTGGGACCCACCGAAGCGGCCCGCGTCACCTAGATCGCATGTCCACGTTGTGTGATTCAGTCTATTGCATCTTTTCTATCCGCGGATTGGACTGAAAGAGTCGGGAATAGGACGGCGAGAAATATGAAGAACAAGAAGTACGAGTAATAAAAAAAGAAATTAATGAAAAAGGGGTGCAACACGAGGACTTCCCAGGGGGTCACCCATCCTAGTACTTCTCTCGCCCAAGCACTCTTGGCTTCGGAGTTTTGATAAGATCCGGTGAATTAGTGCTGGTATGATCGAACCCAATAGTGAATGAATTCTTTATTGTTTTGTCTCTCGAATTTCGGATCAAAGGAACAGGCACTGCACTTTCAAATGGACATAACTTTCGATCGACTGATAGTTACCGGAGCTTCAGCCTGCTCACGCAAAGCTCGTCTCGATACCTACTGTGCTCATCTCGGTCAAAGTGACGGAGACGCTCAAATTCCAACCTGAAGATGGTTTTTCGTGTTGTTTTTCCCCTAGGGCGTGCTGGGACCCACCGAAGCGGCATGCGTCACCTAGACCATACGTACACGTAGTGTGATTCAGTCTCTTGCATCTTTTCTATCCGAGGATTGGACTGTAAGAGTTGGGAATAGGATGGAGAGGAATCGGAGGAACAAGATGTATGAGTAATAAAAAAAGAAATTAATGAAAAAGGGGTGCAACACGAGGACTTCTCAGGGGGTCATCCATCCTAGTACTGCTCTCGCCCAAGCACGCTTAACTTCGGAGTTCTGATGGGATCCGGTGCATTAGTGCTGGTATGATTGAACCCAACAGTGAATGAATTCTTTGTTGTTTTGTCTCTCGAATTGAGGATCGGAGGAACAGGCGCTGCACTTTCAAACGGACAAAACTTTCGATCGGCTGAGAATTATGGGAGCTTCAACCTGCTCACGCTAAGCTCGTCTCGATAACTATAGTGTGCATCTCGGTCAAAGAGACAAAGACGCGCAAATTCCAACCCGGAGATGGTATTTTTGGTCGTTTTTCCCATAGGGCCCACTGGGACCCACCGAAGCAGCCCGTGTCACCCAAATCGCCCGTCCACATCATGTGATTCTGTCTATTGCATCTTTTCTATCTGCGGATTGTACTGAAAGAGTCGGGAATAGGACGGCGAGGAATCGGAGGAACAAGAAATACGAGTAATAAAAAAAGAAATTACTGAAAAATGGGTGCAACACGAGGACTTCCCAAGGGGTCACCAATCTTAGTACTGCTCTCGCCCAAGCACGCTTAACTTTGGAGTTCTGATGGGATCCGGTTCATTAGTGCTGGTATGATCGCACCCAACAGTGAATGAATTTTTTATTGTTTTGTCTCTCAAATTGCGGATCGGAGGAACATGCGTTTTACTTTCAAACAGACAAAACTTTCGATCGGCTGAGAGTTACTGGAGCTTCAGCCTGCTCACGCGAAGCTCGTATTGATACCTATAGTGCGCATCTCAGTCTAAGAGATGGAGACGCACAAATTCCAACACGGAGATGGTATTTCGGGTCATTTTTCCTGTAGGGCCCTGGGACCCACCGAAGTGGCCTGCGTCACCCAGATTGCACGTCCACGTTGTGTGATTCAGTCTATTGCATCTTTTCTATCCATCGATTGGACTGAAAGAGTTGGGAATATGATGGCGAGGAATCGGAGAAACAAGAAGTACGAGTAATAAAAAAAGAAATTAATGAAAAAGGGGTGCAACACGAGGACTTTCCAATGGAATCTAGTGCATTAGTGCTGTTATGATCGCACCCAACAGTGAATGAATTCTTTCTTGTTTTGTCTCTCAAATTGCGGATCTGAGGAACAGGCGCTGCACTTTCAAACGCACATAACTTTTGATCGGTTGAGAGTTACGGGAGCTTCAGCCTGCTCACGCGAATCTTGTCTCGATACCTACAGCGCCCATCTCGGTGTAAGAGACGGAGACGCACAAATTCCAACCCGAAGATGGTTTTCGGGTCGCTTTTCCCGTAGTGCGCGCAGGGACCCACCAAAGCGGCCCGCGTCACTCAGATCGCACGTCCACGTCATATGATTCATTCTATCGCATCTTTTCTATCCGAGTATTGGAATGTAAGAGTCGTGAATAGGACGGCGAGGAATCGGAGGAACAAGAAGTACGAGTAATAAAAAAAGAAATTAATTAAAAAGGAGTGCAACTCGAGGACTTCCCAGAGGGTCACCCATCCTAATACTACTCTCGCCCAAGCACGCTTAGCTTCAGTGTTATGATGAGATCCGGTGCATTAGTCTGGGATGATTGAACCCAACAATGAATGAATTCTTTATTGTTTTGTCTCTCGAATTGCGGATCGGAAGAACAGGCGCTGCACTTTCAAACGGACTTAACTTTTGATTGCCTGAGAGTTATGGGAGCTTCAGCCTGCTCACGCGAAGCTCGTCTCGATACCTATAGCACGATTCTTGGTCTAAGAGACGGAGACGTACAAATTCCAACCCGAAGATGGTATTTCGGGTTGTTTTTCCCGTAGGGCGCCCTGGGTCCCACCGAAGCGACCCGCGTCACCCAGATCTCACGTCCACGTTGTGTGATTCAGTCTATTGCATTTTAATATCCGCGAATTGGATTGAAAGAGTCGGGAATAGGACAGCGAGGAATCGGAGGAACAAGAAGTACGAATAATAAAAAGAAATTAATGAAAAAAGGGTGCAACACGAGGACTTCCCAGGGGGTCACCTATCCTAGTACTGCTCTCGCCCAAGCCCGCTTAACTTCAGAGTTCTGATGGGATCCGATGCATTAGTGCTGGTATGATCGCACCCAACAGGGAATGAATTCTTTATTGTTTTGTCTCTCGAATTGCGAAACGAAGGAACAGGTGCTGCACTTTCAAACGCAAAGCTCGTCTCGATACCTACAACGCGCATCTCAGTCTAAGAGACGAAGACACTCGAATTCCAACCCGAAGATGGTTTTTTGGGTCGTTTTTCCCGTAGGGCGCGCTGGGACCCACCGAAGTGGCCCGCGTCACCCAGATCGCATGTCCACGTTGTGTGATTCAGTATATTGCATCTTTTCTATCCGCGGATTAGATTGAAAGAGTCGGGAATAGGACGACGAGGAATCGGAGGAACAAGAAGTACGAATAATAAAAAAAAATTAATGAAAAAGGGGTGCAACACGAGGACTTCCCTGGGGGTCACCCATCCTAGTAGTGCTCTCGTCCAAGCACGCTTAACTTCAGAGTCCTGATGGGATCGAATGCATTAGTGCTGTTATGATCGCACCCAACAATGAATGAATTCTTTATTGTTTTTTTTCTCGAATTGGGGATCGGAGGAACAGGCGCTGCACTTTCAAATGCGAAGCTTGTGTCGATACCTACAACGCACATCTCAGTATAAGAGACGGAGACGCTGAAATTTTAACCCGGAGATGGTCTTTCGGGTCGTTTTTCCTGTAGGTCTCGCTAGGATTCACCAAAGCGGCCCGCGTCACCCAGATCGCACGTCCACATCGTGTGATTCAGTCTATTGCATATTTTCTATCCGCGGATTAGACTGAAAGAGTCGGGAATAGGACGACGAGGAATCGGAGGAAAATGAAGTACAAGTAATAAAAAAATAAATTAATGAAAAAAGGGGTGCAACACGAGGACTTCCCAAGGGGTCACCCATCCTAGTACTGCTCTCGCCCAAGCACGCCTAACTTCGGAGTTCTGATGGGATCCGGTGCATTAGTGCTGGTATGATCACACCCAATAGTGAATGAATTCTTTGTTGTTTTGTCTCTCGAATTGCGGATCGGAGGAACAGGCGCTGAACTTTCAAACGGACATAACTTTCAATCGGCTGAGAGTTACAGGAGCTTCAACCTGCTCACGCGAAGCTCGTCTCGATATCTATAGCGCGCATCTTGGTGTAAGAGATGGAGACGCACAAATTCCAACATGGAGAAGGTCTTTTGGGTCGTTTTTCCCTTAGGGCGCGCTGAGAACCACCGAAGCGGCCTGCGTCACCCAAATTGCACGTCCACGTCGTGTGATTCAGTCTGTTGCATCTTTTCTATCAGCGGATTGGACTAAAAGAGTCGGGAATATGACGGCAAGGAATCGGAGGAACATGAAGTACGATTAATAAAAAAAAAATTAATGAAAAAGGGGTGAAACACGAGGACTTCCCAGGGAGTCACCCATCTTAGTACTTCTCTCGCACAAGCCCGCTTAACTTCGGAGTTCTAATGGGATCCGATGCATTAGAGCTGGTAGGATCGCACCCAATAATGAATGAATTCTTTATTGTTTTGTCTCTCGAATTGCGGATCTGAGGAACAGGTGCTGCACTTTCAAACACGAAGCTCGTCTCGATACGTACAAAGTGCATCTCAATCTAAGAGATGGAGATGCTTAAATTCCAACCCGGAGATGGTCTTTTGGGTCATTTTTCCTGTAGGGCGCGCTGAATACCACTGAAGAGCCCACGTTACCCAGATCAAACGTCCACGTTGTGTGATTCAGTCTATTGCATCTTTTATATGTAAGGATTGGACTGAAAGAGTCAGGAATAGGACGGCGAGGAATCGAAGGAACAAGAAGTACGAGTAATAAAAAAAGAAATTAATGAAAAAGGGGTGCAACACGAGGACTTCCCAGGGGGTCACCTATCCTAGTACTGCTCTCACCCAAGCCCGCTTAACTTCGGAGTTCTGATGGGATCCGATGCATTAGTGCTGGTATGATCGCACCCAATAGTGAATGAATTCTTTATTGTTTTGTCTCTCGAATTGCGGAACGAAGGAACAGGCGCTGCACTTTCAAACGCGAAGCTCGTCAAGATACCTACATTGGGCATCTCAGTCTAAGAGACGGAGACGCTCAAATTCCAACCCGGAGATGGTTTTTTGGGTCGTTTTTCCCGTAGGGCACGCTAGGACCCACCAAAGCAGCCCGCGTCACCCAGATCGCACGTCCACGTTGTGTGATTCAGTCTATTGCATATTTTCTATCCGCGGATTGGACTGAAAGAGTCGGGAATAGGACGGCCAGGAATTGGAGGAACAAGAAGTACGAGTAATAAAAAGAAATTAATGAAAAAGGGATACAACACGAGGACTTCCCTGGGGGTCACCCATCCTAGTACTGCTCTCGCTCAAGCATGCTTAACTTCGGAGTTCTGATAGGATCCGATGCTTTAGTGCTGGTATGGTCGCACCCAACAGTGAATGAATTATTTTTTGTTTTGTGTCTCGAATTGCAGATTGGAGGAACAGGCGATGCACTTTCAAATGCACATAACTTTCGATCGCCTGAGAGTTACGGGAGCTTCAGCCTGCTCACGCGAAGCTCGTCTCGATATCTACAGCGCGCATCTCGGTCTAAGAGACGGAGACACACAAATTCCAACCCAGATATGGTCTTTCGGGTTGTTTTTCCCGTAGGGCGCCCTGGGTCCCACCGAAGCGACCCGCGTCACCCAGATCTCACGTCCACGGTGTGTAATTCAGTCTATTGCATCTTTAATATCCGCGAATTGGATTGAAAGAGTCGGGAATAGGACAGCGAGGAATCGGAGGAACAAGAAGTACAAATAATAAAAAGAAATTAATGAAAAAAGGGTGCAACACGAGGACTTCCCAGGAGGTCACCAATCCTAGTACTGCTCTCGCCCAAGCATGCTTAACTTCGGAGTTCTGATGGGATCCGATGCATTAGTGCTTGTATGATCGCACCCAACAGTGAATGAATTCTTTATTATTTTGTCTCTCGAATTTCGGATCGGAGGAACAGGCGCTGCACTTTCAAACGGACGTAACTTTCGATTGACTGAATGTTACGGGAGCATCAGCCTGCTCACGCTAAGCTCATTTCGATACCTATAGCGCGCATCTTGGTCTAAGAGACGAAGACGCACAATTCCAACCCATCAATGGTCTTTTGGGTTGTTTTTCCCGTAGGGCGTGCTGGGACCCACCGAAGCGGCCCGCGTCACCCAGATTGCACGTCCACTTCGTGTGATTCAGTTTATTGCATCTTTTCTATCCGATGATTGGACTGTAAGAGTCGGGAATAGGACGGCGAATAATCGAAAGAACAAGAAGTATGAGTAATAAAAAAAGAAATTAATGAAAAAGAGGTGCAACACGAAAACTTCCCAGGGAGTCACCAATCCTAGTACTGCTCTCGCCCAAGCATGCTTAACTTTGGAGTTCTGATGGGATCCGATGCATTAGTGCTGGTATGATCGCACCCAACAGTGAATGAATTCTTTATTATTTTGTCTCTTGAATTGTGGATCGGAGGAACAGGCGCTGCGCTGCACTTTCAAACGGACATAACTTTCGATCGGCTGAGGGTTACGGGAGATTCAGCCTGCTCATGCGAAGCTCGTCTCGATACCAACAGCGCGCATCTCGGTCTAAGAGATGAAGACGCTCAAATTCCAACCCGAAGATGGTCTTTCGGGTCATTTTTCCCGAACGGCGCGCTGGGACCTACCGAAGCGGCCGTCGTCACCTAGATGGCACGTGCACGTCGTGTGATTCAGTCTATTGCATCTTTTCTATCCGCGGATTGGACTGAAAAAGTCGGGAATAGGACGGTGTGGAATCGGAGGAACAAGAAGTACGAGTAATAAAAAAAGAAATTAATGAAAAAGGGGTGCAACACGAGAACTTCCCATGGGGTCACCCATCCTAATACTGCTCTCGCCCAAGCTCGCTTAACTTCGAAGTTCTGATGGGATCCTTTTCATTAGCGCTAGTATGATCGCACCCAACAGTGAATGAATTTTTTGTTGTTTTGTCTCTCGAATTGCGGATCGGAGGAACAGGCGCTGAACTTTCAAACGGACATAACTTTCGATCGGCTGAGAGTTACGGGAGCTTCAACTTGTTCACGTGAAGCTCGTCGCGATACCTATAGCGCACATCTCGGTCTAAGAGATGGAGATGCACAAATTCCAACACGGAGATGGTCTTTTGGGTCGTTTTTCCCATAGGGCACGCTGGTGTAGGGGATCGGTTAACTCGTGACAAGAAACGCAGCGGAAATTTAAAAATTTTTAACAAAAGAAATCTGAGCACTTGTGTAGTATTCATAAAACTCAAACAACCATAGGGTGTTTAGAATTTTACCTATCAATCTCAAAGATTGATTTATGGCTCCAACAAAGTTGATAAACAACTAGGCTCTTGAAAAGGGTAGACTCAATCTACAAGCTTCCAAGAGCACTCCTTGCTCAAAATGGATTCAACACTTCGAGCCTTCGAATTAGGTCCACGACTAGACGATCTAAATCCGCTCTAAATATGCACTAGAAAATTTAGAGAATTTAGCATTGAGATATTATTTTCTTCACCATCAAAAATGAAAGAAAAATTTGGAGAATATTTTTGGAGAGGGTTCGGCCACTTCAAAGTTGGAATGGAATGAATTGTGTAATGTGTGTATATTATATTAATGGAGAAGAATTGATTAGATACAATTAAAACCATGCATAGAAAAATGCATGACTTGCATGGAAAATTGCATCCAAACTTCCAACCCTTCAAAATCCATCACACACATACATATATATATATTATATATATATACACGCCTATTCATATATAAATATATATGGAATTTTGAACTTATTTTAATTAAATATTAAACCTAAACCCATTTAAGTTTAATCAATTAATTAAATTCAACTTGAACTCATTCAAGTACACTAGTAACAATAATTATATAACACTATTTTATTTGAGCTCTACAAGACTCAATAGTGTTTAATTATTTGTACATTAAAATGTCAACTAGTGTTAAATTAATTCAACACTTGAATTAATTAACTAAGTTCAAAATAATAGTTTAGAAAATCACCATTTTCATAAACTAATTATTTTAAGTCAACTTTTAATCTTGGAACACATTCACAAATTAAAAGTTACTTATTCCATTCGTTCTCCAATTTAGAAGTCAAACTTCTAATTTATTTTACTTATAAAATCCTTTATAAGTTGTTCAACACATTGAACTTATTTTAATCTTAACGGGATCTAGAAAGCTAGTACTTGTGTGACCCTCAATGGTTCACTGATACAACTAGCAGTGGGTTCACATCTCCATGTGATTCGGGATCAACAAGTCCCTTATATGAGCATACCCTATATATAGCTCCATTCTTATTGATCAACACAATGATAATAAGAACGTCAGAAAACTCAAGTCTGATAGTAACCAACCAGTCATGTAAACGTCTAGCAGCATCGCTTACATGATTCCCTAGGTATCAAATGATAGTGCCTGCAAGAACCAATCAATTATGGTTAGCGTACAGTACGGTCCCTTCAACTCATATATCCCGACCGATTTGACAACTATTGGTTTATCGATAGTTGTCATTGAATCGATAACTATGTGTCATGCCATAGTTGCATCAAAAATGTAATTCAAGAAACTCCTTTCTTAATTACACTTACTCTGATCAGAGATTTCAAGCTACGTATGCATGATATAACATAGGATATCCATACCCGTAGGTAAGCGGTGAATCCCCGACTAAAATGCATTGACTCCTATATGTTTCGTCACAACACCCAACATTGCCACCTGATGACCCCAGATGAGTCGGTAAACAAGTCAAAGTGAAGCACTAGCATATAGAGTTTCCATGTTGTCCCGGGTTATAAGGACTAATGGTGTACAACCATAAACTAGGAGTTCTCCACTCGATAAGTGAGAACCACTTGGAAAATCCTTTAGGGAGGGTTGTTCAGTGCACTCTACAAGGAGCACCTATTTGCATGCTTAGACATCTCCATGTCCCCTACCAATGAAACATGGTACTCACATCGCAAATACTAGTCTCAAGCTCGAGCGGCCTTTATCCTTCTTTATGGCGGCTGAATCGACTAGGAACAGTTTAGAATATACAATATTCCAAATATGAGTTTCATGATAGTCATCACATGACCATCTCATATTATTTATACTATTTGTGTATTCAAGGGCTTTATCTATGCAGCCTGCATGGATATAAAGATAAAGATGTGCCAAATTAAATAATGTCAAATATTATTAAAATAAAGATTGTCATACAAGAGTTCTCACAAGGACCATCGGCCAACACATTTGCTTGACGGGCACCTACTCTAACAATCTCCCACTTGCACTAGAGCCAACTACCCATATTCTTCAAATCCATTGATTCGCGATGCTTTTCGAACAATGGTCCTGGTAAAGGCTTAGTTAGTGGATCAGCAACATTATCTGCGGAGGCGACTCTGTCTAACAAGACATCTCCTCGTTCCACAATTTCCCGGATGATGTGGTATTTTCTCAGTACATGTTTGGATTTCTGATGAGACCTTGGTTCTTTTTCCTGAACAACGGCACCAGTGTTGTCGCAGTACACCGGGACTGGATCAACTCCATTAGGAATAACGCCCAACTCTTGGACGAAATTCCTAATCCAAACAGCTTCCTTTGCAGCATCGAATGCAGCAATATATTCTGCCTCGGTGGTTGAATCCGCAGTGCTGTTTTGCTTGGAACTCTTCCAACAAACAGCAGCACCATTGAGCATGAATATAAAACCGGAAGTTGACTTCGAATCATCAACATCGCTTTGGAAGCTAGAGTCGGTATAGCCTTCCAATTTTAGTTCTCCACCGCCATAAACCAAGAACATATTCTTAGTCTTTCTCAAATACTTGAGAATGTCTTTCACAGCTTTCCAGTGTGGAAGACCAGGATTCGATTGATATCTACTTGTAACACTAAGTGCAAAAGCCACGTCAGGACGTGTAGATATCATCGCATACATGATACTACCAATTGCAGATGCATATGGAATGCGTGTCATCGTCTCTATCTCTGCATCATTCTTGGGAAACATGGACTTGGATAGAGACACGCCATGAAACATTGGTAGATGTCCTCTCTTGGACTCATCCATCGAGAACCTCTTCACGATGGTATCAATGTATGTGGACTGGGTGAGACCAAGCAATCTTTTCGATCTATCCCGATAGATTTGTATTCCCAATACAAAAGATGCTTCACCCAAGTCCTTCATCGAGAACTTACTCGATAACCATACTTTAGTTGATTGCAACATTCCTACATCATTCCCAATGAGTAGAATGTCATCAACATAAAGTACCAGGAATGTCACAGCACTCCCACTAACCTTCTTATACACACATGGTTCCTCAGGATTCTTAGTAAACCCAAACTCTTTGATTGTACCATCAAATCTGAGGTTCCAGCTCCTAGATGCCTGTTTGAGACCATAGATAGATCTCTGAAGTTTGCATACTTTATACTCACTTCCGATAGATGTGAACCCTTCAGGTTGAGACATGTAAATTTCTTCCTTAATATCCCCATTAAGAAAAGCTGTCTTCACATCCATCTGCCATATTTCATAGTCATACCATGCGGCAATGACAAGCAATATCCTTATGGACTTGAACATTGAGACTGGAGAAAAAGTTTCTTCAAAGTCAACTCCTTGCCTTTGAGTATAACCTTTTGCCACCAATCGAGCCTTGAAGGTCAGAACCTTCCCATCCGTCCCAAGCTTCCTCTTGTAAATCCATTTACACCCTATAGGAACAATTCCTTCAGGTGGATCCAAAAGATTCCACACTTGGTTCGAATACATGAAATTCATCTCAAATTCCATAGCTTCAAGCCACTTGGATGAATCGGCATCAGACAATGCTTCCTTGAAGGTCCTTGGATCACATCCATGGTCAGGCTCATCTTGGCCCTCTTCAAGAAGCAGACCATACCTCATAGGTGGTCTTGAGATCCTCTCGGATCTTCTAGGAGCTTGTATCTCCTCTCTTGGTTGTTCGGGTTTGGGTTCCACAATCGTGGGTGTTTCTCGAACTTCTTCGAGTTCTATCATCTCCCATTTTCTATCCAATAGAAATTTCTTCTCCAAGAAGGTTGCATTCCTAGAAACGAACACCTTTGTTTCTTTGGGATGATAGAAATAATATCCAACCGAATTCCTTGGATATCCCACGAAGTAGCATAAAATGGATCGAGCATCCAATTTATCTCCCACTATCTGCTTCACATAAGGAGGGCATCCCCATATTCTTAGATAAGAATACTTTGGAGATTTTCCCATCCATATCTCATATGGTGTCTTATCAACTGCCTTTGAATGGACATTGTTCAACAACAGTGCCGCTGTCTCAAGTGCATATCCCCAAAAGGATGGCGGCAACTCCGTGAACCTCATCATAGACCAAACCATGTCCATCAAAGTTCGATTACGACGTTCTGAAACACCATTCAACTGAGGTGTACCAGGAGGAGTCCACTGTGAGAGAATCCCATTCTCCCTAAGATACTCTTGGAATTCAGTACTCAAGTACTCACCACCTCGATCCGATCGAAGTGCCATGATGCTTCGTCCCAATTGTTTTTCTACTTCATTTCTGAATTCTTTGAACTTTTCAAAAGCTTCAGATTTGTATTTCATCAAATACACATACCCATACCTAGAGAAGTCATCTGTAAAGGTAATGAAGTAAGAATGTTCGTGCTTAGTGGTGATGCTAAGTGGACCACTCACATCTGTATGGACCAAATCCAACAGTCCCTTGGCTCGCTCCAGATGGCCCTTAAAGGGAATTTTGGTCATCTTTCCTTTTAGACAGGGTTCACAAGTAGTAAGAGAATTAATATCAGACATATCAAACATGCCTTCTCCCACTAGCTTGTTCATCCTTTTAAAAGATATATGACCTAATCGAGCATGCCATAAGTGTGCTGGATTTAGAGTATCTTGTATTCTTTTGGATGTTGTTGATATCTCTTGGACATTATACATAGGAATATCTTTTAATTTTAAATTATAGAGATCATTTTCCAATTGTCCTGTACCAATTAAACATTCATTCTTGTAAATATTGCAAACACTTTTGCCAAATAAACAAGAATATCCATCTTTATCAAGCATAGAAATGGAAACAATGTTTTTCACCAAATCTGGTACAAACAAAACATATCTTAAACATAATTTAAAATCATTGTCTAACAATAAGTAAACATCTCCAATAGCTTTGGCTGCAACTCTTGCCCCATTGCCCATCCTCAAGAAGGTCTCACCATCTCTGAGTCTCCTACTTCTTGCCATCACCTGCAAATCATTATAGAGATGAGAGCCACAGCCGGTATCCAATACCCAAGAAGAAGAGTTAAGTGAAATGTTTACTTCAATGTAGAACATACCTTTTCCAGAACCATTCTGGTCAAGATATTCCTTGCAATTACGTTTCCAATGTCCAGGTTTCTTGCAATGATGACAGACATCATTAGTCTTGTTAGCCTTAACTAGTTTGGCTACCACAACGGGACTCGGAGCTTGCCTCTTCAAGGGCACGTTCTTTTTGGGAGCATGGAAGGAACGCTTCTTTCCCTTCCCATGTGGTCTATTCTTTGAACCAGATGAAGATCCCACATAAAGAACCGGCTTCTCTTTCTTGATTGTGGATTCAAACGTAACAAGCATGTTAACCAACTCCTCAAGGGTTGGATCTAACTTGTTCATGTTGAAATTCACCACAAAAGGATCAAATGAGCTAGGCAGTGACAAGAGCAACACGTCTATTGTCAACTCAGTTGGTAGCACAAGATCCATGCTAACGAGTTTCTCCACGAGCCCAATCAACTTTAGGCCATGCTCATGGACCGAAGCCCCATCTCGCATGCGCAAAGTGATTAGCTCCTTGACAATCGCATGTTGAAGTGGACGTGTTTGTTCACCAAAGAGTTCTTTGAGATGCAAATGAATGTCAGCAGCATGCTTTGCACTCTCAAAATATCGCTGAAGCTCATCATTCATAGAAGCCTGCATATAACACTTGGCTTTCAAGTCATGGTCACACCAATCCTTGTAAGTCTGTAGCTCTTCAGGGCTACAATCAGTCGGAGCCTTATCAGGGGGCGACTCATTAAGTGTATATGCAATCCTCTCCGAGTTTAAGATGATTTTTAGATTTCTTAGCCAATCGAGGTAATTTGGACCGGTCAGTAAATGTTTGTCGAGTATAGTAGATAGCGGATTGCGAATTGATGACATTGTCAAAACTTGTACTAAAAAATAATAACAGATAAATGTCAATGACTATTTTAAAATATTTAATAAGATATAAAGTGTGGACTTTAACTTTATAAATATTTACTCCCACTGTTTTGACATTTTTACTACCCTCTAGTAAAAACGGGAAACTCCTTTCCTCAAAAGGTACATAAGGTCCAATTAGCCAATTACGATCACGAATAATATCAGCCAATCATAATTTCTAAAAGGTAGTTTCCAATTGCATCTCCATGCAACCCTTACGTAAACTTTTGTCTCACGCTTGATTAGGACCCAATAATATGACGTCGTTCATCTTTACGTGTCAAGCCTTACCCATCGATATCGAACCTTAATGGACGGTCATCATGAGTTCCCCCAATAATATGAGCCGAAGTCAAGGGAGTTCCACGTAGTTCACATCACCATGTCAATGGATGTCATAGCTTTCCGGCATCCAAACCCCCCCAATAATATGAGCCGAGTATTGAATACGGGTAGCGTTCGTCATGCATCCATTGTCGATGGAAGACATGGAAATTATAAACACATTTATAATTCCCCTTTTCGGGCTTGATATAAATTTTAAATCTAATTCAAAATGAGGGTTTTTAATTTTGAAAAGGTCTCATCATTAATTTTAAACATCGCCATGTTTGATCGTATGTTTGCCGAATTCATGCAACTTTGTTATTATAAAATAATAACGCACATACTAATTAACAAGGATGATCAATCGCCCCAAAAACTATTTGGCCCATGTGAGCCAAACACGGGCCTAGGTCCAATTCCTAGGGAATGCATGGGATGCAAATGCAACAATTACATAAGCTTCCAATATTTACATGTCTTGGATCTTCATAATTCATCATGGCCCACCATCTTCCAATCTTGAACTTCCGCTATCAAAAATTTTACATTAAAATATCCATGGCAAATAGGGATACATCTCATGGGGTGGGAACGGGCCATAAATCAAGCCCACTTTATAATTTGATAATTATTACAACCATTCAACACAAAATATCCTAGCATACACCTAGCAAATTGGTCTTGGGCTTTTAATCATCCTTCATGCACAATATCACATATCATACACCATCAATTAATTATCTCAATAATCAATTGATCAAATATTATATATATTGGTCCAATCACTAACCATCACAATTATAAAATAAATTAACAAAATAAACAAACACCTTTGTTTACTTTCAAATTAATTTATTTATAATTGAATTTCTTGTAAATCACAATTTACTATAAATAGTCAAAGTCACACTTTAACTATTTATTTTATGAGAAAAATCACATATTATAAAGTTTAATTTTTCATAAAAATCAACTATAATGTATTTAACAATTTAGGGTCTATGACACATGATATTCCAAAACACCTTTTGAAAAACTCAAGTCGTCATAGTCGTCACCGAAACTCCGTCGCCGGATTCCGGTCAATTTTTTTTTTATTATTATTAAAAAATATGGGGCAGCTAGGGCACCTTCGGGCAGCCTATGGGCTGCCCGAAACCATTAAAAAAATATTTATAAAAACAGCCCAAAATTGATAAATCTTGATTTTCTCATGCGGTTAGAAATTGACCTCAACATAATATCCAACAAATACTACACAAAAGAGTAACCTGTCTCTGATACCACTGTAGGGGATCGGTTAACTCGTGCCCGAAAACGCAGCGGAAATATAAAAAATTTTTAACAAAAGAAATCCGAGCACTTGTGTAGTATTCATAAAACTCAAACAACCATAGGGTGTTTAGAATTTTACCTATCAATCTCAAAGATTGATTTATGGCTCCAACCAAGTTGATAAACAACTAGGATCTTGAAAAGGGTAGACTCAATCTACGAGCTTCCAAGAGCACTCCTTGCTCAAAATGGATTCAACACTTCGAGCCTCCGAATTAGGTCCACGACTAGACGATCTAAATCCGCTCTAAATATGCACTAGAATATTTAGAAAATTTAGCATTGAGATATGATTTTCTTCACCATCAAAAATGAAAGAAAAATTTGGAGAATATTTTTGGAGAGGGTTCGGCCACTTCAAAGTTGGAATGGAATGAATTGTGTAATGTGTGTGTATTATATTAATGGAGAAGAATTGATTAGATACAATTAAAACCATGCATAGAAAAATGCATGATTTGCATGGAAAATTGCATCCAATCTTCCAACCCTTCAAATTCCATCACACACATACATATATATATATATATTATATATACACGCCTATTCATATATAAATATATATGGAATTTTGAACTTATTTTTATTAAATATTAAACCTAAACCCATTTAAGTTTAATCAATTAATTAAATTCAACTTGAACTCATTCAAGTACACTAGTAACAATAATTATATAACACTATTTTATTTGAGCTCTACAAGACTCAATAGTGTTTAATTATTTGTACATTAAAATGTCAACTAGTGTTAAATTAATTCAACACTTGAATTAATTAACTAAGTTCAAAATAATAGTTTAGAAAATCACCATTTTCATAAACTAATTATTTTAAGTCAAATTTTAATCTTGGAATACATTCACAAATTAAAAGTTACTTATTCCATTCGTTCTCCAATTTAGAAGTCAAACTTCTAATTTATTTTACTTATAAACTCCTTTATAAGTTGTTCAACACATTGAATTTATTTTAATCTCAACGGGATCTAGAAAGCTAGTACTTGTGTGACCCTCAATGGTTCACTGATACAACTAGCAGTGGGTTCACATCTCCATGTGATTCGGGATCAACAAGTCCCTTATATGAGCATACCCTATATATAGCTCCATTCTTATTGATCAACACATTGATAATAAAAACGTCAGAAAACTCAAGTCTGATAGTACCCAACCAGTCATGTAAACGTCTAGCAACATCGCTTACATGACTCCCTAGGTATCAAATGATAGTGTCTGCAAGAACCAATCAATTATGGTTAGCGTACAGTACGGTCCCTTCAACTCATATATCCCGACCGATTTGACAACCATTGGTTTATCGAGAGTTGTCATTGAATCGATAACTATGTGTCATGCCGTAGTTGCATCGAAAATGTAATTCAAGAAACTCCTTTCTTAATTACACTTACTCTGATCAGAGATTTCAAGCTACGTATGCATGATATAACATAGGATATCCATACCCGTAGGTAAGCGGTGAATCCCCGACTACAATGCATTGACTCCTATATGTTTCGTCACAACACCAACATTGCCACCTGATGACCCCAGATGAGTCGGTAAACAAGTCAAAGTGAAGCACTAGCATATAGAGTCTCCATGTTGTCCCGGGTTATAAGGACTAATGGTGTACAACCATAAACTAGGAGTTCTCCACTCGATAAGTGAGAACCACTTGGAAAATCCTTTAGGGAGGGTTGTTCAGTGCACTCTACAAGGAGCACCTATTTGCATGCTTGGACATCTCCATGTCCCCTACCAAAACATGGTACTCACATCGCAAATACTAGACTCAAGCTCGAGCGGCCTTTATCCTTCTTTATGGCGGTTGAATCGACTAGGAACAGTTTAGAATATACAGTATTCCAAATATGAGTTTCATGATAGTCATCACATGACCATCTCATATTCTTTCTACTATTTGTATATTCAAGGGTTTTATCTATGCAGCTTGCATGGGTATAAAGATAAAGATGTGCCAAATTAAATAATGTCAAATATTATTAAAATAAATATTGCTATACAAGAGTTCTCACAAGGACCATCGGCCAACACATTTGCTCGACGGGCACCTACTCTAACAGCTGGGAACCACCGAAGCGGCCCGCGTCACCCAGATTGCACACCATGTCATGTGATTTAGTCTTTTGCATCTTTTTTATCCGCGGATTGGACTGAAAGAGTCGGGAATATGACGGCAAGGAATCGGAGGAACATGAAGTACGAGTAATAAAAAGAGAAATTAATGAAAAAGGGGTGCAACACAAGGACTTCCCAGGGAGTCACCCATCCTAGTACTGCTCTCGCACAAGCCCGCTTAACTTCGGAGCTCTAATGGGATCCGATGCATTAGTGCTGGTATGATCGCACCCAATAATGAATGAATTATTTATTGTTTTGTCTCTCGAATTGCGGATCTGAGGAACAGGCGCTGCACTTTCAAACACGAAGCTCGTCTCGATACGTACAACGTGCATCTCAATCTAAGAGACGGAGACGATCAAATTCCAACCCAGAGATGGTCTTTTGGGTCATTTTTCCCGTAGGGCACGCTGGGACCCACTGAAGAGCCCGCGTCACCCAGATCAAACGTCCATGTCGTGTGATTCAGCCTATTGAATCTTTTCTATGCACGGATTGGACTGAAAGAGTCAAGAATAGGACGGCGAGGAATCGGAGGAACAAAAAGTACGAGTAATAAAAAAAGAAATTAATGAAAAAGGAGTGCAACACGAGGACTACCCAGGGGGTCACCTTACCTAGTACTGCTCTCGCCCAAGCCCGCTTAACTTCGGAGTTCTGATGGGATCCGATGCATTAGTGCTGGCATGATCGCACCCAACAGTGAATGAATTCTTTATTGTTTTGTCTCTCGAATTGCTGAATGAAGGAACAGGCGCTGCACTTTCAAAAGCGAAGCTCGTCTCGATACCTACATCGCGCATCTCAGTCTAAGAGACGGAGACGCTCAAATTCCAACCCGAAGATGGTTTTTTGGGTTGTTTTTCCTGTAGGGCACGCTGGGACCCACCAAAGCAGCCCGCGTCACCCAGATCGCATGTCCACGTTGTGTGATTCAGTCTATTGCATATTTTCTATCCGCGGATTGGACTGAAAGAGTCATGAATAGGATGGCCAGGAATTGGAGGAACAAGAAGTACGAGTAATAAAAAGAAATTAATGAAAAAGGGGTGCAACACGAGGACTTCCCTGAGGTCACCTATCCTAGTACTGCTCTCGCTCAAGCATGCTTAACTTCGGAGTTCTGATGGGATCCGGTGCTTTAGTGCTGGTATGATCGCACCCAACAGTGAATGAATTATTTCTTGTTTTGTCTCTCGAATTGCGGATTGGAGGAACAGGCGCTGCACTTTCAAACGCACATAACTTTCGATCGGCTGAGAGTTACGAGAGCTTCAGCCTGCTCAAGCGAAGCTCGTCTCGATATCTGCAGTGCGCATCTCGGTATAAGAGACGGAGACGCACAAATTCCAACCCAGAGATGTTCTTTCGGGTCGTTTTTCCCATAGGGCGCGCTGGGACCCACCGAAGCGGCCCGCAACACCCAGATCGCACGTCCACGTCGTGTGATTCAGTCTATTGCATCATTTATATCCGAGGATTGGACTGAAAAAGTCGGGAATAGGACGGAGAGGAATCGGAGGAACAAGAAGTACGAGTAATAAAATAAGAAATTAATGAAAAAGGGTTGCAACACGAGGACTTCCCAGGGGGTCACCCATCCTAGTACAGCTTTCACCCAAGCACACTTAACTTCGGAGTTCTGATGGGATCCGATGCATTAGTGCTGTTATGCTCGCACCCAACAGTGAATGAATTTTTTATTGTTTTGTCTCTCGAATTACGGATCGGAGGAACATGCGCTGCACTTTCAAACGCGAAGCTCGTCTCGATACCTACGACGCGCATCTCAGTCTAAGAGACGAAGACGCTGAAATTCCAACCCGGAGATGGTCTTTTGGGTCGTTCTTCCCGTAGGTCGCGCTGGGACTAACGAAGCAGCCCGCGTCACCCAAATATCACGTCCACGTCGTGTGATTCAATCTATTGCATCTTTTCTATCCGCGGATTGGACTGAAAGAGTTGGGAATAGGACAACGAGGAATCGGAGGAACAAGAAGTACGAGTAATAAAAAAAGAAATTAATGAAAAAAGGGGTGCAACACGAGGACTTCCCAAGGGGTCACCCATGCTAGTACTGCTCTCGCCCAAGCACGCTTAACTTCGGAGTTGTGATGGGATCCAGTGCATTAGTGTTGTTATGATCACACCCAACAGTGAATGAATTCTTGAAAGAGTGGGTGCCCGGTGAGCCAACTTGTGGCTAAGGGCTTTTATGACTCTATGTATAAACAATCTTTTGTTTAATATAATTTACACTTTTATAATGGCGTTTACTTTATCTTTTATCATATTATTATGTTGTGACATACTATAAGATGTTTAGATGAAGACCTTGAATATACTATAGTGTATGTAAGATGTGGTGGCACATGGGGATGTCTATCATGAAACACATCTTATAGTCACTGTATATTCTAAACTGTTCCTAGTCGATTGAGCCGTTCGTTAATAAGGATAAGGATCGCTCGAGATTGAGACTAGCATTTGCGATGCCGAGTACCACGTTTCATTGGTATGGAACATAGAGATGTTCAAAGCATGCAAATGGATATTCATACGATGAATGATCGAACTACCCTATCCGGACTTTCCAAGTGGTTATCACTTATCGAGTGGATAAAGTCCGCGGTTTTGGTTGTACACCATTAGTCCTTACTACTTGAAACATCATTGAGACTCTATATGCTAGTACTGTACTTTGACTCGTTTACCGACTCTATTGGGGTCATCAGGTGTCGGGATTGGGTACAGTTATGACACATATAGGAGTCGATGCTTTGTTGTCAAGGATTCACCACATACTTGCTAGTGTGGATATCCTATGCAATCTGAGGAGATATTAGTGTGACGAATCTCTGGCCAGAGTACATGATGTGTTTTAAGAAATGGTTTCTTAGTAGCACATGCGATGTCACTATTTGATCTTCAAGATGCATTGCATAGTTATCGAATCTCGAACGACTCTCGATTTACCAATGGTTGTTGATTCGATCGGGATATATGGATGAAGGGTCCATACTGTACGCTAACCAAAATCTATTGGTTCTTGCAGGCACTATCAGTGATACCTAGGGAATCATGGGGCGATGTTGCTAGGCGCTCTTACCATGATTCGATGGGCAAGTCGGAAATTGTTGTTCCGAGTCCCAAGGAGTTGTGAGCCCACGGCTAGATGTATCCCTGAACCATTGAGGGTCACACAAGTAATGGATTTTTAATCCCCGTTGAGATAATTAAATTTGAAGAGTTAAATTTAGTGAATAAAGAAGTGAGACTTCTTATATCAGAGTAGAAGAGTAAGATTTCCTAAAATGACATAGGGATGAGCATTTTTGGAAATCACTGAATTCGGATTCAGAAAATTTATCTTGACTCTAAAAGATGCAGAAATGGTTTCTGTGCACATTGGTGAAATTGGTTTATCAATCTGAGTCACGATGAATTTTATATTAATTTCTGAACATGCGGGCTTTGCTTTTCAGGCTTGAACTTATGACTAATGGGCCCTAAGCTGTTAGCAGCCCACATTATAAATAAGTTATTTCAGTACAGAAATTAAAGAACAGAGGCTCATAATTTTGAACACTAGGGTTTTTGAGACCTATAGTGGCCGCCCCCTCTCTGTATTTTCTCTCTGAAATCCAGTCTGTGAATTTGGAATTTGCAGTCTGGTTTAACGGATCAAATTCGTTAATTCTCTTCGTAGAAACTTCTGATAGATTTTCTAGTGCAATCTATCAGAGGGATTCGAATTCTGTTCGTGGACCTGATTGAAGAATTGTTCGTCCATCAGTTCCTGGGATATACAACAAGAGCAGAGTTATTTGTTGGTGTCCATAATCTCGTTTCGAGATTCAAGGTAAAAATTTAATTGTTATTTAATTTTTACACGCACAATTTAATCGTAAAGTTTTGATACCCATGATATGGAATCATTCCATATAAAATTTTAAAACTTCCTTTGCACCGGGTATCAATTCTGATTGATCTGAACACCGTTTTCCAACAGTGGTATCAAAGCCAGGTTGCTCAGATCAAGCGATTAAATTAATCGATTGTACAAAATTTTTAAGGCCTCGGTTTTTGAAACAAAACAAATTATTAAAAAATTTAAAATTAATGGGCAAACCCGGGGTAGCGAACGTCGCTGCCCAGCGCAGCGCACGGCGCTGCCCGGCCCGAGCCCCTTTTGGGGCACGGGCTGCCCGGGATCGTCCCGGGCGGCCCGGGAAAATTAATTTTTTATTTTTTAATTAAAATTTTAATATGTTAAAATTCTATTTTTGGTCCGATCGAAAATTGTTTTTGATTGGTCCACGAGGCGTCGGATCGAATTGTTCGAGTCTGAAAATTTTAAAATTGATTTTTGGATAAATTTGAATTTTTGGAAAATTTATAGATTTTATCCGTTAAATCAAATTTTATGAAATTAATTATTTTTGGTGCAATTGATGATAAGATATGATCTTATGGAAATATTGAGTAAAATATGATTTTATGTATAAAATTGGATTTTATATGTAAAATATGATTTTATTTGATAAAAAGATAAAATATGATTTTTTATGTAAAATAAGATTTTATATATGGAATATGATTTTATCCTTTTTAATTTAATTGCCATTGCATGTTATCTAATAAATTAATTTTGAATTAAATATTATTGGATAAGGATGATCGATTGCCATGACCAATTTTGTAGGTGTATGTTAGGGAATTTACATTTTGTTTTTATTGTTGTTGGATTTATTAATGGGCCTGGTTTATGGCCCAATATGAATTGTCATATGTAATAAAAGTGGGCCTGGTTTATGGCCCGTTCTCACCCCTTAAAATGTATCCTCTACTTGTCATAGTTATTTATTGTAAATACATTATACTTAGTGGGAGATGAAGATTTGAAGACGGAGGTGGGCCCAGCAGACAATAAAGACTGAAGAAATGTAAATTGGAAGCACAATGTAATAGGATTGCATTGCATACTTGCATATCACCTAGGATTGGACTTAGACTCGTGATTGGCAACCACGGGTCGATTAGTAATGGAATCGATCATCCTAAAATATAATATATGATATTATCGTTGTATGCATGTTTAGACTAAATTGTATGAATCCCGCAAGAATACAAATTTTAAATGATGAGACAAATTTTCAAAATTAAAATCCCTCATTTTAAATATGATTTAAAATTGATATCAAGATAAACAAAAGGGAATTTTAAATATTGTTTAAATATTTCTACCTTCCATCAACGTTCAATGTATGTGATGCTACCCGCGGATATGGTCCGGCTCATATTATTGGGGGGGCTCGTTCGTCGAAAAGCTGTACATTGGATCGACACATGTTGTAAGTTGGGTGAAACTTCCATGGGATTGGCTCATATTATTGGGGATCCACATGGCGACCGTCCATCACAACTTAATATTGATGGGTCATCTTGACATGTCACAATAAACGGCGTCATATTATTGGGCCCTTATTGGACATGAGGTAAAAACATGGAGGTTGTTTTGGAAGCAATTGGGCTCTACCTTTTGAAAATTATGGTTGGCTGATATTATTCGGGACTATAGTTTGTCAATTGGACTTCATGTTCCCACTAAAGAAAATGTTTCTCGTTTTCACTAGAGGGTGGTGAAATCGTCAAAATAGTGGGAGTGTGATTCATAAAATAAAAATTCGCCATATTTTATGTCTTAGTAAATTAATTAAACAATCATCGATAATTGTCTGTTTCATCTCAGTATATCATTATGATGAATCTTCGTAATCCACATGTTTCAATTCTCGAACAAAACAAACTTACTGGCGCAAACAATACAGAATGATTCCATAAGTTAATATTGTCCTAAGTTCGGAAAAGATTTTCTAAGTGTTAGAAAAGGCTTCTCCAAAAACAGCCCCGGCTGATGTAACTGCCGAAAGGTTGGCCGAACTAGAGAAATGGTTGGACCATGATTTCAAGGCCAAATGTTACATGCAAAATTGGACAAGTCTAAACAAGTTTGCCATCACTGCAAGAAACCCGGTCATTGGAAACGTAACTGCAAGGAATACCTCGAGCAGTTGCGAACTGCAAAGGGTATGTTTTATATTGAAATAAATGTTTTTCTTAACACTACTTCTTGGGTATTGGATACCAGATGTAGATCTCACATTTGCAATGAGTTGCAAATGATGACAAGAAGTAATAGGCTAAGGATAGGTGAGACCCAGTCAAGGCTCGGGAATGGTTCCAGAGTTAAATCCATAGCTATGGGAAATATTTGTTTAATTTTGCAAACAAATTTTAAGTTGTATTATGAGAAATATTTTTTTATTTGTGCCAAAGATTTGATTAAAAACATTATTTCTGTTTCTATGCTTGATAGAGATGGTTTTTCTTGCAATTTTGTGAATGGGATTTGCAATATTTACAAGAATGAATGTTTGATTGGAAATGGACAACTTGAAAACAATCTATATAACTTAAAATTAAAAGACGTTCCAATAAATTATGTTGATAAACCGGTAACAACGAACAAAAGGAAAATCGATAGTCAAAACCCGGCAAACCTTTGGCATGCTAGGCTAGGTCATATTTCCTCAAGGAGGATGAACAAGCTAGTGGGAGAGGGCATGTTTGATATGTCTGATATTAACTCTCTACCTACTTGTGAATCCTGCCTGAAAGGAAAAATGACTAAATCTCCATTCAAGAAGAAACCTGAGCGTAGTCAAAATCTGTTGGATTTGATCCATACAGATGTTTGTGGTCCATTTAGAATTGGTACTCAATTTGGCCACACCTACTTCATTACCTTTACTGATGATTATTCAAGATATGGGTATTTATATTTAATGAAATATAAGTCTGAAGCATTTGAAAAGTTCAAAGAATTCAAGGCTGAAGTAGAAAACAAGCTAGGAAAAAGTATTAAAGCACTTCGATCGGATCGAGGTGGAGAATACTTAAGTACCGAGTTTTTGGACTATCTGAAAGAGAATGGGATTCTCTCTCAGTGGACTCCTCCTATGACACCTCAGCTGAATGGTGTATCAGAGCGTCGTAATCGAACTTTGTTGGACATGGTTCGATCCATGATGAGCTTCACTGAGCTTCCACCTTCGTTTTGGGGCTACACGCTTGAAACAGCGGTGTTGTTGTTGAACAACGTCCATACTAAAGCAGTGAACAAAACACCATACGAGTTATGGAATGGCAAAGCTCCTAAGTATTCGTACTTGAGGATTTGGGGATGTCCTGCTTACGTGAAGCAGACAGTGGGAGATAAGTTGGATAGTCGATCCACCTTATGTTATTTTGTAGGGTATCCGAAGAATTCAATCGGATATTATTTCTATCATCCTACTGAAACAAAAGTGTTTGTTTCAAGGAATGCCACCTTCTTGGAGAAGGAGTTCTTATTGGATAAGAAAGGCGAGATGATGGAACTCGAAGAAATTCGAGAAGAACCCGAAATACAAAATAATGATCCCATACCTCAAGAATCTTCAAAGGACACGCCTATACCTAGAAGATCCGAGAGGACTTCTAGACCTCCTATTCGATATGGTCTTCTTCTTGAAGGGGATCAAGATGAACCTGAAGTTGGATGTGATCCAAAAAACTTCAAGGAAGCAATTTCTGATGCGGATTCAAATTTATGGCTTGAAGCTATGCAGTCGGAAATAGATTCGATGCATACAAAACAAGTTTGATCTTTAGTAGATCCTCCCGATGAAATTGTTCCAATAGGGTGTAAATGGATCTACAAGAGAAAGCTTGGGCCTGATGGTAAGGTATTGACCTACAAGGCACGATTGGTGGCGAAAGGTTATACTCAAAGACAAGGAGTTGACTATGATGAAACCTTTTCACCAGTTGCAATGTTCAAGTTCATAAGAATCCTTATTGCCATAGCTGCTTGGTATGACTATGAGATATGACAAATGGATGTGAAGACTTCATTTCTTAATGAAAACATTAAGGAAGAGATCTATATGACGCAGCCTGAGGGATACACATCCATGGGAAGCGAGAATAAGGTATGCAAGCTTCAGAGATCAATCTATGGTCTCAAACAAGCATCAAGAAGTTGGAACCAGAAATTTGATGAAACAATAAAAGGATTTTGGTTTCATCAAGAATCTGGAGGAACCATGCGTGTACAAGAAAGTAGTTAAGGATGCTATGACATTCTTAGTACTTTATGTTGATGACATCTTACTCATTGGGAATGATGTAGGGATGTTGCAGTCAACAAAAATATGGTTATCTGGTAGATTCTCGATGAAGGATTTGGGTGAGGCATCCTATATTCTAGGGATACAGATCTATAGAGATAGATCTAAGAGAATGATAGGACTCACTCAAGCAACCTACATCGACACAATATTGAAAAGGTTTTCAATGGATGGGTCCAAGAGAGGACATCTACCTATGTGTCATGGAGTTTCTCTATCCAAGTCCATGTGTCCCAAGACTGATGAAGAGATAGAGAAAATGACACATGTACAATATGCGTCAGCCATAGGTAGTATCATGTATGGGATGATATCTACCAGACCGGATGTAGCATTTGCTCTGAGTGTCACGAGCAGATATCAAGCCAATCCCGGTCAAATGCATTGGAAAGCCGTGAAGGACATTCTTAAGTACTTACGAAGGACTAAGAATATGTTCATGGTATATGGAGGAAGAGAACTGAAATTGGAAGGCTATACCGACTCTAGCTTCCAAAGTGACGTGGATGACTCGAAGTCAACCTCTGGATTTGTGTTCATGCTCAATGGCGGTGCTGTCTCTTGGAAAAGTTCCAAGCAGGACACCACAGAGGATTCCACCACTGAGGCAGAATACATTGCGGCATCAGCTGCTGCTAAAGAGGCCGTTTGGATGAGGAATTTCGTCCAAGAGTTGGGCGTTATTCCTGAAGTTGTTGGTCCAGTCCCGGTGTACTGTGACAACACGGGTGCCATTGCTCAGGCAAAGGAACCAAGGTCTCATCAAAGATCCAAACACGTACTGAGGAAATACCACATCATCCGGGAGATCATGGAAAGAGGAGACATCACTGTCGAGAGAGTGGCCTCTGCAGACAATATCGCTGATCCACTTACTAAGCCCTTGCCAGGACCATTATTTGACAAACATCGCGAAGCAATGGGACTGTGTAGTATGACTAGATGGCTTTAGGGAAAGTGGGAGATTGAAAGAGTGGGTGCCCGGTGAGCCAACTTGTGGCTAAGGGTTTTTATGACTCTATGTATAAACAATCTTTTGTTTAATATAATTTACACTTTTATAATGGCATTTACTTTATCTTTTATCATATTATTATGTTGTGACATACTATAAGATGTTTAGATGAAGACCTTGAATATACTATAGTGTATGTAAGATGTGGTGGCACATGAGGATGGCTATCATGAAACACATCTTATAGTCACTGTATATTCTAAACTGTTCCTAGTCGATTGAGCCGTCCGTTAATAAGGATAAGGATCGCTCGAGATTGAGACTAGCATTTGCGATGCCGAGTACCATGTTTCATTGGTATGAAACATAGAGATGTTCAAAGCATGCAAATGGATATTCATACGATGAATGATCGAACTACCCTATCCGGACTTTCCAAGTGGTTATCACTTATCGAGTGGATAAAGTCCGCGGTTTTGGTTGTAAGCCATTAGTCCTTACTACTTGAAACATCATTGAGACTCTATATGCTAGTACTGTACTTTGACTCGTTTACCGACTCTATTGGGGTCAACAGGTGTCGGGATTGGGTACAGTTACGACACATATAGGAGTCGATGCTTTGTTGTCAAGGATTCACCACATACTTGCTAATGTGGATATCCTATGCAATCTGAGGAGATATTAGTGTGACGAATCTCTGGCCAGAGTACATGATGTGTTTTAAGAAATGGTTTCTTAGTAGCACATGCGATGTCACTATTTGATCTTCAAGATGCATTGCATAGTTATCGAATCTCGAACGACTCTCGATTTACCAATGGTTGTTGATTCGATCGGGATATATGGATGAAGGGACCGTACTGTACGCTAACCAAAATCTATTGGTTCTTGCAGGCACTATCAGTGATACCTAGGGAATCATGGGGCGATGTTGCTAGGCGCTCTTACCATGATTCGATGGGCAAGTCGGAAATTGTTGTTCCGAGTCACAAGGAGTTGTGAGCCCACGGCTAGCTGTAACCCTGAACCATTGAGGGTCACACAAGTAATGGATTTTTAATCCCCGTTGAGATAATTAAATTTAAAGAGTTAAATTTAGTGAATAAAGAAGTGGGACTTCTTATATCAGAGTAGAAGAGTAAGATTTCCTAAAATGACATAGGGATGGGAATTTTTTGAAATCACTGAATTCGGATTCAGAAAATTTATCTTGACTCTAAAAGATGCAAAAATGGTTTCTGTGCACATTGGTGAAATTGGTTTATCAATCTGAGTCACGATGAATTTTATATTAATTTCTGAACATGCGGGCTTTGCTTGTCAGGCTTGAACTTATGACTAATGGGCCCTAAGCTGTTAGCAGCCCACATTATAAATAAGTTATTTCAGTACAGAAATTAAAGAACAGAGGCTCATAATTTCGAACACTAGGGTTTTTGAGACCTATAGTGGCCGCCCCCTCTCTGTATTTTCTCTCTGAAATCCAGTCTGTGAATTTGGAATTTGCAGTCTGGTTTAACGGATCAAATTCGTTAATTCTCTTCGTAGAAACTATGATAGATTTTCTAGTGCAATCTATCAGAGGGATTCCAATTCTGTTCGTGGACCTGATTGAAGAATTGTTCGTCCATCAGTTCCTGGGATATACAACAAGAGCAGAGTTATCTGTTGGTGTCCATAATCTCGTTTCGAGATTCAAGGTAAAAATTTAATTGTTATTTAATTTTTACATGCACAATTTAATCGTAAAGTTTTGATACCCATGATATGGAATCGTTCCATATAAAATTTTAAAACTTCCGCTGCACCGGGTATCAATTCTGATTGATCTGAACACCGTTTTCCAACAATTCTTTGTTGTTTTGTCTCTCGAATTGCATATCGGAGGAACAGGCGCTGCACTTTCAAACGGACATAACTTTCGATTGGCTGAGAGTTACGGGAGCTTCAGCCTGCTCACGTGAAGCTCGTCTCGATACCTATTGCGCGCATCTTGGTCTAAGAGGCAGAGACGCACAAATTCCAACACGAAGATGGTATTTTGGGTCATTTTTCCCGTAGGGCGCGGTGGGACCCACCGAAGTGGCCCGCGTCACCCAGATCGCGCATCCACGTCGTGTGATTCAGTCTATTGCATCTTTTTTATCTGAGGATTGGACTGTAAGAATAGGGAATAGGACTGCGAGGAATCGGAGGAACAAGAAGTACGAGTAATAAAAAAAGAAATTAATGAAAAAGGGGTGCAACACGAGGATTTCCCATGGGGTCACCCATCCTAGTACTGCTCTCGCCCAAGCACGCTTAACTTCGAAGTGGGATCCGGTGCATTTGTGATGGTATGATTGCACTCAACAGTGAATGAATTATTTATTGTTTTGTCTCTCAAATTGCGGATCGGAGGAACAGGGCTGCACTTTCAAATGGACATAACATTCGATCGTTGAGAGTTACGGGAGCTTCAGCCTGCCCACGCGAAGCTTGTCTCGATACCTACATCGAGTATCTTGGTCTAAGAGATGGAGACGCTCGAATTCCGACCCGAAGATGGTCTTTCGGGTCGTTTTTCCCGAACGGCGCGCTGGGACCCACCAAAGCGGCCGGCGTCACCCAGATCGCACATGCACGTCGTGTGATTCATTCTATTGCATCTTTTCTATCCGCGGATTGGACTGGAAGAGTCGGGAATAGGACGGTGTGGAATCGGAGGAACATGAAGTACGAGTAATAAAAAAAAAAGAAATTAAGGAAAAAGGGCTGCAACACGAGAACTTCCCAGGGGATCACCCATCCTAGTACTACTCTCGCCCAAGCTCGCTTAACTTCGGAGTTCTGCTGGGTTCCGGTGCATTAGTGCTGGTATGGTCGCACCCAACAGTGAATGAATTTTTTGTTGTTTTGTCTCTCGAATTGCGGATCAGAGGAACAGGCGCTGCACTTTCAAACGGAGATAACTTTCGATTGGCTGAGAGTTAAGGGAGCTTCAGCGTGCTCTCGTGAAGCTCGTCTCGATACCTACAGCGCGCATCTCGGTTTAAGAGACGGAGACGCACAAATTCCAACCCATAAATGGTCTTTCGGGTTGTTTTTCCCGTAGGGCACGCTGGGACCCACCGAAGCGGCCCGCGTCACCCAGATCGCACGTCCACGTCATGTGATTCAGTCTATTGCATCTTTTCTATCCGAGGATTGGACTGTAAGAGTCGGGAATAGGACGGCGAGGAATCGGAGGAACAAGAATTACGAGTAATTAAAAAAGAAATTAATGAAAAAGGGGTGCAACACGAGGACTTCCCAGGGGGTCACCAATCCTAGTACTGCTCTTGCCCAAGAACGCTTAACTTCGGAGTTCTGATGGGATCCGATGCATTAGTGCTGGTATGATCGCATCCAACAGTGAATGAATTCTTTATTATTTTGTCTCTCGAATTGCGGATCGGAGGAACAGGCGCTGCACTATCAAACGGACATAACTTTCGATCGACTGAAAGTTACGGGAGCATCAGCCTGCTCACGCTAAGCTCGTTTCTATACCTATAACACGCATCTCGGTCTAAGAGACGGAGACGCACAATTCCAACCCATAAATGGTCTTTCGGGGTGTTTTTCCCGTAGGCACTACAACAAATTTGATGTACAACAACGTCTAAACGACAACGGTTTTGTGAAAAAACTGTTGTCTCATGAGCTTTCACAACGGATTTATTAAAATCCGTTGTCGTTTGCCTTATTTTGTTAAAGAACGACAACAAATTATGACCTATGACAACGGATTTTATAATATGTTGTCTATTAGCGCTTTTTTTGTGTCCTACGACAACGGATATTAAAATTCGTTGTCGATGGGCCTTTTTTTATGGTCATACGACAACGGATTATGGCCTACGACAACGGATTTTAAAATCCGTTGTCTTTGAGCGTGTTTTTTATGGCCTACGACAACGGATTCTACAAAACCGTTGTTGTATTATTATTTTATATATTAATAAAATTAATTTTTTTTAAATATGTTATAATGAGAAACACCCTTTCGTTCTCTTTTCATCTCTCGTCTCTCTTTTCTCTCCTCGTCTCTCTCACCATCCATTATCAAACCCTAGCTGCCATAGCACTCTAGCCGACTTCAAATCGAGAGCGGTTGTAGAAGAAGGATCGATGATGGAAAACTTTCGATCACTCTCTCACTCCCGAGAATTTTCCAGGCAGCGGCTTCGGATACGACTTTACCCGGCGGCAGAGGTGGATCTTGCAATGGAGCTAAGTACAGGCTCATGTCTCCGGCCAAGCTCCCGATCTCTAGGTCCACTTGTATTCCTCTCTGTTTTTTCAGGAAAAAGTTTGACAAAAGGCGATTGGGGATTTTTTAGGCGTGATTAGGTAAGAAAATGCCTAAATACAAAGATGAGGTTCCTGCAGTTCGAGTGTATACAGATTGTGATGAATAAAAATTTGTGACTAACTTTTTATTCCCTACAAATTCATTCTGTTTTAGTTTTGAATTTACTCAAGGAATAATTGGGTATCAAAATACTTTTACTACAGATATTTTATTGTGAGGAACGTTCCGAAGCTTGGCTGCGGTGATGAGTTATTAAATTTATTCTCTACCTATGGCAAAGTTGAAGAGTGAGTGCTTGTTAATCATCCGATATTCGACATGGATGCATGTTTAACTATTAATAACTAGAAATTGGGCAGTTTCTGAATCATTTTTTCTTTTTATTCTTTATTTCCCCATAGAATTCATCTTGTTGTGCTTGGGGATTTATTGGTGTCAGTTATCACCTAAAAAATATAGGTTTATTCTGTGGAAGCAGAATTTTAGTATCAGTAATTGATTAATATTTTGATTGTTTTGGTGTGTTTTTTTCAGATGTAAGCCAATGGATGATGAAGAGTGCGAGTCATTTACTGATTTTTACTAGATTAAGTTTCATCAGGTAAACAATGCCAGTTGATTTTAGTTACTAAATACTTCTATTCCATTCTCGAATACTTGTTTATATTCCTGTCAATCCTTAGGAGAAAATATAGCATATGGAATTATTATCCGAGTTTTTGTTGTGAGGCTAAAGATGGAGACGACTTCGACTCGAAATCACTGATATTTCTTCTCTGCACATTTCTAGATCTTATTACCGGTATTATAATCAGGATATTACAATCAGGAAAGAGGCAATTTCAGCTATGATGGATCTTATTACCGCAGAACGAGATGTTCTAGATCAAACTTGATCACGTTTTTGTTGAATGGTTTCTGGTCAGAATCTTCGAGGAAGCTTTGTATGGTTGGGTCAGCTTCTTGGAAGTCTAATGAAGGTAAGGTTATCAATCTTGATGTTGTTTTGAAGCTGAGTTACTATTCTTTGAATCCAACTATGTTTACTAGTGTGATTAGTGGAGCTTTGGAAAGCACAAGTTCAGTTAAGGCCGACTCGGTGTATTTCGAGCCAATTTCAATGTTTTCTTTTCCTTTTGTTCCCAACTATAGTTACTCTTTGGTTTCGAAAGAAGTCGGAGGTGGGTATTTGGGTGGTTTTGAAGGTCCAAAAAACCAGTCACTTGATTTGGATTCGAGCAAGTTTTGCTCCTCGCTATCACAGGGCTTATTTACTTTCGAGGTGGAGCTTGGAAGAGAGTGCGACAATGCTCAAACTTGTCCTTCGCACGGATTCTTGCCTCATGCGGTGTCCTTGTCTCCAATCCAGTGTTATGTGGAGGAAATAATGATTCGGTACGTGGTAAGATTTCAGAATGACAGCTATGCTGCGTTTAATGAAAATTTTGATCTTAATGCCACTTTGATCGGTGAGGGATCATGCGATGATAAGAAAAACCAGTTGTTGATTGTTGCTTGTCGAATCTTGGATCCAGTTAACCATTTTGGGAATGATCGATGTAGAAGATTGTTCATTAAGGTTGAATCTCAGGTACCCTTCAATCCTAACCATCAGAAATCATGCCAAAATTGTTGGAAAGATTTGGACAAATAAAACTGGTAACGATGCAGGGTACTTCAGAAGCATTAATCTCACAAGCAGTACTGATGGAGGGTATTCTCCTGCTGTGTCATTTTCGGGGTTGAGATACGAATACACTGAATTGGATAAATCAAAGAAATTATGTCTGGTGGAGAAGGTTGAAAAGAAGAAGGGGAATATATATCCAGATGCAATGTCTTACAACATGAGGTTCGACATGTCTGTGGAAAATTCGAATGGGGAAAAGTTTTCTTGGGGCTATGCAGAGCCTCTATCCGTTGGAAATGAGTTGTTCCAAGGATTCATGCAGCAAGCATTCACACCAGAGTCGGCAACAGTCAATGACGAAGTACTTGAACCTGTTTATGAGCCCCAGAAAACTATATCCGGCCCTTAGAATATGAGCTTCACAGTATCCATCAACCCTTTTTATTCCGAAATTAATAGGTCACTGAGTGGAAGCCAAATGCAGATCACTGCCGAAGGAGTATATGATTCAGAAATCGGATACCTCTGTATGATTCAGGTCCGCAAATATTGGAGTGTTTATATGCTTGAAGTGCTGCGGAGTTCACAGAAGCCTTGGCACTCATATTTCTAAGGTGATTGACACTCTTTTACGAGATTTTTACCCTAACCTCTGAAGGGCCCCATTCAGTCTCTGCTAATGTCTTTGATTCCTTTTGTTTTCACCTCGTAATTTCTATCCTACAGGTTTTGTCCGTGACATTAGATGAATGGTCTGATGATGAAATTGATGCGATGATGGAGGTTGGTGGAAATGCGTCGGCTAATTCTATTTACGAGGCTTATATTCCTGAAGGAGTGTCAAAACCTGGACCAGACGCTGCCCATGAAGAGCATTCAAGATTTATCAGGTGGGTTTAATTGTTAATTAGTGAACATTTTTTTATTGAGATGAAGACCAATTGTTGTTTCTTTTTTAGTTTTGTTATTTACAGAACTTGTCACTTTACCTCACCTGTAAGACCAAAAATTAACATGAGGCTAAACACTTGATTTACAATTCTTGACTTGTATGTTGTAGGTCTAAATATGAGCTTCAAGAATTTCTGAAACCAAGCCTGCGTATAATGTCAGGTGCTTCATAAAAGCATTCTTTGTAAGCAAGTTTATCCAGGAAGATCATGGATAGTTTTCGATCTTCAGCTTCGTCACAAAAATCAGTATGTTAGATCGACTATCTTGGTTTTGTGAGGAGGTGATATATGATTATGGTTTTAGGTCTTACGGTTGGATGGATTTCTACATATTTTTTCAGAGTTTCAAATAAGGAAATGGCATATGAACAACAGCTACGTGATTATGAAGTTAAAGTCATGGAGGTTGGTCATTTATTTGTCAACTTCAAAAATCACTTTTCTCGTCTGTTTTTGATGTCTTGTGCTCTTTATTTGTATCCTTACTATTTATGCTCGATTGGCAGACTATCATCATATCACTGGCTAATTATACAGATTTTATTCATTAGTAAGTACTTATAGTTATTTGTGTCTGTAACATAGCCTACATTTTTACTCGTTACTATCGCGCTTCAGAACTCAAATTTGGTGCAGCAGAATATTCAACATCAATTGAATTGGAGTCGCTGGTGTTGAACGAGGATTTCCAGCATATTCTGCGTGTGAGAACACGAACGTAGATGGGAAGCAGAAGATCATGTTCTCTTTGTTCACGCCTCTAGTCCTTAGTTTCTGAACTTTTTTCTCATTTTTCTGTAGTGTGCATTGAATTAAAATTTTATTTTGAGTAATTTGTAATACTAAAAAATTGTATATTAAATTTTATTTATGAAATTTTAAATTTATGTTTATTTATAATATTACAATTTATATAAAAAAATTTATTTATTTTTTTTGTTTTTTATATAGAAAAAGACAACGGATTTTATCCGTTATCGTAGGGGATCTAAAACTGTTGTAACTGATGGTGTTGTCAAAACTGCGTCCCTACGACAACGGATTTTATCCGTTGTTGTTTCTCTCAAAGACAACATATTGGTGTCTACGACAACGGATGAAATCCGATGTCGTAGGGGCGCAGTTTTGACAACACGATCAGTTACAACGGTTTTAGACCCCCTACAACAACGGAGAAAATCCGTTGTCTTTTTTGCGTTTTTCTTGTAGTGAGGGCGCTGGGACCCAATGAAGCGGCCCGCGTCACCCAGATCGCACGTCCACATTGTGTGATTCAGTCTATTGCATCTTTTCTATCCGAGGATTGGACTGTAAGAGTCGGGAAAAGGACGGCGAGGAATCGAAAGAACAAGAAGTACGAGTAATAAAAAAATAAATTAATGAAAAAGGGGTGCAACACGAGGACTTCCCAAGGGGTCACCAATCCTAGTACTGCTCTCGCCCAAGCACGCTTAACTTCGGAGTTCTAATGGGATCCGATGCATTAGTTTTGGTATGATCGCACCCAACAGTGAATGAATTCTTTAATATTTTGTCTCTTGAATTTCGGATCGGAGGAAAAGGCGCTGCGCTGCATTTTCAAATGGACATAACTTTCGATCGGCTGAGGGTTACGGGAGATTCAGCCTGCTCATGCGAAGCTCGTCTCGATACCTACAGCGCGCATCTCGGTCTAAGAGATGGAGACGCTCAAATTCCAACCCGAAGATGGTCTTTCGGGTCGTTTTTCCCGAACGGCGCGCTGGGACCCACCAAAGCGGCCGGCGTCACCCAGATCGCGCGTGCACGTCGTGTGATTCAGTCTATTGCATCTTTTCTATACGCGGATTGGACTGAAAGAGTCGGGAATAGGACAGTGTGGAATCGGAGGAACAAGAAGTACGAGTAATAAAAAAAAGAAATTAATGAAAAAGGGGTGCAACACGAGAACTTCCCATGGGGTCACCCATCCTAGTACTGCTCTCGCCCAAGCTCGCTTAACTTCGGAGTTCTGATGGGATCCGGTGCATTAGTGCTGGTATGATCGCACCCAATAGTGAATGAATTTTTTGTTGTTTTGTCTCTCGAATTGCGGATCGGAGAAACAGGCGCTGCACTTTCAAAAGGACATAACTTTTGATCGGCTGAGAGTTACGGGAGCTTCAACTTGCTCACGCAAAGCTCGTCTCGATACCTACAGCGCGCATCTCGGTCTAAGAGATGGAGACGCACAAATTCCAACCCGGAGATGGTCTTTCGTGTTGTTTTTCTCGTAGGGCGCGCTGGGACCCACCGAAGCGGCCTGCGTCACCCAGATCGCATGTCCACGTCGTGTGATTCAGTCTATTGCATCTTTTCTATCCGATGATTGGACTGTAAGAGTCGGGATTATGACTGCGAGGAATCGGAGGAACAAGAAGTACGAGTAATAAAAAAAAATTAATAAAAGAAGGGTGCAACAAGAGGACTTCCCAGGGGGACACCCATCCTAGTACTGCTCTCGTCCAAGAACGCTTAACTTCGTAGTTTTGATGGGATCCGATGCATTAGTGCTGGTATGATCGCACCCAACAGTGAATGAATTATTTTTTGTTTTGTCTCTCGAATTGCGGATCGGAGGAACAGGCGCTGCACTTTCAACCGCACATAAATTTCGATAAGCTGAGAGTTACGGTAGCTTCAGCCAGCTCACGCGAAACTCCTTTCGATACCTACAGAGCGCATCTCGGTCTAAGAGACGGAGACGCACAAATTCCAAACCGAAGATGGTCTTTCGTGTCGTTTTTTTCCCGTAGGGCGCGCTGGGACCCGCCAAAGCGGAATGCGTCACCCATATCGCACGTCTATGTCGTGTGATTCAGTCAATTGCATTTTTCTATCAGAGGATTGGACTCTAAGAGTGGGGAATAGGACGGCGAGGAATCGGAGGAACAAGAAGTACGTGTAATAAAAAAAATAAATTAATGAAAAAGGGTGCAACACGAGGACCTCCCAGAGGGTCACCCATCCTAGTACTGCTCTAGCCCAAGAACGCTTAACTTCTAAGTTCTGATGGGATCCGGTGCATTAGTTTTGGTATGATCGCACCCAACAGTGAATTAATTCTTTGTTGTTTTGTTTCTCAAATTGCGGATCGGAGGAACAGGAGCTGCACTTTCAAACGGACATATCTTTCGATCGGCTGAGAGTTACGGGAGCTTCAGCTTGCTCGCGCGAATCTCGTCTCGATACCTATAGCGCGCATCTCGGTCCAAGAGACAGAGACGCATAAATTCCAACCCGGAGATGGTCTTTCGGGTCCTTTTTCCCGTAGGGTGCGCTGGGACCCACCGAAGCGGTCCGCGTCACCCAGATTGCACTTCATCGTTGTGTGATTCAGTCTATTGCATATTTTCTATCCGCGGATTGGACTGAAAGAGAAGGGAATAGGATGGCGAGGAATCGGAGGAACAAGAAGTGCGAGTAATAAAAAAAAATTTATGAAAAAGTGGTGCAACACTAGAACATCCAAGTGAGTCACCTATCCTAGTACTTCTCTCGCCCAAGCACGCTTAACTTTGGAGTTTTGATTGGATTCGGTGCATTAGTGCTGGTATGTTCGCACCCAACAGTGAATGAATTTTTTGTTGTTTTGTCTCTCGAATTGCGGATCGGAGGAACAGGCGCTGCACTTTCAAACGGACATAATTTTTGATCGGCTGAGAGTTACGGGAGTTTCATCCTACTCACGCGAAGCTCGTCTCGATACCTACAGTGCGCATCACGGTCTAAGAGATGGAGACGTGCAAATTCCAACTCGGAGATGGTCTTTCATGTCGTTGTTCCGCTAGGGCGTGCTTGGACCCACCGAAGCGGCCTGTGTCACCCAGATCACACGTCCATGTCGTGTGATTTAGTCTATTGCATCTATTATATCCAAGGATTGGACTGTAAGAGTCAAGAATAGGAAGGCGAGGAATCGGAGGAACATGAAGTACGAGTAATAAAAAAAGAAATTAATGAAAAAGTGGTACAACACGAGGACTTTCCAGGAGGTCACCCATTGTAGTACTGCTCTTGCCCAAGCACGCTTAACTTCAGAGTTCTGATGGGATTCGGTGCATTAGTGCTGGTATGATCGCACCCAACAGTAAATGAATTCTTTGTTGTTTTGTCTCTCGAATTGCGGATCGGAGGAACAGGCGCTGCACTTTCAAACGAACATAACTTTCGTTCGGCTGAGAGTTACGGGAGCTTAAGCCTGCTCATGCGAAGCTCGTCTCGATACCTATAGCATGCATCTCAGTTAAAGAGATGGAGACGCACAAATTCCAATCCGGAGATGGTTTTTTGAGTCATTTTTCCCGTAGGGCGCGTTGGGACCCACCGAAGCGGCCCGCGGCACCTAGATTGCACGTCCACGTCGTGTGATTAAGTCTATTGTATCTTTTCTATCCGCGGATTGGACTGAAACAGTCGGGAATAGGACGGCGAGAAATCAGAGGTACTAGAAGTACGAGTAATAAAAAAAAATTAATGAAAAAGGGGTGCAACACGAGGACTTTCCAAAGGGTCACCCATCCTAGTACTGCTCTCGCCCAATCACGCTTAACATCGGAGTTCTGATGGGATCCGGTGCATTAGTGCTGGTATGATCGCACCCAACAGTGAATGAATTATTTCTTGTTTTGTCTCTCGAATTGCGGATCTGAGGAATAGGTGCTGCACTTTCAAACGCACATAACTTTTGATCAGCTGAGAGTTACGGGAGATTCAGCCAGCTCACGCGAAGCTTGTCTAGATACCTACAGTGCGCATTTCGGTCTAAGAGACGGAGACGCACAAATTCCAACCCGAAGATGGTCTTTCGTGTCGTTTTCCCATAGGGCGCTCTGGGACCCAACGAAGCGGCCTGCGTCACCCAGATCGCACGTCCACGTCATGTGATTCAGTCTATTGCATCTTTTATATCCGATGATTGGACTCTAAGAGTCGGGAATAGGACGGCGAGGAATCGGAGAAACAAGAAGTACGAGTAATAAAAAAGAAATTAATGAAAAAGAGGTGCAATACGAGGACTTCCCAGGGGGTCACCCATCGTAGTACTGCTCTCGCCCAAGCACGCTTAACATCGGAGTTCTGATGGGATCCGGTGCATTAGTGCTGGTATGATCGCACCCAACAGTGAATGAATTATTTCTTGTTTTGTCTATCGAATTGCGGATCTGAGGAATAGGTGCTGCACTTTCAAACGCACAAAACTTTTGATCAGCTGAGAGTTACGGGAGATTCAGCCAGCTCACGCGAAGCTCGTCTAGATACCTACAGTGCACATCTCGGTCTAAGAGACAGAGACGCACAAATTCCAACCCGGAGATGGTCTTTCTGGTCATTTTTCCCGTGGGCACTCTGGGACCCAACGAAGCGGCCTGCGTCACCCAGATCGCACGTCCACGTCATGTGATTCATTCTATTACATCTTTTATATCCGATTATTGGACTCTAAGAGTCGGGAATAGGATGGCGAGGAATCTGAGGAACAAGAAGTACGAGTAATAAAAAAAGAAATTAATGAAAAAGGGGTGCAACACGAGAACTTCCCAGGGGGTCACCCATCGTAGTACTGCTCTCGCCAAAGCACGCTTAACTTCGGAGTTCTGATGGGATCCGGTGCATTAGTGCTGGTATGATCGCACCCAACAGTGAATGAATTCTTTGTTGTTTTTTTCTCTCGAATTACGGATCGGAGGAACAGGCGCCGCACTTTCAAATGGACATAAATTTCGATCAGCTGAGAGTTACAAGAGCTTCATCCTGCTTGCGCGAAGCTCGTCTCGATACCTATAGCGCGCATCTCGGTCTAAGAGACAGAGACACACAAATTCCAACCCGAAGATGGTCTTTTGGGTCGTTTTTACCGTAGGGCGTGCTGGGACCCACAGAAGCGGTCTGCGTCACCCAGATCGAACGTCCACGTCGTGTGATTCAATCTATTGCATCTTTTCTATCCGAGGATTGGTTTGTAAGAGTCGGGAATAGGAAGGCGAGGAATCGGAGGAACAAGAAGTACGAGTAATAAAAAAATAAATTAATGAAAAAGGGTGCAACACGAGGACTTCCCAGGGGGTCACCTATCCTAGTACTGCTCTCGCCCAAGCCTGCTTAACTTCGGAGTTCTGATGGGATCCGATGCATTAGTGCTGGTATGATCGCACCCAACAGTGAATGAATTCTTTATTGTTTTGTATCTCGAATTGCGGATCGGAGGAACAGACGCTGCACTTTCAAATGCAAAGCTCGTTTTGATACCTACAACGCGCATCTCAGTCTAAGAGACGGAGACGCTCAAATTCCAACTTGGAGATGGTATTTTGGGATGTTTTTCCCATAGGGCGCGCTAAGACCCACCGAATCACGCGTCATCATGTGATTCAGTCTATTGCATTTTTCTATCCGCGGATTAGACTGATAGAGTAGGGAATAGGATGGCGAGAAATCGGAGGAACAAGAAGTACGAGTAATAAAAATAGAAATTAATTAAAAAGGGGTGCAACACGAGGACTTCCTAGGGGGTCACCCATCCTAGTACTGCACTTGCCCAAACACGCTTAACTTCGGAGTTTTGATGGGATCCGGTGCATTAGTGCTGGTATGATCGCACCAAACAGTGAATGAATTATTTCTTGTTTTGTCTCTCGAATTGCGGATCGGAGGAATAGGCGCTGCACTTTCAAACGGACATAACTTTCGATCGGCTGAGAGTTACGGGAGCTTCAGCCTGCTCACGCGAAGCTCGTCTCGATACCTACAGCGCGCATCCCGGTCAAAGAGACGGAGACACTCAAATTCCAACCCGGATATGGTCTTTCGGGTCGTGTTTCTCGTAGGACGTGGTGGGACCCACTGAAGCAGCCCGCGTCACCCAGATCGCATGTCCACGTCGTGTGATTCAGTCTATTGCATCTTTTTTATCCGCGGATTGGACCGAAAGAGTCAGGAATAAGATGACGGGGAATCGGAGGAACAAGAATAACGAGTAATAAAAAAAGAAATTAATGAAAAATAGGTGCAACACGAGAACTTCCCAGGGGGTCACTCATCCTAGTACTGCTCTTGACAAGCACGCTTAACTTCGGAGTTCTGATGGGATCTGGTGCATTAGTACTGGTATGATCGCACCCAACAGTAAATGAATTTTTTGTTTAATTGTCTCTCGAATTGCGGATCGGAGGAATAGGCGATGCACTTTCAAAAGGACATAACTTTCGATCGGCTGAGAGTTTCGAGAGCCTCAGCCTGCTCACACGAAGCTCGTCTCGATACCTATAGCGCGCATCTCGGTCTAAGAGACGGTGATGCTTAAATTCCAACCCGGAGATGGTATTTCGGGTCGTTTTTCCCGTAGGGCGCGGTGGGACCCTCTAAAGCGGCCCGCGTCATCCTGATCGCACGTCCACGTCGTGTGATTCAGTCGATTGCATCTTATCTATCCACGGATTGGACCGAAAAATCAGGAATAAGACGGCGAGGAATCGAAGGAACAAGAAGGACGAGTAATAAAAAAAGAAATTAATGAAAAATAGGTGCAACACGAGAACTTCCCAGGGGGTCACTAATCCTAGTACTGCTCTCTCCCAAGCACGCTTAACTTCGGAGTTCTGATAGGATCCGGTGCATTAGTACTGGTATGATCGCACCCAACAATGAATGAATTTTTTGTTGATTTGTCTCTCAAATTGCGGATATGAGGAACAGGCGCTGCACTTTCAAACAGACATAACTTTCGATCGGCTGAGAGTTACGGGAGCTTCAGCCTGCTCACGCGAAGCTTGTATCGATACCTACAGTGCGCATCTCGGTCTAAGAGATGGAGTTGCAAAAATTCCAACCCGGAGATGGTCTTTCGGGTCATTTTTCCCGTAGGGCACGCTAGGACCCACCGAAGCGGCCTGCATCACCCATATCGCACGTACACATCGTGTGATTCAGTCTATTGCATCTTTTCTATCCCAAGATTGGACTGTAAGAGTTGGGAATAGGACGGCGAGGAATCGGAGGGACAAGATGTACGAGTAATAAAAAAAGAAATTAATGAAAAAGGTGTGCAACACGAGGATTTCCAGGGGGTCATCCATCCTAGTACTGATCTCGCCCAAGCACACTTAACTTCGGAGTTCTGATGGGATCCAGTGCATTAGTGCTGGTATTATCGCACCCAACAGTAAATGAATTTTTTGTTGTTTTATCTCTCGAATTGCGGATCGGAGGAACAGGCGCTGCACTTTCAAACGAACATAACTTTCGATTGGCTGAGAGTTACGGGAGCTTCAGCCTGCTCTAACGAAGCTCGTCTCGATACCTATAGCGCGCATCTAGGTCTAAGAGACAGAGACGCACAAATTCCAACCCAGAGATGGTCTTTCTGGTCTTTTCCCGTAGGGCCCGCTGGGACCCAACGAAGCGTCTCGCGTCACCCAGATCGCACGTCCATGCCTTGCGATTCAGTCTATTGCATCTTTTCTATCCGCGGATTGGACTGAAAGAGTCGGGAATAAGACGGTGAGGAATCGGAGGAACAAGAAGTACGAGTAATAAAAAAAGAAATTATTGAAAAAGGGATGCAACACGAGGATTTCCCAAGGGGTCACCCATTATAGTACTGCTCTCGCCCAAGCATGCTTAACTTCGGATTTCTGATAGGATCCGTTGCATTAGTGATGTTATGATCGCACCCGATAGTGAATGAATTCTTTATTGTTTTGTCTCTCGAATTGCGGATCGGAGGAATAGGCGCTGCACTTTCAAACGCGAAGCTCGTCTCGATACCTACAATGCGCATCTCAGTCTAAGAGACGGAGACACTAAAATTCCAACCTCAAGATGGCCTTTCAGGTCATTTTTCCCGTAGGTCGCGCTGGGACTCACCGAAGCGGCCCGCGTCACCCAGATCGCAGGTCCACATCGTGTGATTTAGTCTATTGCATCTTTTCTCTCCGCGGATTGGACTAAAAGAGTCGGGAATAGGATGACGAGGAATCGGAGGAACAAGAAGTACGAGTAATAAAAAAAAAATTAATAAAAAAGGGGTGCAAAACGAGGACTTCTCAAGGGGTGCATTAGTGATGGTATGATCGCACCCAACAGTGAATGAATTTTTGTTGTTTTGTCTCTCGAGTTGCGGATCGGAGGAATAGGCACTGCACTTTAAAACGGACATAACTTTCGATCGGCTGAGAGTTACGGGAGCTTCACCCTGCTCACGCGAAGCTCGTCTCGATACCTATAGCGCGCATCACGGTCTAATATACGGAGACGCACAAATTCCAACACAGAGATGGTCTTTCGGGTCAATTTCCCCGTAGGGCATGCTGGGACCCACCGAAGCGGCCCGCGTCACCTTGATCGCACGTCCACGTCGTGTGATTCAGTCTATTGCATCTTTTCTATCCGCGGATTGGACTAAGAGTCGGGAATATGACGGCGAGGAATCGTAGTAACAAGAAGTACGAGTAATAAAAAAAGAAATTATTGAAAAAGGAGTGCAACACGAGGACTTCCCAAGGGGTCACCCATCCAAGTATTGCTCTCGCCCAAGCCCGCTTAACTTCGGAGTTTTGATGGGATCCGATGCATTAGTTCTGGTATGATCGCACCCAAAAGTGACTAATTCTTTATTGGTTTGTCTCTCGAATTGCGGATCAGAGGAACAGGCGCTGCACTTTCAAACGCAAAGCTCGTGTCGATACCTACAATGCGCATCTCAGTCTAAGAGACGGAGACGTTGAAATTCCAACCCGAAGATAGTCTTTTGGGTCATTTTTCCCATAGGGTGCGTTGGGACCCACTGAAGCGGCCCGCATCACCCAGATCAAATGTCCACGTTGTGTGATTCAGTCTATTGCATCTTTTCTATCCGCGTATTGGACTGAAAGAGTCAGGAATAGGACGACGAGGAATCGGAGGAACAAGAAGTACGAGTAATAAAAAAATAAATTAATGAAAAAGGGGTGCAAAACGAGAACTTCCCAGGGGGTCACCTATCCTAGTACTGCTCTCGCCCATGCCCGCTTAACTTCGGAGTTCTGATGGGATCCGATGCATTAGTGCTGGTATGATTGCACTTAACATTGAATGAATTCTTTATTGTTTTGTCTCTCGAATTGCGGAACGAAGGAAGAGGCGCTGCACTTTTAAACGCGAAGCTCGTCTCGATACCTACAACGCGCATCTCAGTCTAAGAGACGGAGACGCACAAATTCCAACCCAGAGATGGTCTTTTGGGTCGTTTTTCCCGTATGGCGCGCTGGGACCCACCGAAGCGGCCCGCGTCACCCAGATCGCACGTCAACGTCGTGTGATTCAGTCTATTGCATCTTTTCTATCCGCGGATTGGACTGAAAGAGTCGGGAATTTGACGGCGAGGAATCGGAGGAACAAGAAGTACGAGTAATAAAAAAAGAAATTAAAGAAAAAGGGGTTCAACACGAGGACTTCCAAGGGGGTCACCCATCCTAGTACTGCTCTCGCCCAAGCCCGCTTAACTTCGGAGTTCTGATGGGATCCGATGCATTAGTGCTGGTATGATGGCACCCAACAGTGAATGAATTATTTATTGTTTCGTCTCTCGAATTGCGGATCGGAGAAACAGGCTCTGTACTTTCAAACGCGAAGCTCGTCTCGATACCTACAACGCGCATCTCAGTCTAAGAGACGAAGACGCTCAAATTCAAACCCGGAGATGGTCTTTTGGTTCATTTTTTCCGTAGAGCATGATGGGACCCACCGAAGCGGCTTGCGTTACCCAGATCGCACGTCCACGTTGTGTGATTCAGTCTATTGCATCTTTTCTATCCGCGGATTGGACTGAAAGAGTCGGGAATAGGACGGCGAAGAATCAAAGGAACAAGAAGTACGAGTAATAAAAAGAAATTAATGAAAAAGGGGTGCAACACAAGGACTTTCCAGGGGGGTCACCCATCCTAGTACTGCTCTCGCCCAATCACTCTTAACTTCGGAGTTTTGATGGGATCCGGTGCATTATTGCTGGTATGATCGCACCGAACAGGGAATGATTTTTTTGTTGTTTTGTCTCTCGAATTGCGGATCGGAGGAAGAGGCGCTGCACTTTCAAATGTGCATAACTTTCGCTCGGCTAAGAGTTAAGGGAGCTTCAGCCTGCTCACGCGAAGCTCGTCTCGATACCTACAGCGCGCATCTCGGTCTAAAGAGACGCAGACGCACAAATTCCATCCCGGAGATTGTCTTTCGTGTTGTTTTTCCCGTAGGGCGAGCTGAGACCCACCGAAGCGGCCTGCATCACCCATATCGCACATCCACGTCGTATTATTCAGTCTATTGCATCTTTTCTATCCGAGGATTGGACTTTAAGAGTCGGGATTAGGACGGTGAGGAATCGGAGGAACAAGAAGTACGAGTAATAAAAAAAGAAATTAATGAAAAAGGGGATCAACACGAGGACTTCCTAGGGGGTCACCCATCCTAGTACTGCTCTTGCCCAAGCACGCTTAACTTTGGAGTTCTGATGGGATCCGGTTCATTAGTGCTGGTATGATCGCACCCAAAAGTGAATGAATTCTTTGTTGTTTTGTCTCTCGAATTGCGGATCAGTGGAACAGGCTCTGCACTTTCAATTGAAAATAACTTTAGATCGGCTGAGAGATACGGGAGCTTCATCCTGCTCCCGTGAAGATCGTCTTGATACCTATAGCGCGCATCTCGGTCTTAGAGACGAAGACACACAAATTCCAACCTGGAGATGGTCTTTCGGGTCGTTTTTCCCATAGGGCATGCTGGGACATAACGAAGCGGCCCGCGTCACCCAGATCGCACGTCCACGTCGTGTGATTCAGCCTATTGCCTTTTTTCTATCCGCGGATTGGACTGAATGAGTCGGGAATAGGACGGCGAGGAATCTAGGAACAAGAAGTACGAGTAATAAAAAAAGAAATTATTGAAAATGGGGTACAACACGAGGACTTCCCACGGGGTCACCCATCCTAGTACTGCTCTCGCCCAAGCCCGCTTAACTTCGGAGTTCTGATGGGATCCGATGTGTTAGTGCTGGTATGATCGCACCCAATAGTGAATGAATTCTTTATTGTTTTGTCTCTTGAATTGCAGATCGGAGGAACAGGCGCTGCACTTTCAAGCGTGAAGCTCGTCTAGATACCTACAATGCGCATCTCAGTCTAAGAGATAGAGACGCTCAAATTCCAACCCGGAGATGGTCTTTTGGGTCATTTTTCCCGTAGGGCGCGCTGGGACCCACCGAAGCGGCCCGCGTCACCCAGACCGCACGTCCACGTTGTGTGATTCAGTCTATTGCATATTTTCTATCCGGGGATTGGACTGAAAGAGTCGGAAATAGGACGGCGAGGAATCGGAGGAACAAGAAGTACGAGTAATAAAAAAAGAAATTAATGAAAAAGGGGTGCAACACGAGGACTTCCCAGGGGGTCACCCATCCTAGTACTCCTCTCGCCCAATCACGCTTAACTTCGGAGTTCTGATGGGATCTGGTGCATTAGTGATGGTAAGATCGCACCCAACAGTGAATGAATTATTTCTTGTTTTGTCTCTCGAATTGCGGATTTGAGGAACAGGCGCTGCACTTTCAACCGCACATAAATTTCGATCAGCTGAGAGTTATGGTAGCTTCAGCCAGCTCACGCGAAACTCGTCTCAATACCTACAGCGCGCATCTCGGTCTAAGAGACGGAGACGCACAAATTCGAACCCGGAGATGGTCTTTCGTGTCCTTTTTTTCCCGTAGGGCGCTCTGGGACCCACCAAAGCGGCCTGCGTCACCCAGATCGCACGTCCACGTCGTGTGATTTAGTCTATTGCATCTTTTCTATCCAAGGATTGGACTATAAGAGTGGGAAATAGGATGGCGAGGAATCGGAGGAACAAGAAGAATGAGTAATAAAAAAAGAAATTAATTAAAAAGTGGTGCAACACGAGGAGTTTCCAGGGGGTAACCCATCCTAGTACAGTGAATGAATTCTTAGTTGTTTTGTCTCTCGAATTGCGGATCGGAGGAACAGGCGCTGCACTTTCAAACAGACATAATTTTCGATCGGCTGAGAGTTACGGGAGCTTCAGCCTGCTCGTGCGAAGCTCGTCTCGATACCTATAGCGTGCATCTCGGTCTAAGAGACAGAGACGCACAAATTCCAACCCGAAGATGGTCTTTTGGGTCCTTTTTCCCGTAGGACGCACTGGGACCCAACGAAGCGGCCCGGGTCATCATTGTGCAACACGAGAACTTTCCAGGGAGTCACCCATCCTAGTACTGCTCTCGCCCAAGCACGCTTAACCTCGGAGTTCTGATGGGATCCGGTGCATTAGTGCTTGTATGATCGCACCCAACAGTGAATGAATTTTTTGTTCTTTTGTCTCTCGAATTGCGGATCGGAAGAATAGGCACTGCACTTTCAAACGGACATAATTTTCGATCGGCTGAGAGTTACGGAAGGTTCATCCTACTCACGCGAAGCTCGTCTCGATACCTACAGTGCGCATTACGGTCTAAGAGATGGAGACACACAAATTCCAACCCGGAGATGGTCTTTCATGTCTTTTTTCCCGTAGGCTGTCACCCATCCTAGTACTGCTCTCGCCCAAGCACGCTTCACTTCGGAGTTCTTATGGGATCCGGTGCATTAGTGATTGTAAGATCGCACCCAACAGTGAATGAATTCTTTATTGTTTTGTCTCTCGAATTGCGGAACGGAGGAATAGGTGCTACACTTTCAAACGGACATAACTTTTGATTGGCTGAGAGTTACGGGAGCTTCAGCCTGCTCATGCGAAGCTTGTCTTGATACCTACAATGCGCATCTCGGTCTAAGAGACGGAGACGCTCAAATTCTAACCCGGAGATGGTTTTTTGGGTCGTGTTTCCCGTAGGGCACGGTGAGACCCATTGAAGCGGCCCGCGTCACCCAGATTGCATGTCGATGTCGTGTGATTCAGTCTATTGCATTTTTTCTATCCGTGGATTGGACCGAAAGAGTCAGGAATAAGACGGCGAGGAATCAAAGGAACAAGAAGGACGAGTAATAAAAAAAGAAATTAATGAAAAATAGGTGCAACACGAGAACTTCACAGGGGGTCACTCATTCGAGTACTGCTCTCGCCCAAGAAAACTTAACTTCGGAGTTCTGATAGGATCCGGTGCATTAGTACTGGTACGATCACACCCAATAGTGAATGAATTTTATGTTGATTTGTCTCTCGAATTGCGGATCGGTGGAACAGGCGCTGCACTTTCAAATGGACATAACTTTCGATCGGCTGAGAGTTACGAGAGCTTCAGCCTGTTCACGCGAAGCTCGTCTCGATACCTACAACGCATCTCGGTCCTAGAGACGGAGACGCACAAATTCCAACCCGAAGATGGTCTTTCTGGTCGATTTTCCCGTAAGGTGCGCTGGGACCCACCGAAGCGGCCCGCGTCACCCAGATCGCACGTCCATGTCGTGCGATTCAGTCTATTGCATCTTTTCTATCCGCGGATTGGACTGACAGAGTCAGGAATAGGACGGCGAGGAATCGGAGGAACAAGAAGTACGAGTAATAAAAACAGAAATTAATGAAAAAGGGGTGCAACACGAGGATTTCCCAGGGGGTCACCCATCCTAATACTGCTCTCACCCAATCACGCTTAACTTCGGAGTTTTGATTTGATCCGGTGCATTAGTGATGTTATGATCGCACCCAACAGTGAATGAATTATTTATTGTTTTGTCTCTCGAATTGCGGATCGGAGGAACAGGCGCAGCACTTTCAAACGCGAAGCTCGTCTCGATACCTACAACACGCATCTCAGTCTAAGAGACGGAGACACTGAAATTCCAACTAGGAGATGATATTTCAGGTCATTTTTCCCGTAATTCGCGGTGGGACTCACCGAAGCGGCCCGCGTCACCCAGATTGCAGGTACACGTCGTGTGATTCAGTCTATTGCATCTTTTCTATCCGCGGATTGGACTAAAAGAGTTGGGAATAGGATGACGATGAATCAAAGGAACAAGAAGTACGAGTAATAAAAAAAGAAATTAATTAAAAAAGAGGTGCAACACGAGGACTTCCCAAGGGGTCACCCATCCTAGTACTGCTCTCGCCCAAGCACGCTTAACTTCGGAGTTCAGATGGAATCCTGTGCATTAGTGATGGTATGATCGCACCCAACAGTGAATGAATTCTTTGTTGTTTTGTCTCTCGAATTGCGGATCGGAGGAATAGGCGTTGCACTTTCAAACGAACTTAACTTTCGATCAGCTGAGAATTATGTGAGCTTCAGCCTGCTCACGTGAAGCTCGTGTCGAAACCAATAGTGCGCATCATGGTCTAATATACGGAGACGCACAAATTCCAACACAGAGATGGTCTTTCGGGTCAATTTCCCCGTAGGGCGCGCTGGGACCCAACGAAGCGGCCCGCGTCACCCTGATCGCACGTCAACGTCGTGTTATTCAGTCTATTGCTTCTTTTCTATCCGCGGATTGGACTGAAAGAGTCGGAAATATGAAGGCGAGGAATCGGACTAACAAGAAGTACGAGTAATAAAAAAAGAAATTAATAAAAAATGGGTACAACACGATGACTTCCCAGGGGGTCACCCATCCTAGTATTTCTCTCGCCAAAGCCCGCTTAACTTCGGAGTTCTGATGGGATCCGATGTATTAGTGCTGGTATGATCGCACCCAACAGTGAATTAATTCTTTATTGTTTTGTCTCTCGAATTGCGGATCGAAGGAACAGGCGCTGTACTTTAAAACGCGCATCTCAGTCTAATAGACGGAGACGCTCAAATTCCAACCCGGAGATTTTCTTTTGGGTCGTTTTTCCCATAGGGTGCTGGGACCCATTGAAGTGGCTCGCGTCACCCAGATCGAACGTCCACGTCGTGTGATTCAGTCTATTGCATCTTTTCTATCCGCGAATTGGACTGAAAGAGTCGGGAATAGGACGTCGAGGAATCGGAGGAACAAGAAGTATGCGTAATAAAAAAAAAATTAATGAAAAAGGGGTGCAACACGTGGACTTCCAAGGGGGTTACCCATCCTAGTAATGCTCTCGCCCAAGCACGCTTAACTTCGGAGTTCTGATGAGATCCGGTGCATTAATGCTGGTATGATCGCACCCAACATTGAATGGATTCTTTCTTCTTTTGTCTCTCGAATTGCGGATCGTAGGAACAGGAGCTGCACTTTCAAACGCACATAACTTTCGATCGGCTGAGAGTTACGGGAGCTTCAGCTTGCTCATGCGAAGCTCGTATTGATACCTACAACGCGCATCTCGGTGTAAGAGACGGAGACACACAAATTCCATCCCGAAGATGGTCTTTCGGGTCGTTTTTCTCGTAGGGCATGCTGGGACCTACCGAAGCAGCACCTGTCAACCAGATCGCACGTCCACGTCGTGTGATTCAGTCTATTGCATCTTATCTATCCGCGGATTGGACTGAAAAAGTTGGGAATAGGACGGCGAGGAATCGGAGGAACAAAATGTACGAGTAATAAAAAAAATTAATCAAAAAGGTGTGCAACACGAGAACTTCCTAGGGGGTCACCCATTCTAGAACTGCTCTCTCCCAAGCATGCTTAATTTCATAGTTCTGATGGGATCCGGTGCATTAGTGCTGGTATGATCGCACCCAACAGTGAATGAATTTTTTGTTGTTTTGTCTCTCGAATTGCGGATCGGAGGAATAGGCACTGCACTTTCAAACGGATATAACTTTTGATAGGCTGAGAGTTACGGAAGATTCAGCCTGCTCACGCAAAGCTCGTCTCGGTACCTACAGCGCGTATCTCGGTCTAAGAGATGGAGACACAAAAATTCCAACCTGGAGATGGTCTTTTGTGTCATTTTTTGTGTCATTTTTCCAGTAGGGCGCGCTGGGACCCACTGAAGCGGCCCGCGTCACCCAGATCGCACGTCCACGTCATGTGATTCAGTCTATTGCATCATTTCTATCCGAGGATTGGACTGTAAGAGTCGGGAATAGGACGGCGAGGAATCGGAGGAACAAGAAGTACGTGTAATAAAAAAAGAAATTAATGAAAAATGGGTGCAACACGAGGACTTCCCAGGGGGTCACCCATCCAAGTACTGCTTTCGCCCAAGCACGCTTAACTTCGGAGTTCTGATGGGATCCGGTGCATTAGTGCTGGTATGATCGCACCCAACAGTGAATGAATTCTTTATTGTTTTTTCTCTCAAATTGCGGATCGGAGGAACAGGCGCTGCACTTTCAAACGAACATAACTTTCGATCGGCTGAGAGTTACGGGAGCTTCAGCCTGCTCACGCGAAGCTCGTCTCGATACCTACAACGCGCATCTTGGTCTAAGAGACGGAGACGCTCAAATTCCAACCCGGAGATTGTCTTTCAGGTCATTTTTTCCATAGGGCGCGCTGGGTCCCACCGAAGCGGCCCGTGTTACCCAGATCGCACGTCCACGTTGTGTGATTCAGTATATTGCATCTTTTCTATCCGAGGATTGGACTGTAAGAGTCAGGCATAGGACGGTGAGGAATCGAAGGAACAAGTAATACGAGTAATAAAAAAAGAAATTAATGAAAAAGGGGTGCAACACGATGAGTACCCAGGGGGTCACCCATCCTAGTACTGCTCTCTCCCAAGCACACTTAACTTCGGAGTTCTGATGGGATCCGGTGCATTTGTGCTGGTATGATCGCACCCAACAGTGTATGAATTCTTTGTTGTTTTGTCTCTCGAATTGCGGATCGGAGGAACAGGCGCTGCACTTTCAAACGCACATAACTTTCGATCGGCTGAGAGTTACGGGAGCTTCGAGCTGCTCACGCGAAGCTCTTCTGGATACCTATAGTGCGCATCTCGGTCTAAGAGATGGAGATGCTCAAATTCCAACCCGGAGATGTCCTTTCGGGTCGTTTTTCCCGTAGGGCACACTGGAACCCACCAAAGCAGCCCGCGTCACCCAGGTCGCACGTCCACGTTGTGTGATTCAGTAAATTGCATCTTTTCTATCCGAGGATTGGACTGTAAGAGTCGGGAATAGGACGGTGAGGAATCGGAGGAACAAGAAGTACGAGTAAAAAAAAAAATTAATGAAAAAAGGGTGCAACACGAGGACTTTCCAGGGGGTCACCCATAATAGTACTGCTCTCGCCCAAGCACGCTTATCTTCGGAGTTCTGATGGAATACGGTGCATTAGTGCTGGTATGATCGCACCCAACAGTGAATGTATTTTTTATTGTTTTGTCACTCGAATTGCGGATCGGAGGAACAGGCTCCGCACTTTCAAACGGACATAACTTTCGATCGGCTGAAAGTTACGGGAGCTTCAGCCTGCTCACGCGAAGATGGAGACGCTTAAAGTTCAACCCAGAGATGGTCTTTTGGGTCGTTTTTCCCGTTGGGCACACTGGGACCCACCGAAGTGGCCCGCGTCACCCATATCGCACGTCCACGTCGTGTGATTCAGTCTATTGCATCTTTTCTATCCGAGGATTGGACTGAAAGAGTCGGGAATAGGACGGTGAGGAATCGGAGGAACAAGAAGTACGAGTAATAAAAAAAGAAATTAATAAAAAATGGTGGAACACGAGGACTTCCCAAGGGGTCACCCATCCTAGTACTACTCTCTCCCAAGCACGCTTAACTTCGAAGTTCTGATGGGATCCGGTGCATTAGTGCTGGTATGATCGCACCCAACAGTGAATGAATTCTTTCTTGTTTTGTATCTCGAATTGCGGATCGGAGGAACAGGCGCTGCACTTTCAAACGCACATAACTTTCGATCAGCTGAAAGTTACGAGAGCTTCAGCCTGCTCACGCGAAGCTCGTCTCGATACCTGCAGCGCGCATCTCGGTCTAAGAGATGGAGACGCACAAATTACAACCCGAAGATGGTATTTTGGGTCGTTTTTCCCGTAGGGCGCGCTGGGACCAACCGAACTGGCCCGCGTCACCCAGATCGCATGTACACATCGTGTGATTCAGTCTATTGCAACTTTTCTATCCAAGTATTGGACAGTAAGATTCGGGAATAGGACGGCAAGGAATCGGAGGAACAAGAAGTACGAGTAATAAAAAAATAAATTAAGGAAAAAGGGGTGCAACACGAGGACTTCCCAGGGGGTCACCTATCCTAGTACTACTCTCGCCCAAGCACGCTTGAATTTGGAGTTCTGATGGGATCCGATGCATTAGTGCTGGTATGATCGGACCTAACAGTGAGTGAATTCTTTATTTTTTTGTTTCTCGAATTACGGATCGGAGGAACAGGCTATGCAATTTCAAACGGAAATAACTTTCGATCGGCTGAGTGTTACGGGAGCTTCAGCCTGCTCACACGAAGCTCGTCTCGATACCTACAGCGCGCATCTCGGTTTAACAGATGAAGACGCTCAAATTCCGACCCGGAGATGGTCTTTCGTGTCGTTTTTCCCGTAGGGCGTGCTGGGACCCACCAAAGCAGCCCGCGTCACCCAGATCGCACGTCCACGTTGTGTGATTCAGTCTATTGCATCTTTTCTATCCGAGGATTGAACTATAAGAGTCGAGAATAGGACGGCGAGGAATCGGAAGAACAAGAAGTACGAGTAATAAAAAAAGAAATTAATGAAAAAGGGGCGCAACACGAGGACTTCCCAGGGGGTCACCCATCTTAGTACTGCTCTCGCCCAAGCAAGCTTAAATTCGGAATTCTGTTGGGATCCGGTGAATTAGTGCTGGTATGATCGCACTCAACAGTGAATGAATTCTTTATTGTTTTGTCTCTCGAATTGCGAATCGGAGGAATAGTCGCTGCACTTTCAAACGAACATAACTTTCGATCGTCTGAGAGTTACGGGATCTTTAGCCTGCTCACGCGAAGCTTGTCTTGATACCTACAGTGCGCATCTCGGTCTAAGAGACGTAGATGCTCAAATTCCAACCCGGAGATTGTGTTTTGTGTCATTTTTCCCGTTGGGCGCGCTGGGACCCACCGAAGCGGCCCGCGTTACCCAGATCGCACATCCACATCGTGTGATTCAGTCTATTGCATCTTTTCTATCCGCGGATTGGACTGAAAAAGTCGGGAATAGGACGGAGAAGAATCGCAGGAACAAGAAATACGAGTAATAAAAAAATAAATTATTGAAAAAGGGGTGCAACACGAGGACTTCCCAGGGGTCACCCATCCTATTACTGATCTCGCCCAAGCACACTTAACTTCGGAGTTTTGATGGGATCCGGTGCATTAGTGCTGGTATGATCGCACCCAACAGTGAATGAATTCTTTATTGTTTTGTCTCTCAAATTGCGGATAGGAGGAACAGGCGCTGCACTTTCAAACGGACATAACTTTCGATCGGCTGAGAGTTACGGAAGCTTCAGCCTGCTCACATGAAGCTCGTCTCGATACCTACAGTGCGCATCTCGGTCTAAGAGATGGAGACGCACACATTCCAACCCGAAGATGGTCTTTTGGGTAGTTTTTTCCATAGGGCGCGTTGGGAGCCACTGATGCGGCCCGCGTCACCCAGATCGCACTTTCACATTGTGTGATTCAGTCTATTGCATCTTTTCTATCCGAGGATTGGACTGTAAGAGTTGGTAATAGGACGGCGAGGAATCGGAGGAACAAGAAGCACAAGTAATAAAAAAGAAATTAAATAAAAAGGGGTGCAACACGAGGACTTTCTTGGGGGTCACCCATCCTAGTACTGCTATCGCTCAAACACGCTTAACTTCAGAGTTCTAATGGGATCCGGTGCATTTTTGCCGGTATGATCGCACCCAACAACGAATGAATTTTTTATTGTTTTGTCTCTCGAATTGCAGATCGGTGGATTAGGCGCTGTACTTTCAAACGGACATAACTTTCGATGGGCTGAGAGTTACGGGAGCTTCGGCCTGCTCACGCAAAGCTAGTATCAATACCTTCAACGCGCATCTCAGTCTAAGAGACGGAGACGCTCAAATTCCAACCCAGAGATGCTCTTTTGGGTCATTTTTCCTGTAGGGCGCGCTGGGACCCATCGAAGCAGCCCGCGTCACCCATATCACACGCCCACGCCATGTGATTCAGTCTATTGCATCTTTTCTATCCGCGGATTGGACTAAAAGAGTCGAGAATAGGACGGAGAGGAATCGGAAGAACAAGAAGTACGAGTAATAAAAACTGAAATTAATGAAAAAGAGGTGCAACACGAGGACTTCCCAGGGGGTCACCTATGCTAGTACTGCTCTCGCCCAAGCACGCTTAACTTTGGAGTTCTGATCGGATCCGGTGCATTAGTGCTGGTATGATCGCACCCAATAGTAAATGAATTCTTTGTTGTTTTGTCTCTCGAATTGCGGATCGGAGGAACAGGCGCTGCACTTTCAAACGCACATAACTTTCGATCGGCTGAGAGTTACGGGAGCTTCGAGCTGCTCACGCGAAGCTCTTCTGGATACCTATAGTGCGCATCTCGGTCTAAGAGATGGAGATGCTCAAATTCCAACCCGGAGATGTCCTTTCGGGTCGTTTTTCCCGTAGGGCACACTGGAACCCACCAAAGCAGCCCGCGTCACCCAGGTCGCACGTCCACGTTGTGTGATTCAGTAAATTGCATCTTTTCTATCCGAGGATTGGACTGTAAGAGTCGGGAATAGGACGGTGAGGAATCGGAGGAACAAGAAGTACGAGTAAAAAAAAAATTAATGAAAAAAGGGTGCAACACGAGGACTTTCCAGGGGGTCACCCATAATAGTACTGCTCTCGCCCAAGCACGCTTATCTTCGGAGTTCTGATGGAATACGGTGCATTAGTGCTGGTATGATCGCACCCAACAGTGAATGTATTTTTTATTGTTTTGTCACTCGAATTGCGGATCGGAGGAACAGGCTCCGCACTTTCAAACGGACATAACTTTCGATCGGCTGAAAGTTACGGGAGCTTCAGCCTGCTCACGCGAAGATGGAGACGCTTAAAGTTCAACCCAGAGATGGTCTTTTGGGTCGTTTTTCCCGTTGGGCACACTGGGACCCACCGAAGTGGCCCGCGTCACCCATATCGCACGTCCACGTCGTGTGATTCAGTCTATTGCATCTTTTCTATCCGAGGATTGGACTGAAAGAGTCGGGAATAGGACGGTGAGGAATCGGAGGAACAAGAAGTACGAGTAATAAAAAAAGAAATTAATAAAAAATGGTGCAACACGAGGACTTCCCAAGGGGTCACCCATCCTAGTACTACTCTCTCCCAAGCACGCTTAACTTCGAAGTTCTGATGGGATCCGGTGCATTAGTGCTGGTATGATCGCACCCAACAGTGAATGAATTCTTTCTTGTTTTGTATCTCGAATTGCGGATCGGAGGAACAGGCGCTGCACTTTCAAACGCACATAACTTTCGATCAGCTGAAAGTTACGAGAGCTTCAGCCTGCTCACGCGAAGCTCGTCTCGATACCTGCAGCGCGCATCTCGGTCTAAGAGATGGAGACGCACAAATTACAACCCGGAGATGGTATTTTGGGTCGTTTTTCCCGTAGGGCGCGCTGGGACCAACCGAACTGGCCCGCGTCACCCAGATCGCATGTACACATCGTGTGATTCAGTCTATTGCAACTTTTCTATCCAAGTATTGGACAGTAAGATTCGGGAATAGGACGGCAAGGAATCGGAGGAACAAGAAGTACGAGTAATAAAAAAATAAATTAAGGAAAAAGGGGTGCAACACGAGGACTTCCCAGGGGGTCACCTATCCTAGTACTACTCTCGCCCAAGCACGCTTGAATTCGGAGTTCTGATGGGATCCGATGCATTAGTGCTGGTATGATCGTACCTAACAGTGAGTGAATTCTTTATTTTTTTGTCTCTCGAATTACGGATCGGAGGAACAGGCTATGCAATTTCAAACGGAAATAACTTTCGATCGGCTGAGTGTTACGGGAGCTTCAGCCTGCTCACACGAAGCTCGTCTCGATACCTACAGCGCGCATCTCGGTTTAACAGATGAAGACGCTCAAATTCCGACCCGGAGATGGTCTTTCGTGTCGTTTTTCCCGTAGGGCGTGCTGGGACCCACCAAAGCAGCCCGCGTCACCCAGATCGCACGTCCACGTTGTGTGATTCAGTCTATTGCATCTTTTCTATCCGAGGATTGAACTATAAGAGTCGAGAATAGGACGGCGAGGAATCGGAAGAACAAGAAGTACGAGTAATAAAAAAAGAAATTAATGAAAAAGGGGCGCAACACGAGGACTTCCCAGGGGGTCACCCATCTTAGTACTGCTCTCGCCCAAGCAAGCTTAAATTCGGAATTCTGTTGGGATCCGGTGAATTAGTGCTGGTATGATCGCACTCAACAGTGAATGAATTCTTTATTGTTTTGTCTCTCGAATTGCGAATCGGAGGAATAGTCGCTGCACTTTCAAACGAACATAACTTTCGATCGTCTGAGAGTTACGGGATCTTTAGCCTGCTCACGCGAAGCTTGTCTTGATACCTACAGTGCGCATCTCGGTCTAAGAGACGTAGATGCTCAAATTCCAACCCGGAGATTGTGTTTTGTGTCATTTTTCCCGTTGGGCGCGCTGGGACCCACCGAAGCGGCCCGCGTTACCCAGATCGCACATCCACATCGTGTGATTCAGTCTATTGCATCTTTTCTATCCGCGGATTGGACTGAAAAAGTCGGGAATAGGACGGAGAAGAATCGCAGGAACAAGAAATACGAGTAATAAAAAAATAAATTATTGAAAAAGGGGTGCAACACGAGGACTTCCCAGGGGTCACCCATCCTATTACTGATCTCGCCCAAGCACACTTAACTTCGGAGTTTTGATGGGATCCGGTGCATTAGTGCTGGTATGATCGCACCCAACAGTGAATGAATTCTTTATTGTTTTGTCTCTCAAATTGCGGATAGGAGGAACAGGCGCTGCACTTTCAAACGGACATAACTTTCGATCGGCTGAGAGTTACGGAAGCTTCAGCCTGCTCACATGAAGCTCGTCTCGATACCTACAGTGCGCATCTCGGTCTAAGAGATGGAGACGCACACATTCCAACCCGAAGATGGTCTTTTGGGTAGTTTTTTCCATAGGGCGCGTTGGGAGCCACTGATGCGGCCCGCGTCACCCAGATCGCACTTTCACATTGTGTGATTCAGTCTATTGCATCTTTTCTATCCAAGGATTGGACTGTAAGAGTTGGTAATAGGACGGAGAGGAATCGGAGGAACAAGAAGCACAAGTAATAAAAAAGAAATTAAATAAAAAGGGGTGCAACACGAGGACTTTCTTGGGGGTCACCCATCCTAGTACTGCTATCGCTCAAACACGCTTAACTTCAGAGTTCTAATGGGATCCGGTGCATTTTTGCCGGTATGATCGCACCCAACAACGAATGAATTTTTTATTGTTTTGTCTCTCGAATTGCAGATCGGTGGATTAGGCGCTGTACTTTCAAACGGACATAACTTTCGATGGGCTGAGAGTTACGGGAGCTTCGGCCTGCTCACGCAAAGCTAGTATCAATACCTTCAACGCGCATCTCAGTCTAAGAGACGGAGACGCTCAAATTCCAACCCAGAGATGCTCTTTTGGGTCATTTTTCCTGTAGGGCGCGCTGGGACCCATCGAAGCAGCCCGCGTCACCCATATCACATGCCCACGCCATGTGATTCAGTCTATTGCATCTTTTCTATCCGCGGATTGGACTAAAAGAGTCGAGAATAGGACGGAGAGGAATCGGAAGAACAAGAAGTACGAGTAATAAAAACTGAAATTAATGAAAAAGAGGTGCAACACGAGGACTTCCCAGGGGGTCACCTATGCTAGTACTGCTCTCGCCCAAGCACGCTTAACTTTGGAGTTCTGATCGGATCCGGTGCATTAGTGCTGGTATGATCGCTCCCAATAGTAAATGAATTCTTTGTTGTTTTGTCTCTCGAATTGCGGATCGGAGGAACAGGCGCTGCACTTTCAAATGGACATCACATTCGATAGGCTGAGAGTTACGGGAGCTTCAGCCTGCTCACGCGAAGCTCGTCTCGATACCTACTGCGCGAATTTTGGTCTAAGAAACGGAGACACACAAATTCCAACCCGGAGATGGCCTTTCGGGTTGTTTTACACATAGGGCGCGTTGGGACCCACCGAAGCGGCCCGCGTCACTCAGATCGCACATCCACGTTGTGTGATTCAGTCTATTGCATCTTTTTTATCCAAGGATTGGACTGTAAGAGTTGGGAATAGGACGGCGAGGAATCCGAGGAACAAAAAGTACGAGTAATAAAAAAGAAATTAATAAAAAAGGGGTGCAACACGAGGACTTCCCAGGGGGTCACCCATCCTAGTATTTCTCTCGCCCAAGCCCGCTTAACTTCAGTGTTCTGATGGGATCCGATGCATTAGTGCTGGTATGATCGCACCCAACAGTGAAATAATTCTTTATTGTTTTGTCTCTCGAATTTCGGATCGGAGGAACAGGTGTTGTACTTTAAAAAGCGAATCTCGTCTCGATATGTACAACGCGCATCTCAGTCTAAGAGACGGAGATGCTCAAATTCCAACCCGAAGATTTTTTTTTGGGTCGTTTTTCCCATAGGGCGCACTGGGACCCACTGAAGTGGCTCGCGTCACCCAGATCGAACGTCCACGTCGTGTGATTCAGTCTATTGCATCTTTTCTATCCGCTGATTGGACTGAAAGAGTCGGGAATAGGATGTCGAGGAATCGGAGGAACAAGAAGTACGAGTAATAAAAAAAAATTAATGAAGAAGGGGTGCAACACGAGGACTTCCAAGGGGGTCACCCATCATAGTAATGCTCTCGCCCAAGCACGCTTAACTTCAGAGTTCTGATGGGATCCGGTGCATTAATGCTGGTATGATCGCACCCAACAGTGAATGGATTCTTTCTTGTTTTGTATCTCGAATTGCGAATCGGAGGAACAAGAGCTGCACTTTCAAACGCACATAACTTTCGATCGGCTGAGAGTTACGGGAGCTTCAGCCTGCTCACGCGAAGCTCGTATTGATACCTACAACGCGCATCTCGGTGTAAGAGACGGAGACGCACAAATTCCATCCCGAAGATGGTCGTTTTTCTCGTAGGGCATGCTGGGACCTACCGAAGCAGCACCTGTCACCCAGATCGCACGTCCACGTCATGTGATTCAGTCTATTGCATCTTTTCTATCCGCGGATTGGACTGAAAGAGCTGGGAATAGGACAGCGAGGAATCGGAGGAACAAAAAGTACGAGAAATAAAAAAAATTAATGAAAAAGGGGTGCAACACGAGAACTTCCCATGGGGTCACCCATTCTAGAACTGCTCTCTCCCAAGCATGCTTAGTTTCAGAGTTCGGATGGGATCCGGTGCATTAGTGCTGGTATGATCGCACCCAACAGTGAATGAATTATTTGTTATTTTGTCTCTCGAATTGCGGACCGATGGAATAGGCGCTGCACTTTCAAACGGACATAACTTTCGATAGGCTGAGAGTTACGGGAGCTTCAGCCTGCTCACACAAAGCTCGTCTCGATACCTACAGCGAGTATCTCGGTCTAAGAGACGGAGACACAAAAATTCCAACCTGGAGATGGTCTTTTGTGTCGTTTTTCTAGTAGGGCGTGCTGGGACCCACTGAAGCGGCCCGCGTCACCCAGATTGCACGTCCACGTCGTTTGATTCAGTCTATTGCATCTTTTCAATCCGCGGATTAAACTGAAAGAGTTGGGAATAGGACGGAGAGAAATTGGAGGAACAAGAAGTACGAGTAATAAAAAAAAGAAATTAATGAAAAAGAGGTGCAACACGAGGACTTTCCAAGGGGTCACCCATCCTAGTACTACTCTCGCCCAAGCATGCTTAACTTGGGAGTTCTGATGGGATCCGATGCATTAGTGTTGTTATGATCGCACCCAAAAGTGAAAAAATTCTTTATGGTTTTGTCTCTAGAATTGCAGATCGAAGGAAAAGGTGCTGCACATTCAAACGTGAAGCTCGTCTCGATACCTACAACGCGCATCTCAGGCTAAGAGACGGAGATGCTGAAATTCCAACTCGGAGATGATATTTTGGGTCGTTTTCCCGTAGGGCAAGCTGGGACCCACCGAAGTGGCCCGCGTCAGCCAACAGCAAAGTGGCCTGCGTTACCGCGGGAATAGGATGGCGAGGAATCGGAGGAACAGGAAGTACGAGTAATAAAAAAAGAAATTAATGAAAAATGGGTGCAACACGAGGACTTCACAGGGGGTCACCCATCCAAGTACTGCTCCCGCCCAAGCACACTTAACCTCGGAGTTCTTATGGTATCCGGTGCATTAGATCTAGTATGATCGCACCCAACAGCGAATGAATTCTTTATTGTTTTGTCTCTCGAATTGCGGATTGGAGGAACAGGCGCTTCACTTTCAAACGGACATAACTTTGGATCGGCTGAGAGTTACGGGAGCTTCAGTATGCTCACGCGAATCTCGTCTCGATACCTACGGCGCGCATCTCAGTCTAACAGACGGAGATGCTCAAATTCCAACCCGAAAATGGTATTTCGGGTCGTTTTTCCCTTAGGGCGTGCTGGGACCCACCGAAGAGGCCCGCGTCACCCAGATCGCACGTCCAAGTCATGTGATTCAGTCTAATGTATCTTTTCTATCTGAGGATTGGACTATAAGAGTCGGGAATAGGACGACGAGGAATCGGAGGAACAAGAAGTACGAGTAATATAAAAAGAAATTAATGAAAAATGGTTGCAACACGTGGACATCCCAGGGGTCACTCATCCTAGTACTGCTTTCGCCCAAGCACGCTTAACTTTGGAGTTCTGATGGGATCCGGTGCATAATAAAAAAAGAAATTAATGAAAAAGGGGTGCAACACGAGAAGTACCCAGGGGTCACCGATCCTAGTACTGCTCTCGCCCAAGCACGCTTAACTTCGGAGTTCTGATGAGATCCGGTGCATTAGTGCTGGTATGATCGCACCCAACAGTGAATGAATTCTTTGTTGTTTTGTCTCTCGAATTGCGGATCGGAGGAACAGGCGCTGCACTTTCAAACGCACATAACTTTCGATCGGCTGAGAGTTACGGGAGCTTCGAGCTGCTCATGCGAAGCTCGTCTCGATACCTAAAGTGCGCATCTCGGTCTAAGAGATGGAGACGCTCAAATTCCAACCCGGAGATGTCCTTTCGGGTCGTTTTTCCCGTAGGGCGCACTGGAACCCACCAAAGAAGCCCGCGTCACCCAGGTCGCACGTCCACATTGTGTGATTCAGTATATTGCATCTTTTCTATCCGAGGATTGGATTGTAAGAGTCGGGAATAGGACGGTGAGGAATCGGAGGAACAAAAAGTACGAGTAAAAAAAAAATATTAATGAAAAAAGGGTGCAACACGAGGACTTTCCAGGGGGTCACCCATAATAGTACTGCACTCGCCCAAGCACGGTTATCTTCGGAGTTCTGATGGAATCCGGTGCATTAGTGATGGTATGATCGCACCCAACAATGAATGAATTTTTTATTGTTTTGTCTCTCGAATTGCGGATCGGAGGAACAGGCTCCGCACTTTCAAACGGACATAACTTTCGATCGGCTGATAGTTACGAGAGCTTCAGCCTGCTCACACGAAGCTCGTCTCGATACCTATAGCGCGCATCTAGCCCGCGTCACCTAGATCGCACGTCCACGTCGTGTGATTCAGTCTATTGCATCTTTTCTATTCGCGGATTGGACTGAAAGAGTCGGAAATAGGACGGTGAGGAATCGGAGGAACAAGAAGTACGAGTAATAAAAAAAGAAATTAATGAAAAATGGTGCAACACGAGGACTTCCCAAGGGGTCACCCATCCTAGTACTACTCTCGCCCAAGCACGCTTAATTTCGGAGTTCTGATGGGATCCGGTGCATTAGTGCTGGTATGATCGCACCCAACAGTGAATGAATTCTTTCTTGTTTTGTATCTCGAATTTTGGATCGGAGGAACAGGCGCTGCACTTTCGAACGCACATAACTTTTGATCAGCTGAAAGTTACGGGAGCTTCAGCCTGCTCACGCGAAGCTCGTCTTGATACCTACTTCGCGCATCTCGGTCTAAGAGATGGAGACGCACAAATTCCAACCCGCAGATGGTATTTTGGGTCGTTTTTCCCGTAGGGCGCGCTGGGACCCACCGAACCAACCCGCGTCACCCAGATCGTACGTACAAATCGTGTGATTCAGTCTATTGAAACTTTTCTATCCGAGGATTGGACAGTAAGTGTCGGGAAAAGGACGGCAAGGAATCGGAGGAACAAGAAGTACGAGTAATAAAAAAAGAAATTAAGGAAAAAGGGGTGCAACACGAGGACTTCCCAGGGGGTCACCCATCCTAGTACTACTCTCGCCCAAGCACGCTTAACTTCGGAGTTCTGATGGGATCCGGTGTATTAGTGCTGGTATGATCGCACCAAACAGTGAATGAATACTTTGTTGTTTTGTCTCTCGAATTCTGGATCAAAGGAACAGGCGCTGCACTTTCAAACGGACATAACTTTCGATCGGCTGAGAGTTACGGGAGATTAAGCCTGCTCACGAGAAGCTCGTCTCGATACCTATAGCGCGCATCTCGGTCTAAGAGACGGAGACACACAAATTCCAACCCGAAGATGGTCTTTCGGTTCGTTTTTCCCATAGGGAGCGCGGGGACCCCCCAAAGCGGCCCGCGTCACCCAGATCGCACGTCCACGTCGTGTGATTCAGTCTATTGCATCTTTTCTATCCGTGGATTGGACTGAAAGTGTCGGGAATAGAACGGCGAGGAATTGGAGGAACAAGAAGTACGAGTAATAAAAAAAGAAATTAAGGAAAAAGGGGTGCCACACGAGGACTTCCCAGGGGGTCACCTATCCTAGTACTACTCTCGCCCAAGCACGCTTGACATAGGAGTTCTGATGGGATCCGGTTCATTAGTGCTGGTATGATCGCACCCAACAGTGAATGAATTCTTTATTGTTTTGTCTCTCGAATTGCGGATCGGAGGAACAGGCGATGCACTTTCAAACGGACTTAACTTTCGATCGGCTGAGAGTTACGGGATCTTCAGCCTGTTCACGCAAAGCTCGTATCGATACCTACAGTGCGCATCTCGGTCAAGAGACAGGGACGCTCAAATTCCAACCCAAAGATGGTCTTTCGGGTCGTTTTTCCCATAGGGCGGGCTGGGACCCAGGGAAGTGACACGCGTCACCCAGATCGCATGTCCACATCGTTTGATTCAGTCTATTGCATCTTTTCTATCCAGGGATTGGACTAAAAGAGTCAGGAATAGGACGGCGAGGAATCGGAGAAACAAGAAGTACGAGTAATAAAAAAAGAAATTAATGAAATAAGGGTGTAACACGAGAACTTCTCAGGGGTCACCCATCCTAGTACTGCTCTCGCCCAAGAACTCTTAACTTCGGAGTTTTGATGGGATCCGTTACATTAGTGCTAGTATGATTGCACCCAACAGTAAATGAATTCTTTATTGTTTTGTCTCTCGAATTGCGGATCGGAGGAACAGGCGCTACACTTTCAAACGGACATAACTTTCGATTGGCTGAGAGTTACGAAAGCATTAGCCTGCTCACGCAAAGTTCGTCTCGATACCTACAGCGCGTATCTCGGTCTAAGAGACGGAGATGCTCAAATTCCAACCCGAAAATGGTCTTTCGGGTCATTTTTCCCGTATGGCGAGTTGGGACCCACCGAAGCGGCCCGTGTCACCCAGATCGCACGTCCACGTCATGTGATTCAGTCTATTGCATCTTTTAAATCCGCGGATTGGACTAAAAGAGTCGGGAATAGGACGGAGAGGAATCGAAGGAACAAGAAGTACGAGTAGTAAAAAAAGAAATTAATAAAAAAGGGGTGTAACACGTGGACTTCCCAGGCGGTGACCCATCCTAGTACTGCTCTCGCCCAAGCACGCTTCACTTCGGAGTTCTGATGGGATCCGGTGCATTAGTGCTGGTATTATCGCACCCAAGAGTGAATGAATTCTTTATTATTTTGTCTCTCGAATTGCGGATCGGAGGAACAGGCAATGCACTTTCAAACGGACATAACTTTCGATCTGTTGAGTGTTACGGGAGCTTCAGCCTGCTCACACGAATCTCGTCTTGATACCTACAGCGCGCATCTCGGTCTAACAGATGGATACGCTCAAATTCCGACCCAGAGATGGTCTTTCATGTCGTTTTTCCCGTAGGGCGTGCTGGGACCCACCAAAGCGGCCCGCGTCACCCAGATCGCACGTCCACGTTGTGTGATTCAGTCTATTGCATCTTTTCTATCCGAGGATTGGTGTGTAAGAGTCGAGAATAGGACGGCGAGGAATCGGAGGAACAAGAAGTACGAGTAATAAAAAAAGAAATTAATGAAAAATGGGTGCAACGCGAGGACTTCCCAGGGGGTCACCCATCCTAGTACTACTCTCGCCCAAGCAAGCTTAACTTCGGAATTCTGTTGGGATCCGGTGAATTAGTGCTGGTATGATCGCACTCAACAGTGAATGAATTCTTTATTGTTTTGTCTCCCGAATTGCGAATCGGAGGAACAGGCGATGTACTTTCAAACGAACATAACTTTCGATTGTCTGAGAGTTACGGGATCTTCAGCCTGCTCACGCGAAGCTCTTCTCGATACCTACAGTGCGCATCTCGGTCTAAGAGACGTAGACGCTCAAATTCCAACCCGGAGATTGTCTTTTGTGTCATTTTTCCCGTTGGACGCGCTGGGACCCACCAAAGCGGCCCGCGTTACCTAGATCGCACGTCCACATCGTGTGATTCAGTCTATTGCATCTTTTCTATCCGCGGATTGGACTGAAAAAGTCGGGAATAGGACGGAGAAGAATCAGAGGAACAAGAAATACGAGTAATAAAAAAAAATTACTGAAAAAAGGGTTCAACACGAGGACTTCCCAGGGGTCACCCATCCTATTACTGATCTCGCCCAAGCAAGCTTAACCTCGGAGTTTTGATGGGATCCGGTGCATTAGTGCTGGTATGATCGCACCCAACAGTGAATGAATTCTTGGTTGTTTTGTCTCTCGAATTGCGGATAGGAGGAACAGGCGTTGCACTTTCAAACGAACATAACTTTCGATCGGCTGAGAGTTACGGAAGCTTCAGCCTGCTCCCTCGAATCTCGTCTCGATACCTACAGCGCGCATCTCGGTCTAAGAGATGGAGACGCACACATTCCAACCCGAAGATGGTCTTTCGGGTCGTTTTTCCCATAGGGCGCGTGGGGAGCCACCGATGCGGCCCGCGTCACCCAGATCGCACGTCCACGTCGTGTGATTTAGTCTATTGCATCTTTTCTATCCGAGGATTGGATTGTAAGAGTTGGTAATAGGACGGTGAGGAATCGGAGGAACAAGAAGTACAAGTAATAAAAAAGAAACTAAATAAAAAGGGGTGTAACACGAGGACTTTCTTGGGGGTCACCCATCCTAGTGCTGCTCTCGCTCAAGCACGCTTAACTTCAGAGTACTAATGGGATCCGGTGCATTTGTGCTGGTATGATCGCACCCAACAGTGAATGAATTTTTTATTGTTTTGTCTATCGAATTGCGGATCGGTGGATTAGGCGATGTACTTTCAAACGGACATAACTTTCGATCGGCTGAGAGTTACGGGAGCTTTGGCCTGCTCACGCAAAGCTAGTATCAATACCTACAGCGCGCATCTCAGTCTAAGAGACGGAGACGCTCAAATTCCAACCCGGAGAAGCTCTTTTGGGTCGTTTTTCCTGTAGGGCGCGCTGGGACCCACCGAAGCGGCCCGCGTCACCCATTTTGCACGTCCACATCGTTTGATTCAGTCTATTGCATCTTTTCTATCCGCAGATTGGACTGAAAGAGTCAGGAATAGGACTGAGAGGAATCGAAAGAACAAGAAGTACGAGTAATAAAAATAGAAATTAATGAAAAAGAGGTGCAACACGAGGACTTCCCAGGGGGTCACCTATGCTAGTACTGCTCTCGCCTAAGCACGCTTAACTTCGGAGTTCTGATGGGATCTGGTGCATTAGTGCTGGTATGATCGCACCCAATAGTGAATGAATTCTTTGTTGTTTTGTCTCTCGAATTGCGGATCGGAGGAACAGGCGCTGCACTTTCAAACGAACATAACTTTCGATAGGCTGAGAGTTACGGGAGCTTCAGCCTGCTCACGCGAAGCTCGTCTCGATACCTACAGCGCGAATTTTGGTCTAAGAAACGGAGACGCACAAATTCCAACCCAGAGATGGCCTTTCGGGTTGTTTTTCACGTAGGGGGCATTGGGACCCACCAAAGCGGCCCGCGTCACCCAAATCGCACGTCCACTTTGTGTGATTCAGTCTATTGCATCTTTTATATCCAAGGATTGGACTATAAGAGTTGGGAATAGGCCGGCGAGGAATCGGAGGAACAAGAAGTATGAGAAATAAAAAAGAAATTAATGAAAAAGGGGTGCAACACAAGGACTTCCCAGGGGGTCACCCATCCTAGTACTGCTTTTGCCCAAGCACGCTTTTAACTTCGGAGTTTTGATGGGATCTGGTGCATTAGTGCTGGTATGATCGCACCCAACAGTGAACTAATTCTTTATTGTTTTGTCTCTCGAATTGCGGATCGGAGGAACATGTGATTCACTTTCAAACGGACATAACTTTTAATCGGCTGAGAATTACGGGAGCTTCAGCCTGCTCACGCGAAGCTCGTCTCAATACCTTCAGCGCGCATCTTGGTCTAAGAGATGAAGACGCTCAAATTCCAACCCGAAGATGGTCTTTTGGTTCGTTTTTCCCATAGAGCGCACTGGGACCCACCGAAGCGGACAGCGTCACCCAGATCGCACGTCCACATCGTGTGATTTAGTCTATTGCATCTTTTATATCTGCGGATTGGACTGAAAGAGTCGGGAATAGGACGGAGCGGAATCGGAAGAACAAGAAGCACGAGTAATAAAAAAAGAAATTAATGAAAAAGGTGTGCAACACGAGGACTTCCCAGGGGGTCACCCATCCTAGTACTGCTCTCGCCCAAGCACGTTTAACTTCAGAGTTCTGATAGGATCCGGTGCATTAGTGCTGGTATGATCGCAACCAACAGTGAATGAATTCTTTGTTGTTTTGTCTCTCGAATTGCGGATCGGAGGAACAAGAGATGCACTTTCAAACAAACATAACTTTCGATCGGCTGAGAGTTACGGGTGCTTTAGCCTGCTCACGCGAAGCTCGTCTCGATACCTATAGCGCGCATCTCGGTCTAAGAGACGGAGACACACAAATTCCAACCCGAATATGGTCTTTCGGGTCGTTTTTCCCATAAGGCACGCTGCGACCCACCAAAGCGGCCCGCGTCACCCAGATCGCACGTCCACATCGTAAGAGTCGGGAATAGGATGGCGAGGAATCGAAGGAACAAGAAGTACGAGTAATTAAAAAAAATTAATGAAAAAGGGTTGCAACACGAGGACTTCCCAACGGGTCACTCATCCTAGTACTGCTCTCGCCCAAGCACTCTTAACTTCGGAGTTCTGATGGGATCCAGTGCATTAGTGCTGGAATGATCGCATCCAACAGTGAACGAATTCTTTATTGTTTTGTCTCTCGAATTGCGGGTCGGAGGAACAGGCGATACACTTTCAAACGGACATAACTTTCAATCGGCTGAGTGTTATGGGAGCTTCAGCCTGCTCACGCGAAACTCGTCTCGATACCTACAGCGCGCATCTCGGTCTAAGAGACGAAGACGCTCGAATTCCAACCACAAAGATGGTCTTTCGGGTCGTATTCCCGTTGGGCACGCTTGGACTCACCGAAGAGGCCCGCGTCACCCAGATTGCACGTCCACATCGTGTGATTCAGTCTATTGCATCTTTTTTATCCGAGGATTGGACTGTTAGAGTCAGGAATAGGACGGCGAAGAATCGGAGGAACAAGAAGTACGAGTAATAAAAAAAGAAATTATTGAAAAAGGGGTGCAACACGAGGACTTTCCAGGGGGTCACCCATCCTAATACTACTCTCGCCCAAGCACGCTTAACTTCGGAGTTTTGATGGGATTCGGTGTATTAGTGCTGGTATGATCGCACCCAACAGTGTATTAATTCTTTATTGTTTTGTCTCTCGAATTGCGGATCAGAGGAACAGGCGCTGCACTTTCAAACGAACATAACTTTTGATCGGCTGAGAGTTACGGGAGCTTCACCCTGCCCACACGTAGCTCGTCTCAATACCTACAGCGCCCATCTCAGTCTAAGAGACGGAGACGCTCAAATTCCAACCCGGAGATGGTCTTTAGGGTTTTTTTTATGGAGTTGGGACCCACTGAAGCGGCCCGCGTCACCCAGATCGCACTTCCACGTCGTGTGATTCAGTCTATTGCATCTTTTCTATCCGCGGATTGGACTAAAGGAGTCGGGAATAGGATGGATTGGAATCAGAGGAACACGAAGTACGAGTAATAAAAAAAAAATTAATGAAAAAGGGGTGCAATACGAGAAATTCCTAGGAGGTCACCCATCCTAGTAATGCTCTCTCCCAAGCACGCTTAACTTCGGAGTTCTTATGAGATCCGGTGCATTAGTGCTGGTATGATCGCACCCAACAGAGAATGAATTCTTTGTTGTTTTGTCTCTCGAATTGCGGATCGGAGGAACAGGTGCTGCACTTTTAAACAGACATAACTATTGATTGGTTGAGAGTTATGGGAGCTTCAGCCTGCTCACGCGAAGCTCTTATTGATATCTACAACACGCATCTCGTTCTAAGAGACGGAGATGCACAAATTCCAACCCTGAGATGGTCTATCGGGTTGTTTTTTCCGTAGGGCGCACTGGGACCAACTGAAGCGGCCAACGTCACCCAGATCGCACGTCCACATCGTATGATTCAGTCTATTGAATCTTTTCTATATGAGGATTGGACTGTAAGAGTCGGGAATACGACGGCGAGGAATCGGATGATTCAGTCTATTGAATCTTTTCTATACGAGGATTGGACTGTAAGAGTCGGGAATAGGATGGCGATGAATCGGAGGAACAAAAAGTACGAGTAATAAAAAAAGGGGTGCAACACGATGACTTCCCAGGGGGTCACCCATCATAGTACTGATCTCGCCCAAGCACGCTTAACTTCAGAGTTCTGATGGGATCCAGTGCATTAGTGCTGGTATGATCGCACCCAACAGTAAATGAATTATTTATTGTTTTGTATCTCTAATTGCGGATCGGAGGAAAAGGCGCTGCACTTTCAAACAGACATAACTTTGGATCGGCTGTGAATTACGGGAGCTTCAGCCTGCTCACACGAAGCTCATATCGATACCTAAAGCGCATCTCGGTCTCAGAGGCGGGGACGCTCAAATTCCAACCAGAGATAGTCTTTTGGGTCGTTTTTTCCATAGGGCGCGCTGGGACCCACCAAAGCAGCCCGCGTCACCCAGATCGCATGTCCACGTCGTGTGGTTCAGTCTATTGCATCTTTCCTATCCGCGGATTGGATTGAAAGAGTCGGGAATAGGACGGCAAGCAATCGGGGTGCAACACGAGGACTTCCCAAGGGGGTCACCCATCCTGGTACTGCTCTCGCCCAAGCACGCTTAACTTCGGAGTTTTGATGGGATCTGGGGCATTAGTGCTGGTATGATTGCACACAACAGTGAATGAATTCTTTGTTGTTTTGTCTCTCGAATTGCGGATCGGAGGAAAAGGCACAGCACTTTCAAACGGACATAACTTTCGATCGGCTGAGAGTTACGGGAGCTTCAGCCTGCTCACGCAAAGCTTGTCTTGATACCTATAGCGCGCATCTCGGTCTAAGAGACGGAGACGCACAAATTCCAACCCGGAGATGGTCTTTGGGTCATTTTTCCCGTAGGGCGTGTTGGGACCCTCCAATGCGGCCCGTGTCACCCAGATCGCACGTCCACATCATGTGATTCAGTCTATTGCATCTTTTCTATCCGCGGATTAGACTGAAAGAGTCGGGAATAGGACGGCGAGGAATAGGAGGAACAAGAATTACGATTAATAAAAAAATAAATTAAGGAAAAAGGGGAGCAACACGAGGACTTCCCAGGGGGCCACCCATCCTAGTACTGCTCTCGCTCAAGCACGCTTATCTTCGGAGTTCTGATGGGATCCGGGGCATTAGTGCTGCTATGATCGCACACAACAGTGAATGAATTCTTTGTTGTTTTGTCTCTCGAATTGCGGATCGGAGGAAAAGGCGCTTCACTTTCAAACGGACATAATTTTCGATCGGCTGAGAGTTACGGGAGCTTCAGCCTGCTCACGCAAAGCTCGTCTCGATACCTATAGTGCGCATCTCGGTCTAAGAGATGGAGACGCACAAATTCCATCCCGAAGATGGTCTTTTGCGTCGCTTTTCCCATTGGGCGCGCTGGTATCCACCAAAGCGGCCTGCGTCACCCAGATCGCACGTCCACATCGTGTGATTCAGTCTATTGCATCTTTTCTATCCACGGATTGGACTGAAAGAGTCGGGACGTAGTAGCCCGTAACCAAAATCAGTAATTAAGGAATTAATCATAATTACTTGGGAAGAGTTCGGAAGCTCTGAAGGTGAGTTCGGAAGCTCCGAACATGATCAGAAGCTCCGATGGTATTACGTCAGGCATGACGTGTGGTTGGATCGGAAGCTCCGATCAGGATCGGAAGCTCCGATCACCCCTATCCGAAGTCAACAAGTGATATTTTTACACGTGGCAGATCAGGATCTTCGGAAGCTCCGATGGCAGGATCGGACGTTCCGATCGAGGTTCGAACGTTCCGATCGAGGATCGGAGGCTCCGATCATTGTCTATAAATAGAAGGCCGAGAATTCCCTTTCAATTGCCAATTCCAGATTTCCTCTCTACTCGAGTTGTATTCGAGTTGTTCTAGCCTTCCTAGGCTTGACCCGGGAGTCGTCGAGGCGTTCGTTAGTCGTAGCGGAGTTGTGCTCAAGTTTTGGAGGCATCGACATCAAAGGGCTAACGACGGACGAAGGTATAGCTTTTGCTTCCTATAAATATTTAGGAGTATGCAATAGATTAGTTAAGGCTTTTAGAGAACTTTAATGATAGTAGTATCATTTGGCAGTGTAGAGCAGACTATAGGCATGGACCTAGAGTTGGTAGAGCTTGCATTGATTTGAGGTACGAAAGTACTGTTCGAGATATCCTGACTGAGTATGCATGTATTATGTGACTGCATGATTTATATGTCATGATATTATGCTGCATTCATTTGCATCTTGCTGTTTCTCTTTTGAGATGTCTGTAGTAGGGTTGTACCCTATCCTGTTAGTGGATGGACTTCCATCGATTTGGGTCCGGCATAGTATTCTTGGGATTTAGACTCTGCATATGGTAACCGTGAGGTGCTTTTGTAGATGGCAAACTACGATGACCAGAGTAGCCATGGTAGTGGAGGTGGACGCTAGGGAGATGACGATCGTGAGCGTCGTCGCGACCGTAATCATCGTCGTCGTGATGAGGATTGTTTCACTGTACGACAATTTCTGCAGATGGGTCCTAAGCCCCTTGTTGGAGGTTAGTCTCCGGAGGATGCGGAGAATTGGTTAGACCGTATGGAGACGACTTTTCAGACTTACCACTGCACCGAGGAGTAGAAGATGGAGACCCTTGGCTATCTACTGGATGGGCGAGTCCGTAGTTGGTGGAGATTTACTTCTGCACCTTTTATTGCGGCGAGAGGAGTGGCCACCTGGGCCGAGTTCCGCACAGCTTTTCAGAAGTTGTATTTTCCTCCTGCACTCCGTCAGTCGAAGGCAGGTGAGCTACTGAGTCTGCGACAGGGAGCAATGTCTATTGATGAGTATCAGCAGAAGTTCTTTGATCTGCTATCCTATTGCCCCGAGATTGCTGACAGCTCTGGGATGAAGTATAATCTATTCCTTCAGGTCCTTAACCCTGAGATCCATGACCGTGTGGCGGTTGGCGACGAGATGTCCTACGAGGGTTTGGTGAGCCGTTGTCACCAGGCGGAGGATAGCATTCGACGGAACAGGTCTTTTTCTCTGTCGAGACCTGCTAGTTCTTTGGGTCCCCGTGCCCAATCTTTCAAGAACTCTGGATCTACTTCTTTTTCCTCTGGCTCTGCTGGTGTTGTCCGTTTCGGTAAGAAGGACAAGTGTGATCACTGTGGGAAGAACCATCCATCCGACAAGTGCCGTAGAGCTTCTGGAACTTGTTTCCGTTGTGGAGAGACTGGTCATATCCGGAGGTATTGTCCACTATCTGGGGGAGGCGGTTCTGGTTCTGGTTCAGGATCTGGTTCTCAGGCCACCGTTCAGCAGAGGTCGCAGGGACAGCCTGCTGGGAGTTCTCATTTGAGGCCACGAGCTTCTGGCCAGGTGTTTTCCCTGAGACATGATCAGGCAGTGGAGAAGAATGAGAAAGTCATCGCAGGTACATTTTTGCTTTATGGTATACCAGCTCTTGTACTTATTGACACTGGTGCATCTCATTCCTTCATTTCTGCACATTTTGTTAAGAGGCATAAGTTACCATGCATTGCACTAGACGTAGTGATGTCTGTTTCTACTCTGACGGGCCAATCTGTTTTGGCTAAGCGTCTAGTGATGGGTTGCCCTTTAGAGTTCAAAGGGAACATTCTGTTAGTGAATCTCATAGTCCTGGCGATGGACGACTTTGATTGCATTCTGGGAATAGATATGTTGACTACCTATCGAGCTTCAGTGGACTACTATCAAAGATTAGTACGCTTTCATCCGAAAGGGACTGAGAGCTAAATTTTCTATGGAGAGGGAGCACGACCCCCGATGCCTTTGGTATCATCTTTAGAGCCTGTCGAGCCCTAGAGTCTGGCGGGGAAGGCTACCTTATCTATGCAGTTGATTTGTCCGCTGAGAGCATTGGGATAGAGAGCATTCCGGTCGTGGATGAATTCCCAGATGTTTTTCCTGATGAGATTCCGAGTTTTCCTCCTGCTAGGGAAGTCGAGTTTAGCATAGAGTTGATGCCGGGTACTTTGCCTATTTCTCGAGCACCGTATCGTCTGGCTCCGTCAGAGATGCGTGAATTGAAGAATCAGCTACAGGATCTGTTGGACAAGGGATACATTCGTCCTAGTGTATCTCCTTGGGGAGCTCCTATTCTTTTTGTAAAGAAGAAGGATGGGTCTATACGGTTGTGCATTGACTATCGGCAGCTGAATCGAGTCACTGTGAAGAACAAGTATCCATTGCCTCGTATTGATGACTTGTTTGATCAGCTGCAGGGCACTTCAGTTTACTCCAAGATTGACTTGAGATCTGGGTATCATCAGTTGAGAGTCCGAGATCAGGATATAGCCAAGACTGCATTCCGTACTCGCTATGGGCATTTCGAGTTCCTAGTGATGCCATTTGATTTGACTAATGCGCCGGCTATATTCATGGATCTGATGAACCGTGTCTTCAGGGAGTACTTGGACAAGTTTGTCGTGGTTTTCATTGACGACATCTTGGTGTATTCGCGTAATACAAAAGAGCATGTTTCTCACTTGCGGTTGGTACTGCAGACTCTTCGAGATGAGCAGTTGTACGCCAAGCTGAGAAAGTGTGAGTTCTGGATGGATCGATTGGTCTTTCTTGGCCATATCATATCCAGGGAGGGGATTTCTGTTGATCCTAGTAAGATTGAGGCAGTGCTTAATTGGTTGCGTCCGACGACAGTTGCTGAGATCCGTAGTTTTCTGGGTCTAGCGGGGTATTATCGTCGCTTCATTCTGAACTTCTCTCAACTAGCTCGACCTTTGACGCAGCTTACCCGCAAGGGTGTGGATTTCGAGTGGTCCTCCGAGTATGAGGAGAATTTCTGTGAGCTTCGACGGCGGTTGACTTCTGCGCTAGTATTGGCATTACCGTCAGGATCTAGAGGGTATGTGGTATACACTGATGCTTTTCTTCAGGGGTTAGGTTGTGTCTTGACTCAGAATGGGCATGTGATTGCATACGCTTCTAGACAGCTGAAGCTTCACGAGGACAACTACCCAGTCCATGATTTGGAGTTAGCATCCATTGTGTTCGCTTTGAAGATCTGGCGCCATTATCTATATGGCGAGAAATTTGAGATCTTCACCGACCGTAAGAGTCTCAAGTATTTGTTCACTCAAGCGGAGTTGAACATGAGGCAGAGACGTTGGATGGACTTGCTTAAGGACTATGATTGCGAGATTAAGTACCATCTGGGAGCTGCTAATCTCACTGCTGATGCTTTGAGTCGCAAGGTGCGACTATCCGCACTTCAGACTTGTTCGATGTCTAGTGCGATCAGTGACTGTTGTACTTCAGGATATACTTTCAAGCATAAGAAAGGTATGCAGGGTATCCAGATGTTTGCGATATTATCTGAGCCAGCGTTGTATTCGCGGATTCAAGATGCTCAGATGTCTGATTCGAAGACCCAGCATTTAGCTCATCTAGCTAACGAGGGTAACTCGTCTGGATTTCACTATCAGTCAGATGGCTTTCTGTGTTTGTCTGGTAGGCTTGTGATTTCGCAGGATGTAGAGTTGCGATAGGAGATTTTGTCTCAAGCGCATCGCACTAAGTTGAGTATCCATCCTGGGAGCAACAAGATGTACAAGGATCTACGTACTCATTTCTGGTGGAAAGGAATGAAACGCAGTGTTTATCAGTTTGTTTCGAGATGTTTGGTGTGTCAACAGGTCAAGGCAGAGTACCGATGACCTAGAGGATTGCTTCACAGTCTGCCTATTCCTGAATGGAAATGGGAGTTTATCACAATGGACTTTGTGACCCATTTGCCGATATCCCCGAGGAACTGTGATGCTATCTGGGTTGTGGTGGACCGACTCACCAAGTCAGTGCATTTCAGGAGATCGTTCGACTTCATGGAGTGCCTGTGAGCATTGTCAGCGATCGGGACCCCAGGTTTACTTCTAGATTCTGGGGGAGTGTTCAGCGTGCGATGGGTACTACTCTCAGTTTGAGTACTGCCTATCATCCGGAGATTGATGGTCAATCAGAGCGCACTATCCGTACTTTGGAGGATATGCTTAGAGCGTGCGTCATGGATTTTGGTTCAGCCTGGCAAGATCATTTTCCATTGATTGAGTTCGCATACAACAACAGCTATCATACTAGCATTGGGATGGCACCTTTTGAGGCATTGTACGGGCGACGTTTTCGTACTCCACTCTTCTGGGAAGAAGTGGGGGAGAGACAGGCTGAGGGACCGGAGTTTATCCAGCAGGCGGTAGACAATGTTGATCAGATCAAGAAACGGATTAAGACTTCACAGGATTGTCAGGCCAGCTATGCTAACACTAAGCGTAGGCCTTTGCAGTTCGATGTCGGGGAGAAAGTGTTTCTGAGAGTGTCACCTTTCCGCAAGATTCTCAGATTCGGCCTTAAGGGCAAGTTGTCTCCTAGATTTATCGGTCCGTTTGAGATCTTGGAGAGCATTGGCGATTTGGCTTATCGACTAGCTTTGCCACCGCATCTTTCCAGTATTCACGACGTGTTCCATGTATCTCTGTTGCGACGGTAAGTGGCGGATGAGTCTCATATTATGCAGCGGTCTGAGGTTCAGGTGAGCAAGGATTTGACCTATGTTGAGAAACCTATTCGTATCCTAGATTATAAGGATAAGGTCTTGCGGAACAAAGTCATTCCTTTGGTTTTAGTTCAGTGGCAGCGCCAAGGCACTGAGGAAGCTACTTGGGAGCTTGAGGACAGGATGCGTGAAGACCATCTTGAGTTGTTTTGATTTCATTCTTAAGTTGTATTCAGTTGCAAACTCTGTAAATGTTTGATTTGAATAAAAAATGTTTCTGATTTCTGTATTACATTCAGTACTTAAGATCTGATTTCGAGGACGAAATATCTTAAGTGGGGGAGAACGTAGTAGCCCGTAACCAAAATCAGTAATTAAGGAATTAATCATAATTACTTGGGAAGAGTTCGGAAGCTCTGAAGGTGAGTTCGGAAGCTCCAAACAGGATCGGAAGCTCCGATGCAGGATCGGAAGCTCCGATGGTATTACGTCAGGCATGATGTGTGGTTGGATCGGAAGCTTCGATCACCCCTATCCGAAGTCAACAAGTGATATTTTGACACGTGGCAGATCAGGATCTTCGGATGCTTCGATGGCAGGATCGGACGTTCCGATTGAGGATCGGAGGCTTTGATCGTTTTCTATAAATAGAAGGCCGAGAATTCACTTTCAATTGCCAATTCCGGATTTTCTCTCTACTCTAGTCGTATTCGAGTTATTCTAGCCTTCCTAGGCTTGACCCGGGAGTCTTCGAGGCGTTCGTTAGTCGTAGCGGAGTTGTGCTCAAGTTCTGGAGGCATCGACATCAAAGGGCTAATGATGGACGAAGGTATAGCTTTTGCTTCCTATAAATATTTAGGAGTATGAAATAGCTTAGTTAAGGCTTTTAGAGCACTTTAATGATAGTAGTATCATTTGGCAGTGTAGAGCAGACTATAGGCGTTGACCTAGAGTTGGTAGAGCTTGCACTGATTTGAGGTACAAAAGTACTGTTCGAGATATCCTGACTGAGTTTGCATGTATTATGTGACTGCATGATTTATATGTCATGATATTATACTGCATTCATTTGATGTATCTCTTTTGAGATGTCTGTAGTAGGGTTGTACCCTATCCTGTTAGTTGATGGACTTCCATCGATTTGGGTCCGACATATCCACGATTATCTGGGTATGGGAGCCACCTCCTGAAGCGACGACACAACGTGCTACATACCAGGGCCCGGTCTTTCTCTATTATCTGATCCTTGACCTCGAGTTTATAGGGAGTTCACTTTGCATGCATGTATACTCATACTCTTGTACTGAGCATTTTATGCTCACGTCTCGTACTCTGGGTTTCTGGACACCCTATTCCATGGGGCAGGTTTGCGATTGGATGCTGCGGGTGGATCCAACAGGGGCTAGGCAGTTGTTGGCCAGCTGGAGCTTTGCCTAGGTTTTGTTCTGTTGTTATTAGATTGATTCAGCTGTTCAATCTGGTTGTATAATATTTGGGTATTTACAGATTCCTTTACTTGGGATTGTATATTGTATTTGGTTTCCACAGTTTTATTCTGATATCCGTTTAATTAATTTAATTGCATGTCTAAGTTCTGTTTAGTAGGTGATCCAGGTAAGGGTCACTACATTTATGGTATCAGAGCATGCATAGTATTCTTGGGATTTAGACTCTGCATAAGGTAACCGTGAGGTGCTTTTGTAGATGGCAAACTACGATGACCAGAGTAGCCATGGTAGTGGAGGTGGACGCTGGGGAGATGACGATCGTGAGCGTCGTTGGGACCGTCATCATCGTTGTCGTGATGAGGATCGTTTCACTGTACGGTGATTTCTGCAGATGGGTCCTAAGCCCCTTGTTGGAGGTGAGTATCCGAAGGATGTGGAGAACTGGTTAGATCGTATGGAGACGACTTTTTAGACTTACCACTACACCGAGGAGCAGAAGATGGAGACCCTTGGTTATCTTTTGGATGGGCGATTCCGTAGGTGGTGGAGGTTTACTTCTGCATGCTTTATTGCGGCGAGAGGAGTGGCCACCTGGGCCGAGTTCCGCACAGCTTTTCAGAAGCTATATTTTCCTCCTGCACTCCGTCAGTCGAAGGCAGGTGAGCTACTGAGTCTGCGACAGGGAGCCATGTCTATTGATGAGTATCAGCAGAAGTTCTTTGATCTGCTATCCTATTGCCCCGAGATTGCTGACAGCTCTGGGTTGAAGTATAATATGTTCCTTCAGGTCCTTAACCCTGAGATCCATGATCGTGGCGGTTGGCGACGACATGTCCTACGAGGGTTTGGTGAGCCGTTGTCACCAGGCGGAGGACACCATTCGACGGAACAGGTCTTTCTCTCAGTCGAGACCTGCTAGTTCTTTGGTTCCTCGTGCCCAATATTTCAAGAAGTCTGGATCTACTTCTTCTTCCTCTGGCTCTGTTGGTGTTGTCCGTTTTGGTAAGAAAGAAAAGTGTGATCACTGTGGGAAGAACCATCCATCCGACAAGTGCCGTAGAGCTTCTGGAGCTAGTTTGCATTGTGGAGAGACTGGTCATATCCGGAGGGATTGTCCACTATCTGGGGGAGGCGGTTCTGGTTCTGGTTCAGGATCTGGTTCTCAGGCCACCGTTCAGCAGAGGTCGCAGGGACAGCCTACTGGGAGTTCTCATTTAAGGCCACGAGCTTCTGGCCAGGTGTTTGCCCTGAGACATGATCAGGCAGTGGAGGAGAATGAGAAAGTCATCGCCGGTACATTTCTGCTTTATGGTATACCTGCTCTTGTACTTATTGACACTGGTGCATCTCATTCCTTCATTTTTGCACGTTTTGTTAAGAGGCATAAGTTACCATGCATTGCACTAGACGTAGTGATGTCTGTTTCTACTCCGACGGGCCAATCTGCTTTGGCTAAGCGTCTAGTGATGGGTTGTGCTTTAGTGTTCGAAGGGAACATTCTGTTAGCGAATCTCATGGTCCTGGCGATGGACGACTTTGATTGCATTCTGGGAATAGATATGTTAACTACCTATCGAGCTTCAGTGGACTGCCATCAGAGATTAGTACGCTTTCATCCGGAAGGGAGTAAGAGCTGGTTTTTCTATGGAGAGGGAGCGCAACCCCCGATGCCTTTGGTATCAGCTTTGAGAGCCTGTCGAGCTCTAGAGTCTGGCGGGGAAGGCTACCTTATCTATGCAGTTGATTTATCCGCTGAGAGCATTGGGATAGAGAGCATTCCGATCGTGGATGAATTCCCAGATGTTTTTCCTGATGAGATTCCGGGTTTTCCTCCTGCTAGGGAAGTCGAGTTTGGCATAGAGTTGATGCCGGGTACTTCGCCTATTTCTCGAGCACCGTATCATCTGGCTCCGTCAGAGATGCGTGAATTGAAGAATCAGCTACAGGATCTTTTGGACAAGGTATACATTCATCCTAGTGTATCTCCTTGGGGAGCTCCTGTTCTTTTTGTAAAGAAGAAGGATGGGTCTATGCGGTTGTGCATTGACCATCGGTAGCTGAATCGACTCACTATGAAGAACAATTATCTGTTGCCTCGTATTGATGACTTGTTTGATCAGCTGCAGGGCACTTCAGTTTACTCCAAGATTGACTTGAGATCTGGGTATCATCAGTTGAGAGTCCATGATCAGGACATAGCCAAGACTGCATTCCGTACTCGCTATGGGCATTACGAGTTCCTAGTGATGCCATTTGGTTTGACTAATGCGCCGGCTATATTCATGGATCTGATGAACCGTGTCTTCTGGGAGTATTTGGACAAGTTTGTTGTGGTTTTCATTGACGACATCTTGGTGTATTTGCGTAATATGGAAGAGCATGTTTCTCACTTGTGGTTGGTACTGCAGACTCTTTGAGATGAGCAGTTGTACGCCAAGCTGAGCAAGTGTGAGTTCTGGATGGATCGAGTGGTCTTTCTTGGCCATATCATATCCAGGAAGGGGATTTCTGTTGATCCGAGTAAGATTGAGGCAGTGCTTAATTGGTCGCGTCCGATGACAGTTGCTGAAATCCGTAGTTTTCTGGGTCTAGCAGGGTATTATCGTCACTTCATTCTGAACTTCTCTCAACTAGCTCTACATTTGATGCAGCTTACCCGCAAGGGTGTGGATTTCGAGTGGTCCTCCGAGTGTGAGGAGAATTTCTGTGAGCTTCGACGGCGGTTGACTTCTGCGCCAGTGTTGGCATTACCGTCAGGATCTGGAGGGTATGTGGTATACACTGATGCTTCTCTTCAGGGGTTAGCTTGTGTCCTGACTCAGAATGGGCATGTGATTGCATACGCTTCTAGACAGCTAAAGCTTCACGAGAACAACTACCCAGTCCATGATTTGGAGTTAGCAGCCATTGTGTTCGCTTTGAAGATCTGGCATCATTATTTGTATGGCGAGAAATTTGAGATCTTCACCGACCATAAGAGTCTCAAGTATTTGTTCACTCAAGCGGAGTTGAACATGAGGCAGAGACGTTGGATGAACTTGCTTAAGGACTATGATTGCGAGATTAAGTACCATCCGGGAGCTGCTGATCTCACTGCTGATGTTTTGAGTCGCAAGGTGCGACTATCCGCACTTCAGACTTGTTCGATGTCTAGTGCGATCAGTGACTGTTGTAATTCAGGATATACTTTCAAGCATAACGAGGGTAGCTCGTCTGGATTTCACTATCAGTCAGATGATTTTCTGTGTTTGTCTGGTAGGCTTGTGATTCCGCAGGATGTAGAGTTGCGAGAGGAGATTTTGTCTCAGGCGCATCGCACTAAGTTGAGTATTCATCCTGGGAGCAACAAGATGTACAAGGATCTACGTACTCATTTCTGGTGGAAAGGAATGAAACGCAGTGCTTATCAGTTTGTTTCAAGATATTTGGTGTGTCAACAAGTCAAGTCAGAGCACCGATGACCTGGAGGATTGCTTCACAGTCTGCCTATTCCTTAATGAAAAAAGGATGCAACACGAGGACTTCCAAGGGGGTCACCCATTCTAGTACTGCTCTCGCCCAAGCACGCTTAACTTCGGAGTTCTGATAGGATCCGGTGCATTAGTGCTGGTATGATCGCACCCAACAGTGAATGAATTCTTTATTGTTTTGTCTCTCGAATTGCGGATCGGAGGAACAGGTGCTGCACTTTCAAACGGACATAACTTTCGATCGGCTGAGAGTTACGGGAGCTTTAGCTTGCTCACGCGAAGCTCGTCTCGAATTTTGTATCTACTAAATACCAAACTTGAGGTGTGGGATCGTTATTTTGTATCTCAGGTTCTTCTCGAATTTCTTTGAGTTCAATCATCTTGTCTTACTTATCTAATAGAAACTCCTTCTCCATGAAGGTGGCATTCCTCGAAACAAACACTTTTGTTTCAGTAGGATGATATAAATAATATCCGATTGAATTCTTCGGATATCCTATAAAATAACATAAGGTGGATCGACTATCCAACTTATCTCCCACTGTCTGCTTCACATAAGCAGGACATCCCCAAATCCTCAAGTGCGAATACTTAGGAGCTTTGCCATTCCATAACTCGTATGGAGTTTTATTCACTGCTTTGGTGTGAACATTGTTCAACAACAACACCGCCGTTTCAAGTGCATAGCCCCAAAACGAAGGAGGGAGCTCAGTGAAGCTCATCATAAATCGAACCATGTCCAACAAAGTTCGATTGCGACGCTCGGAGACACCATTCAGCTGAGGTGTCCACTGAGAGAGAATCCCATTCTCTTTTAGATAGCTCAAAAACTCGGTACTTAAGTATTCTCCACCTCGATCCGATCGAAGTGCTTTAATACTTCTACCTTGTTTGTTTTCTATTTCAGCCTTGAATTCTTTGAACTTTTCAAATGATTCAGACTTATATTTCATTAAATATAAATACCCATACCTAGAATAATCATCAGTAAAGTTAATGAAGTAGGTGTGACCAAATTTAGTACCGATACTAAATGGTCCGCAAACATCTGTATGGATCAAATCCAACAGATTTTGACTACGCTCAGGCTTCCCTTTGAAAGGAGATTTAGTCATTTTTCCTTTTAGGCAGGACTCACAAGTAGGTAGAAAGTTAATCTCAGACATATCAAACATGCCCTCTCCCACTAGCTTGTTCATCCTCTTTGAGGAAATATGACCTAGCCTAGCATGCCAAAGGTTTGCCGGGTTTTGACTATCGTTTTTCCTTTTATTTGTTGTCACCGGTTTATCAACATAATTAATTGGAACGTCTTTTAATTTTAAGTTATATAGATCATTTTCAAGTTGTCCATTTCCAATCAAACATTCATTCTTGTAAATATTGCAAATCTCATTTACAAAATTACAAGAAAAACCATCTCTATTAAGCATAGAAACAGAAATAATGTTTTTAACTAAATCTGGCACAAATAAAACATCTCTAAAAAATAAATTAAAATTATTCTGCAAAACTAAATAAACGTCTCCCACTGCTTTGGCTTCAACTCTGGAACCATTTCCGAGCCTCAGCTGGGTCTCACCCATCCTAAGCTTACGACTTCTTTTCATCACCTACAAATCATTGCAAATGTGAGATCCACATCCGGTATCCAATACCCAAGAAGTAGTATTAAGTGAAACATTTATTTCAATGTAAAACATACCCTTTGCAGTTTGCAACTGCTCGAGGTATTCCTTGCAGTTACGTTTCCAATGACCGGGTTTCTTGCAGTGATGGCAAACATCTCCAGATATGTTCACGTTTGAAGCTTTTGTCTTGCCCTTCTTCTGTGGTACAATTTTTTTGGGTGGGGCAGAAAATTTCTTACCCTTTCCACTTGGCCCCTTCTTGGAGTAAGAAGAGGAGCCAACCAAGAGTATCGGTTTTTTCTTCTTTAATGTGGCCTCATAAGACACAAGCATATTGACCATCTCTTCAAGGGTGGCCTCTATCTTGTTCATATTGAAGTTCACCACAAATCTATCAAACGACGAAGGAAGAGAAAGAAGTAACAAGTCCGCATTTAGTTCATGCTCCAATGTCAAATCGAGTGTTACCAAATTTTCAATGAGCCCAATCATGTGTACCCCATGCTCATGGACCGAAGTCCCATCTCGCATGCAGCATGTCATGAGCTCTTTGACGGTGGCATACCTCTCCGACCTTGACTGAGCTCCAAAAAGTTCCTTGAGGTGCATGTGTATGTCAGCAGCATTCACGGCATCCTCAAATCGCCTCTGGAGTTCATCAGACATTGAAGCTTGCATATAGCATTTAGCCTTGATATCATGGTCCCACCACTGATCAAGTTTTGCCAATTCTTCCGGACTTATATTAGCCGGTGCTTCCTTTGGAGGATTCTTTTCTAACACGTAGAAAATTTTCTCCGAGTTTAGAACAATCTTTAATTTACGGAACCATTCCGTATAGTTTGCGCCAGTCAATTTGTTTTGTTCGAGAATTGAGTATAGTGGATTTCGCGAATTCATTGTAATGAAATACTGAAAAGAAACAGACAATAATCAGTGATTGTTTAATTAATTTACTAAGACATAAAATATGGCGAAATTTAATTAAATGAATTTCACTCCCACTATTTTAACGATTTCACTACCCTCTAGTGAAAACGGGAAACTTGTTTCCTTAGTGGGAACATGGAGTCCAATTGACAAACTATAGTCCCGAATAATATCAACCAACCATAATTTTCAAAAGGTAGAGCCCAATTGCTTCCAAAGCAACCCCCATGTTTTTACCTATTGTCCAATAAGGGCCCAATAATATGACGCCGTTTAATGTGACATGTCAAGATGACCCATCAATATTAAGTTGTGATGGACGGTCGCCATGTGGATCCCCAATAATATGAGCCAATCCCATGGGAGTTCCACCCAACTTACAACATGTGTCGATCCAATGTACAACTTTCCGACGAACGGGCCCCCCCAATAATATGAGCCGGACCGTGCCCGCGGGTAGCATATCATACATTGATCGTTGATGGAAGGTAGGAACATTTAAACAATATTTAAATTCTCTTTTGTTTATCTTGATATCAATTTTTAAATCATATTTAAAATGAGGGATTTTTAATTTTGAAAATTGTCTCATCATGCAATATTTGTATGCTTGCGGGATTCATACAATTTAGTCTAAACATGCATACAACAATAATATCATATATTATTTAAAGGATGATCGATCCCAATCACTAATCGACCCGTGGTTGCCAATCACGAGTGTAAGTCCAATCCTAGGTGATAGCAAGTATGCAATGCAATCATATTACATTGAGCTTCCAATTTACATTTTTTCGGTCTTTATTGTCTGCTGGGCCCACCTTTGTCTTAAAATCTTTATCTCCCACTAAGTCTAATAAATTTACAATAAATTTCGATGACAAGTAGGGGATACATATTTAAGGGTGGGAACGGGCCATAAACCAGGCTCACTTTTTATTACAAATGACAATTCAAATTGGGCCATAAACCAAGACCATTAATAAAACCCAACAACAATAAAACCAAATGTAAACAACCTAACATACACCTACAATATTGGCCATGGCAATCAATCATCCTTTTATCCAATAATTAATTAAATAATTAAATAATTGGATAACATGCAATGACATCATAATTAAAAAGACAAAATCAAATTTTATCTTATCCTTTCATAAGATCATATCTTATCATCAATTGTACCAAAATAATTAATTTTATAAAATCTAATTTAACGGATAAAATTTATAAATTTTCCAAAAATTCAAGTTTATCCAAAAATCAATTTTAAAAATTTCGGACTCAAATAATTTGATCCGATGCCTCGTGGACCAATCAAAAACAATTTTCGATCGGACCAAAAACAAAAATTTCAAAAATTTTAAAAAATCCAAAAAATTAAATTTTAATTTTTTTCTGGCTGCCCGAGACGTTCCAGGGCAGCCCCGCCCCCACGTGGGGCAGGGCAGCCCTTCGCTGCCCTTGGCAGGGATTGGATCGCTGCCCTTAGGCAGCGACCATCGCTGCCCGTGTTGCCCATAAATTTTCGTTTAAAATTTTCGTTTTGTTTTCCAAAAACCGAGGCTAAAAATTTTGTACAATCGATTAATTTTATCGTTTGATCAAAGATTACGACCTGGCTCTGATACCACTGTTGGACCATGCGTTCTCTGATCACACGGATGTGATACCCGGAGCAGCGGAAGTTTAAAAATTTTATTTTTTGATATGGAACGATTCCATATCGTGGGTATCAAATCCAAACGATTAAAATCTTGCAAGTAAAAATATAAATTCACAATTAAAATATTTTTACCTCTTCAAGCTAAGGCTTGATTATGGACTCCAACAGATTTAATCTGCTCTTGTTGTAAATCCCGGGAACCGATTACTCGCTCGATCAATCTCCGGAATTAGGTCCACGAATAGAAAACAGAAACCCTCTGATTGATTGCACTAGAAATCAATCAGATGTTTATCGTAGAGAATAAACAGATTTGATCTGTCAATTCAAAATGTAATTTTTCAGAAAAATCACAGACTGAATTTTCTCAAAAGGGAAAAGAGGAATTCAAAATTCCCCTAAGAAAATATAAAGTGTGATTTTCGAAAATTGCTTGATAAAAAAATTATTATTTTCGAAACCTACACACATATATATATATAATTTCTAGACTGGATTAAGTTATAATTGTATTAGGACACTAACTCCTTAGGGCCCACAATCCATAACTTAAGCCCAACAAGCCAAGCCCGTTATTGTAGAAATTAATATAAAATCCATCATGATTCCGATTGATAAACCGATTTCACCAATGTGCACAGAAACCATTTCTGCACCTTTTAAAGTCAAGATAATTTTTCTAAATCCGAATTCAGTGATTTTTAAAAATTTCCATCCCTATGTCATTTTAGGAAATTCCACTCCCTTTAGTTAAGAAGTCCAACTTCTCTTTCATCAAATTTAACTCTTTAAATTTAACTATCTCAACGGGGTTTAGTAATCCATTACTTGTGTGACCCTCAATGGTTCAGGGATACAGCTAGCCGTGGGCTCACAATTCCTTGTGACTCGGAACAACGATTTCCGACTTGCCCAACGAATCATGGTAAGAGCATCTAGCAACATCGCCCCATGATTCCCTAGGTATCACTGATAGTTCCTGCAAGAACCAGTAAGTTTTGGTTAGCGTACAGTACAGTCCCTTCATCCATATATCCCAATCGAATCAACAACCATTGGTACATCGAGAGTCGTTCGAGATTCGATAACTATGCAACGCATCTTGAAGTTCAAATAGTGACATCGCATGTGCTACTAGGAAACCAAGTAACCTAAATCACATCAAGTACTCTGGCCAGAGATTTGTCACACTAATATCACCTCAGATCGCATAGGATATCCATACTCGCAAGCGTGTGGTGAATCCTTGACAACAAAGAGTCGACTCATATATGTGTCGTTACTGTACCCAATCCCGACATCTGATGACCCCATAGAGTCGGTAAACGAGTCCAAGTACAGTACTAGCATATAGAGTCCCAATGATGTTTCAAGTAGTAAGGACTAATGGTGTACAACCAAAACCGCGGACTTATCCACTCAAATAATAATAACCACTTGGAAAGTTCGAATATGGTAGTTCGATCATTCATCATATGAATATCCATTTGCATGCTTTGAACATCTCCATGTTCATTACCAATGAAACATGGTACTTGGCATCACAAATGCTAGTCTCAATCTCGAGCGATCCTTATCCTTATTAGCGGACGGCTCAATTGACTAGGAACTATTTAGAATATATAGTGACTATAAGATGTGTTTCATAATAGTGATCTCTCTTTATTCACTATCTCATCTTACTTACACTATAGTATATTCAAGGTCTTTATCAAAACAACAATAGTATATCACAATATAACAATATGAAGAAAGATAAAGAAAATGCCATTAATAAATGTAAATCATATTAAACAAAGATTGTTTATACATAGAGTCATAAAAGCCCTTAGCCACAAGTTGGCTAAAGGGGCACCCACTCTTTCAGGAACAAGCGCTGCACTTTCAAATAGGCGTAATTTTCGATCGGCTGAGAGTTACGGGAGATTCAGCCTGCTCACGCGAAGCTCGTCTCGATACATACAGCGTTATTCTCAGTCTAAGAGATGGAGACACTCAAATTCCAACCTGGAGATGGTCTTTCGGGTCGTTTTTCCCGTAGGGCGAGCTGGGACCCACCGAAGCGGCCCGCGTCACCCAGATCGCACGTCCACGTCGTGTGATTTTGTTTATTGCATCTTTTCTATTCCCGGATTGGACTAAAAGAGTCGGGAATAGGACGGCGAGGAATCGGAGGAACAAGAAGTACGAGTAATAAAAAAAATTAATGAAAAAGGGGTGCAAAACGAGGACTTCCCAAGGGTTCACCCATCCTAGTACTGCTCTCGCCCAAGCACGCTTAACTTCGGAGTTCTGATGGGATCCGGTGCATTAGTGTAGTATGATCGCTCCCAACAGTGAATGAATTTTTTGTTGTTTTGTCTCTCGAATTGCGGATCGGAGGAACAGGCGCTGCCATTTCAAACGGACTTAACTTTCGATCGGCTGAGAGTTACGGGTGCTTCAGCCTGCTCACGCAAAGCTCGTCTCGATACCTACAACACGCGTCTCGGTCTAAGTGACGGAGACGGTCAATTTCCAACCCGGAGATGGTTTTTTGGGTCGTTTTTCCCGTATGGCACGCTGGGACCCACAAAAGCGGCCCGCAACACCTAGATCGCACGTCCACGTCGTGTGATTCAGTTTATTGCATCTTTTCTATACAAGGATTGGACTGTAAGAGTTGGGAATGGGACGACGAGGAATCGGAGGAACAAGAAGTACGAGTAATAAAAAAAGAAATTAATGAAAAAGGGGTGCAACACAAGGACTTCCCAGGGGGTCACCCATCCTAGTACTGCTCTCGCCCAAACACGCTTAGCTTCGGAGTTCTGATGGGATCCGGTGTATTAGTGCTGGTATTATCGCACCCGACAAGGAATGAATTCTTTCTTGTTTTGTCTCTCGAATTGCGGATCAGAGGAACAAGCGCTGCCCTTTCAAACGGACATAACTTTCGATCGGCTGAGAGTTACGGGAGCTTCAGCTTGCTCACGCGAAGCTTGTCTCGATACCTACAATGCGCATCTTAGTCTAAGAGATGGAGATGCTCAAATTCCAACTCGGATATGGTCTTTCGGGTCTTTTTCACGTAGGGCGTGCTGGAACCCACCAAAGCGGCCACCGTCAACCAAATCGCACGTCCACATCGTGTGATTCAGTCTATTGAATCTTTTTTATCCGCGGATTGGATTGAAAGAGTTGGGAATAGGATGGCGAGGAATCGGAGGAACAAGAAGTACGAGTAATAAAAAAAAGAAATTAATAAAAAATGGGTGCAACACTGAGACTTCCCAGGGTATCACCCATCCTAGTACTGCTCTTGCCCAAGCACGCTTAACTTCGTAGTTCTGATGGGATCCGGTGCATTAGTGCTGGTATGATCGCTCCCAACACTGAATGAATTTTTTTTTGTTTTGTCTCTCGAATTGCGGATCGGAGGAACAGGCGCTGCGCTTTCAAACGGGCATAACTTTCGATCGTCTGAGAGTTACGGGAGCTACATCCTGGTCACGCGAATCTCATCTTGATACCTACAACATGCATCTCGGTCTAAGAGACGGAGACGGTCAATATCCAACCCGAAGATGGTTTTTCGGGTCGTTTTTCCCGTATGGCGCGCTGGGACCCACCGGAGCGGCCCGCATCACCCAAATCGCACGTCCACGTTGTGTGATTCTGTTTATTGCATTTTTTCTATACGAGAATTGGACTGTAAGAGTCGGGAATGGGATGACGAGGAATCGGAGGAACAAGAACCACGAATAATAAAAAAATAAATTAATGAAAAAAGGGTGCAAGACGAGGACTTCCTAGGGGGTAACCCATCCTAATACTGCTCTCGCCCAAGCACGCTTAACTTTGGAGTTCTGATGGGATCCGGTGCATTAGTGCTGGTATGATCGCACCCAATACTGAATGAATTCTTTCTTGTTTTGTCTCTCGAATTGCGGATCGGAGGAACAAGCGCTGCACTTTCAAATGGACATAACTTTTGATCGGCTGAGAGTTACGGGAGCTTCAGCCTGCTCACGCGAAGCTCGTCTCGATACCTACAATGCGTATCTCGGTCTAAGAGACGGAGATGCTCAAATTCAAACCCGGAGATGGTCATTCGGGTCTTTTGTTCCCGTAGGGCGTGCTGGGACCCATCAAAGCGGCAACCGTCACCCAAATCGCACGTCCACGTCGCGTGATTCAGTCTATTGAATCTTTTCTATCCGCGGATTGGATTGAAAGAGTCGGGAATAGGACGGTGAGGAATCGGAGGAACAAGAAGTACGAGTAATAAAAAAAATTAATGAAAAAGGGGTGCAACACGAGGACTTCCCAGGGGGGTCACACATCCTAGTACTGCTCTCGCCCAAGCATGCTTAACATCGGAGTTCTGATGGGATCCGGTGCATTAGTGCTGGTATGATCGCACCCAACAGTGAATTAAGTCTTTATATTTTTGTCTCTCGAATTGCGGATCGGAGGAACAGGCGCTGCACTTTCAAACGGACATAACTTTCGATTGGCAGAGAGTTACGGGAGCTTCAGCCAGCTCACGCGAAGCTCGTCTCGATACATACAACACGCTTCTCGGTCTAAGAGATGAAGACACTCAAATTCCAACCCAGAGATGGTCTTTCGGGTCTTTTTTTCCCGTAGGGGGTGCTGAAACCCACCAAAGCGGCCCGCCTCACCCAGATCGCACGTCCACGTTGTGTGATTCAGTTTATTGCATCTTTTCTATCTGCGGATAGGACTGAAAGAGTCGGGAATAGGACGGCGAGGAATCGGTGGAACAAGAAGTACGAGTAATGAAAAAAGAAATTAATGAAAAAGGGGTACAACACGAGGACTTCCCAGGGGGTGACCCATCCTAGTATTGCTCTCGCCCAAGCACGCTTAACTTCGATGTTTTGATGGGATCCGTTGCATTAGTGGTGGTATGATCGCACATAACAGTAAATGAATTATTTGTTGTTTTGTCTCTCGAATTGCGGATCAGAGGAACAGGCGCTGCACTTTCAAACGGACATAATTTTCGATCGGCTGAGAGTTACGGGAGATTCACCCTGCTCACGCGAAGCTCGTCTTGATACCTACAGTGTGCATCTCGGTCTAAGAGTCGGAGACGGTCAAATTCCAACCCGAAGATGGTCTTTCTGGTCGTTTTTCCCGTATGGCGCGTTAGGACCCACCGAAGCGGCCCGCGTCACCCAGATCGCACTTCCACGTCGTGTGATTCAGTCTATTGCATCTTTTCTATCCGAGGATTGGACTGTAAGAGTCGGAAAGAGGACGGCGAGGAATCGAAGGAACAAGAAGTACGAGTAATAAAAAAAAAAATTAATGAAAAAGGGGTGCAATACGAGGACTTCCCAGGGGGTCACCTATTCTAGTACTGCTCTCGCCAAAGCACGCTTAACTTCGGAGTTCTGATGGTATCCGGTGCATTAGTGCTGGTATGATCGCACCCAATAGTGAATGAATTCTTTCTTGTTTTGTCTCTCGAATTGCGGATCGAAGGAACAGTCGCTGCAATTTTAAACGGACATAACTTTTGATCGGCTAAGAGTTACGGGAGCTTCAGCCTGCTCATGTGAAGCTCGTCTCGATACCTACAGCGCGCATCTCGGTCAAAGAGACGGAGATGCTCAAATTCCAACCCGGAGATGGTCTTTCGGGTCTTTTTTCCCGTAGGGCGCACTGGGACCCACCAAAGCGACCACCGTCACCCAAATCGCATGTCCACGGCCACACTACGATTATATGCAAACTCAACAAATGGAAAACATTTTTCCCAACTCTTCAAATTCTTTTTAATTATAGCACGCAACAAAGTTCCTAACGTCCTATTAACAACCTCAGTTTGATCATCCGTTTGAGGATGACATGTAGTCGAAAATAGTAGTTTAGTACCAAGTTTGCACCATAATGTTTTCCAAAAGTAGCTCAAGAAACGAGTATCTCTATCAGACACAATACTCCTAGGCATGCCATGCAATCTAACAATTTTATTAAAGAACAAGTCCGCAACATGAGATACATCATCGGATTTATGACATGCAATGAAATGAGCCATCTTTGAAATTCGATCAACCACCACAAACACAGAATCCCTCCCCTTCTTAGACCTTGGTAATCCTAAAAAAAAATCCATAGAAATGTCTACCCATTGTTCAATAAGAATGGGAAGTGGAGTATACAATCCATGTGGTTGTGTCTTAGACTTAGCTTTCCTACAAGTCACACATCTCTCAAAAATATTCTCAACATCATGCTTCATATGTCGCCAATAAAAAATGTTCATGCAAAGTATCATAAGTTTTAGCCACACCCAAATGTCCCATTAAACCACCCCCATGTGATTTTCTATCAAGTAATTCACGAATAGACGATTTAGGCACACATAGCTTATCTTCCTTGAACAAATATCCATCATGCATGAAAAATTTATCTTTTGGACCATGCAAACATGACGCATAAATTTCACCAAAATCAAGATCACTAGCATACAACTCCTTCACATACTCAAATCCCAAAAACTTAGAATCTAGAGTAGATAGAAGCACATACCTTCGTGATAGAGCATCCGCTACCACGTTTTCCTTCCCTTGCTTGTACTTGATAATGTAGGGAAAAGTCTCTACAAACGCCACCCACTTGGCATGTCTCTTGTTCAGCTTTTGTTGTCCTTTGAGATGCTTCAAAGACTCATGATCCGCATGAATCATGTAGTGACCCTTAACTGGATCACCTACTAAACAGAACTTAGGCATGCAATTAACTTAATTAAACGGATATCAGAATAAAACTGCGGAAACCATAAACAATATACAATACCAAGGCAAGGAATCTGTAAATACCCAAATATTATACAACCAGATCGAACAGCTGAATCAATCTATTAACAACAGAATAAAACCTTGGCGAAGCTCCAACTAGCCAACAACTGCCTAGCCCCTCTTGGATCCACCCGCCTTGTCCAATCGCAAACCTGCCCCATGGAATAGGGTGTCCAGAAACATAGAGTACAAGACGTGAGCATAAAACGCTCAGTACGAGAGTATGAGTATACATGCATGCAAAGTGAACTCTCTATAACTCGAAGTCAAAGATCAGATAACAGAGACAGACCGGGCCCTAGTATGTAGCACGCTGTGCCGTCACTTCAGGAGGTGGCTCCCATACCATAATACCAGTGGATATGCCGGACCCAAATCGATGGAAGTCCAACCACTAACAGGATAGGAAAAAACCCTACTAACAGACATCTCGAAGGAGATAGCTCAGTATGCAAATGAATGCAGCATAAATCAATGACATATAAACCATGCAGTCACATAATACATGCATACTCAGTCAGGATATCTCGAACAGTACTTTCGTACCTCAAATCAGTGCAAGCTCTACCAACTCTAGGTCCACGCCTATAGTCTGCTCTACACTGCCAAATGATACTACTATCATTTAAGTGCTCTAAAAGCCTTAACTAAGCTATTGCATACTCCTAAATATTTATAGGAATCAAAAGCTATACCTTCGTCCGTCATTAGCCCTTTGATGTCGATGCCTCCAGAACTTGGGCACAACTCTGCTACGACTATCGAACGCCTCGACGAATCTCGGGTCAAGCCTAGGAAGGCTAGAACAACTCAAATACGACTAGAGTAGAGAGGAAATCCGGAATTGGCAATTGAAAATGAATTTTCGGCCTTCTATTTATAGACAACGATCGGAGCCTCCAATCCTCGATCGGAACGTCCGATCCTGACATCGGAGCTTCCGAAGATCCTGATCTGCCACGTGTCAAAATATCACTTGTTGACTTCGGATAGGGGTGATCGTAGCTTCCGATCCTGATCGAAGCTTCCGATCCAATCACACGTCATGCCTGACTTAATACCACCGGAGCTTCCGATCCTGTTAGGAGCTTCCGAACTCACCTTCGGAGCTTCCGAAATCTTCCCAAGTAATTATGATTAATTCCCTAATTAGTGATTTTGGTTACGGGCTACTACATTCTCCCTCACTTAAGATATTTTGTCCTCGAAAACTGATGTTAAGTACTGAATGTAAAACAGAAATCAGAAACATTCTTTATTCAAATCAAATATTTACAGAGTTCGCAACTGAATACAACTTAAGAATGAAATCAAAACAACTCAGGATGGTCTTCAAGCATCCTGTCCTCAAGCTCCCAAGTAGCTTCCTCAGTGCCTCGGCGCTGCCACTGAACTAAAACCAGAGGAATGACTTTGTTCCACAAAACCTTATCCTTATAATCCAGGATACGAATAGGTTTCTCAACATAAGTCAATCCTTACTCATCTGAACCTCAGACCACTGCAGAATATGAGATTCATCCGCCACATACCGTCGCAACAGAGATACGTGGAACACGTCGTGAATACTGGAGAGATGTGGTGGCAAAGCTAGTCGATAAGCCAAATCTCCAATACTCTCCAAGATCTCAAACGGACCGATAAATCTGGGAGACAACTTGCCCTTAAGGCCAAATATGAGAATCTTGCGGAAAGGTGACACTCTCAGAAACACTTTCTCCCCGACATCGAACTGCAAAGTCCTACGCTTGGTATTAGCATAGCTGGCCTGATGATCCTGTGCAGTCTTAATCCGTTTCTTGATCTGATCAACAATGTCTACCGCCTGCTGGATAAACTCCGGTCCCTCAGCCTGTCTCTCCCCCACTTCTTCCCAGAAGAGTGGAGTATGACAACGTCGCCCGTACAATGCCTCAAAAGGTGCCATCCCAATACTAGTATGATAGCTATTGTTGTACGCGAACTCAATCAATGGCAAATGATCCTGCCAGGCTGAACAAAAATCCATGACGCACGCTCTAAGCCTATCCTCCAAAGTACGGATAGTGCGCTCTGACTAACCATCAGTCTTCGGATGATAGGCAGTACTCAAACTGAGAGTAGTACCCATCGCACGCTGAACACTCCCCCAGAATCTAGAAGTAAACCTGGGGTCCCGATCGGTGACAATGCTCACAGGCACTCCATGAAGTCGAACGATCTCCTGAATGTACAACCGAGCCATACGATCCACATTGTACTCCCTGCTATAGGCAATGAAATGCGCTGACTTGGTGAGTCGGTCAACCACAACCCAGATAGCATCACAGTTCCTCGGGGATACCGGCAAATGGGTCACAAAGTCCATTGTGATAAACTCCCATTTTCGTTCAAGAATAGGCAGACTGTGAAGCAATCCTCCAGGTCGTCGGTGCTCTGCCTTGACCTGTTGACACACCAAACATCTTGAAACAAACTGATAAAAACTGCATTTCATTCCCTTCCACCAGAAACGAGTACGTAGATCCTTGTACATCTTGTTGCTCCCAGGATGAATACTCAACTTAGTGTGATGCGCCTGAGACAAAATCTCCTCTCGCAACTCTACATCCTGCGGAATCACAAGCCTAACAGACAAACACAGAAAGCCATCTGACTGATAGTGAAATCCAGACGAGCTACCCTCGTTAGCTAGACGAGCTAAACGCTGTGTCTTTGAATCAGACATCTGAGCATCTCGAATCCGCGAATACAAAGTTGGCTCAGATAATATCGCAAACATCTGGATACTCTGCATATCTTTCTTATGCTTGAAGGTATATCCCAAAGTACAACAGTCACTGATTGCACTAGACATCGAACAAGTCTGAAGTGCGGATAGTCGCACCTTGCGACTCAATGCATCAGCGGTGAGATTAGCAGCTCCCGGATGGTACTTAATCTTGCAATCATTGTCCTTAAGCAAGTCCATCCAACATCTCTGCCTCATGTTCAACTCCTCCTGAGTGAACAAATACTTGAGACTCTTATGGTCGGTGAAGATCTCAAATTTCTTGTCATACAGATAATGACGCCAGATCTTCAAAGCGAACACAATGGCTGCTAACTCCAAATCATGGACTGGGTAGTTGTCCTCGTGAAGCTTCAGCTGTCTAGAAGTGTATGCAATCACATGCCCATTCTGAGTCAGGACACAACCTAACCCCTGAAGAGAAGCATCAGTGTATACCACATACCCTCCAGATCCTGACGGTAATGCCAACACCGGCGCAGAAGGCAACCGCCGTCAAAGCTCACATAAGTTCTCCTCACACTCGGAGGACCACTCAAAATCCACACCCTTGCGGGTAAGCTACGTCAAAGGTTGAGCTAGCTGAGAGAAATTCAAAATAAAGCTACACCCAAAAAGCTACGGATCTCAGCAACCGTCGTCGGACGCGACCAATTAAGCACAGCCTCAATCTTGCTTGGATCAACAGAAATCCCCTCCCTGGATATGATATGGCCAAGAAAGACCACTCGATCCATCCAGAACTCACACTTGCTCAGCTTGGCGTACAACTTCTCATCTCGAAGAGTCTGCAGTACCAACCGCAAGTGAGAAACATGCTCTTCCGTATTACGCGAATACACCAAGATGTCGTCAATGAAGACCACGACAAACTTGTCCAAATACTCCTTGAAGACACGGTTCATCAGATCCATGAACATATCCGGCGCATTAGTCAAACCAAATGGCATCACTAGGTACTCGTAATGCCCATAGTGAGTACGGAATGCAGTCTTGGCTATGTCCTGATCATGGACTCTCATCTGATGATACCCAGATCTCAAGTCAATCTTGGAGTAAACTGACATGCCCTGCAGCTGATCAAACAAGTCATCAATATGAGGCAACAGATACTTGTTCTTCACAGTGACTCGATTCAGCTGCCGATAGTCAATGCACAGCCGCATCGACCCATCCTTCTTCTTTACAAAAAGAACAGGAGCTCCCCAAGGAGATACACTAGGACGAATGTACCCCTTGTCCAAAAGATCCTGTAGTTGATTCTTCAATTCACGCATCTCTGACGGAGCCAGATGATACGGTGCTCGAGAAATAGGTGAAGTACCCGGCATCAACTCTATGCCAAACTCGACTTCCCTAGCAGGAGAAAAACCCGGAATCTCATCAGGAAATACATCTAGAAATTCATCCACGACTGGAATGCTCTCTATCCCAATGCTCTCAGCGGGCAAATCAACTGCATAGATAAGGTAGCCTTCCACGCCAGACTCTAGAGCTCGACAGGCTCTCAAAGCTGATACCAAAGGAATCGGGGGTCGCCCTACCTCTCCATAGAAAAACCAGCTCTCACTCCCCTCCGGATGAAAGCGTACTAATATCTGATAGCAGTCCACTTAAGCTCGATAGGTAGTCAACATATCTATTCCCAGAATGCAATCAAAGTCGTCCATCACCAGGACCATGAGATTTGTTAACAGAATGTTCCCTTCGAACTCTAAAGGGCAACCCATCACTAGACGCTTAGCCAAAGCAGATTGGCCCGTCGAAGTAGAAACAAACATCACTACGTCTAGTGCAATGCATGGTAACTTATGCCTCTTAACAAAATGTGCAGAAATGAAGGAATGATATGCACCAGTGTCAATAAGTACAAGAGCAGGTATACCATAAAGCAGAAATATACCTGCAATGACTTTCTCATTCTCCTCCACTGCCTGATCATGTCTCAGGGCAAACACCTGGCCAGAAGCTCGTGGCCTCAAATGAGAACTCCCAGCAGGCTATCCCTGTGACCTCTGCTGAACGGTAACCTGAGAACCAGATCCTGAACCAGAACCAGAACCTCCTCCCCCAGATAGTGGACAATCCCTCCGGATATGACCAGTCTCTCCACAACAGAAACAAGCTCCAGAATCTCTACGGCAACGGTCGGTCGGATGGTTCTTCCCACAATAATCACACTTGTCCTTCTTACCGAAATGGACAACACCTCCAGAACCAGAGGAAGAAGTAGATCCAGACTTCTTGAAAGATTGGGCACGGGGACCCAAAGAACTAGCAGGCCTCGACTGAGGGAAAGACCTGTTCCGCCGAATGCTGTCCTCCGCCAGGTGACAACGACTCACCAAACCCTCGTAGGACATGTCGTCGCCAACTGCCACACGGTCATGGATCTCAGGGTTAAGGCCCTGAAGGAACATATTATACTTCATCCCATAGCTGTCAGCAATCTCGGGGCAATAGGATAGCAGATCAAAGAACTTCTGCTGATACTCATCAATAGACATGGCTCCCTGTCGCAGACTCAGTAGCTCACCTGCCTTCGACTGACGGAGTACAGGAGGAAAATACAGCTTCTGAAAAGCTGTGCGGAACTCGGCCCAGGCGGCCACTCCTCTCGCCGCAATAAAGGGTGCAGAATTAAACCTCCACCACCTACAGGCTCGCCCATCTAGAAGATAGCCAAGGGTCTCCATCTTCTGCTCCTCGGTGCAGTGGTAAGTCTGAAAAGTAGTCTCCATACGGTCTAACCAGTTCTCCGCATCCTCCGGAGACTCACCTCCAACAAGGGGCTTAGGACCCATCTGCAGAAATCGCCGTACAGTGAAATGATCCTCATCACAACGATGATGATGACGGTCCCGACGACGCTCACGATCGTCATCTCCCCAGCGTCCACCTCCACTACCATGGCTACTCTGGTCATCGTAGTTCGCCATCTACAAAAACACCTCATGGTTACCTTATGCAGAGTCTAAATCCCAAGAATACTATGCATGCTCTGATACCATAAATGTAGTGACTCTTACCTGGATCACCTACTAAACATAAATTAGGCATGCAATTAACTTAATTAAACGGATATCAGAATAAAACTGCGGAAACCATAAACAATATACAATCCCAAGGCAAGGAATCTGTAAATATTCAAATATTATACAACCAGATCGAACAGCTGAATCAATCTAATAACAACAGAATAAAACCTAGGCGAAGCTCCAGCTGGCCAACAACTGCCTAGCCCCTCTTGGATCCACCCGCCTCGTCCAATTGCAAACCTGCCCCATGGAATAGGGTGTCCAGAAACACAGAGATCGAGACGTGAGCATAAAACTCTCAGTACGAGAGTATGATTATACATGCATGCAAAGTGAACTCCCTATAACTCGAGGTCAAGGATCAGATAACAGAGACAGACCGGGCCCTGGTATGTAGCACATTGTGCCGTCGCTTCAGGAGGTGGCTCCCATACCATAATACCAGTGGATATGCCGGACTCAAATCGATGGAAGTCCAACCACTAACAGGATAGGGAAAAACCCTACTAATAGACATCTCAAAGGAGATAGCTAAGTATGCAAATGAATTCAGTATAAATCAATGACATATAAACCATGCAGTCACATAATACATGCATACTCAGTCAGGATATCTCGAACAGTACTTTCGTACCTCAAATCAGTGCAAGCTCTACCAACTCTAGGTCCACGCCTATAGTCTGCTCTACACTGCCAAATGATACTACTATCATTTAAGTGCTCTAAAAGCCTTAACTAAGCTACTCCATACTCCTAAATATTTATAGAAAGCAAAAGCTATACCTTCGTCCGTCGTTAGCCCTTTGATGTCGATGCCTCCAGAACTTGGGCACAACTCTGCTACGACTATCGAACGCCTCGACGACTCCCGGGTCAAGCCTAGGAAGGCTAGAACAACTCGAATACGACTAGAGTAGAGAGGAAATCCGGAATTGGCAATTGAAAATGAATTCTCGGCCTTCCGCCGTAGCACGATTATGACTCTTAGATTTTATTTTTGCATTTTAAGTTGTACTTGTTTATGCTTTTAATGTAAAAATTTCTAAATTAGTTTAATGAAATTATTGTGTAATTTAATTTTCTCGTCTTTTAATTGCTTTTTGATTATCGCAAAAAGGGGGAGAATTAATTTGGTTAAATAATTATTCATTAAATTGAGGGGGAGTTTTAATTATTATAGCTTAAACAATATTTGAGTAAATTTGTTTAATTATATTATTGCCTTATTTTATTTTTCCTATTTAACCAAGTTTTGTGATCATCAAAAAGGGGGAGATTGTTATGCCTTAAACGCATACAAATCTCGTGTAATGAGATTAATGTTTTTAATTCATTAACAATTCTCATAATTAAATTGTTTTGATGATTACAAAACTAGGTTAATTGTTACTAACAGTTTAAAGTGAGAAATTTGCAGGTAATAATATTTTTGAGTATAGACAATATTGGAAGCAAAAACCGATAATCAAAAATTGGGAATAAAAATTCAAAAGTTCGAATCTGTCCAGGTTCGGACAACCCGAAGACAACTTCGGATGCTCCGAAGTATTTCCAGAATTTAATAAAGATCGAAGGAAAAGTTCGGAGACTTCGAAAACTACTTCGGACGATCCGAAGTGAGTTCGGATGACCCGAAGATTTTCCAAAAATTAAATAAAGATCGGAGGCACTCTCGGAGGCCACGAAATGACTACTTCGGACGATCCGAAGTGAGTTCGGACGACCCGAAGATTTTCCAAGAATTAAATAAAGATCGGAGGCACTCTCGGAGGCCACGAAATGACTACTTCGGACGACCCAAAGACAGGTTCGGACAACCCAAACTCCTTTACGGCCATGAAGATTTTGTCGGAAGAAAATTTTCCGGAATGAATTTAATGCCGCCGTTCGGACGACCCAAAGATGACTTTGGACCACCCGAACAGTTCACCAGCCGTAAGAATTTGAATTTCAATCAGACAAGGTTCGGACGACCCAAAGGCCCGTTCGGACGACCCGAACCCGTTCGGATTGGCACCTATTAATACATGCCATTTGAAGCCTTCTCAACTCACCAATTCACTCTCAACTCTCTTTGCAAGCAAGTTCCTCTCCTACAAGAGTTAAAAGAAATATTTGTGAGATATATATTCAAAATCGAGGGTTGTTTGTATAAGTTCATTCGTGAGTTGGTTGCTCAATTATTGTAAACACTTGTGTGTGAAGTCAAGTGTATTTACAAGTGTTGTGGCTATCCTTGGAGCCCTTAAGGCCAAGTGTTGAGTTGTATCGGTGCGGTGATCGTGTCAAGTTGTAAGGCTATCCTTGGAGCCATCAAAGCCAAGTTGTTCGAAGTGCTAGTGGATCCTTGGTTAATCGATCTTAACCAAGAAGGGGAGACGTAGACGATTTATCGTCGAACTTCCATAAAAATCTCTTATCCCTTTTACTTCTTTATTTACATTACGCATTTATTTACCGCACTTATTATTAATTGCTTGAAGTCTTCCGCTTGAGTATTTGCATAATCTCTTTAAATTGCTAAAGTTGTCAATAGAACCTAAATCCCCCCCCCCCCCAATTATGTTCTAACAAGTATTATCCTGGAAAGTCGAATGCAGCTGCAGACGCTCTTAGTCGGAAGCTTTGTTCCTTGTCTCTTACTACGATTGTTGTCTCTCAGATGATTGAAGACTGTTGTACTTCTGGTTTGGAATTTGAGACCGGTAGGAGATCCATCAGAGTTTTTGCGATTCAGGCCGAGCCAGAGTTGTTTCAGTTGATCAGAGAGGCACAGAGATCCGATCCGAGCAGTCAGAGTTCGATAGAGAGGGTCAGATCAGGTCACCAGTAAGAGTTTCAGGTCAGGGATGATGAGTTATTCGTGAATAACCGTATTGTTGTGCCCGATGTTTTTGAATTGAGACAGCGTATTCTTCGAGAGGCGCATTACAGTCGGTTCAGTGTTCATCCCAGAGGCCGAAAGATGTATAACGACTTGAAGACTCAATTTTAGTGGAAGCAACTGAAATGATATGTCACGAGGTTTGTGTCCCGTTGTCTGAATTGTCAACAGGTAAAAGCCGAGAGGAAGAAAACAGGTGGATTATTGCACAGTTTGCCAGTTCCGAAATGGAAGTAGGATCACATCTCGATGGATTTTGTCACGAAGTTACCGCGTTCAGTCAGAGGTTGTGATGCGATTTGGGTTGTGATCGATCGGTTGAAAAAATCTGCTTGTTTCATTCCTTAAAAGATGACATACCGTCACGATCAGATGACCGAGTTGTATGTCAGAGAGGTTGTGAGATTGCACGGCGTGCCGAAGTCGATAGTATCAAACAGAGTTTCGAGATTCACTTCTCACTTTTGGCACAGTTTACAGGAGGCATTGGGTACTCGTTTGCACTTGAGCACAGCGTATCACCCTCAGACCGATGGTCAGTCCGAGCGTACGATCCAGAATTTGAAGGATATGCTTCGAGCAATAGTGCTTGATTTTGGCTCAGGATGGCAGGGTTCTTTGCCTTTAGTGGAGTTTTCGTACAACAACAGCTTCCAAGCGAGTATTGGAATGACACCTTTCGAAGCGTTGTACGGGAAGAAGTGCAGATCTCCGTTGTTTTGGGATGAGATTTCAGAATCACCTGAGTTGGGTCCAGACATGATTCGCGACATGGCAGAGCAGGTGAAGTTGATTCGAATCAGAAGACAGCCCAAGATCGACAGGCCAAGTACGCGAATTTCCGACGCAGACCACTGTGTTTTGATCAGAGAGACCGAGTGTTTCTGAAGATTTCTCCGTTTCGAGGTACTGTTAGATTCGGGAAAAGAGGGAAGTTGTCGCCGAGATTCATTGGTCCGTATGAAATTCTGGAGAAGATAGGCGATCTTTCCTATAGGATTGCTCTTCCTCCGTCTTTTTCAGGAATCCACGATGTGTTTCACATCTCGATGTTGCGGAAATATCATCCGGATCCGTCACATGTTCTTCAGCCAGACGAGGCCGAACTTGATGAGACTCTGAGCTATTTCGATAGACCGATTCAGATTCTTGACAGAAAATATAAGCATCTCAGAAATAAGTCGATTTCATTAGTGAGATTCAGTGGAGTCGTCACGGAGTCGAAGAAGCGACTTGGGAGACCGAATCCGATATGAGGCAGCGATTTCCAGAGTTGTTCGATTGAGGTGAGTTCATCTTCAGTATGATTCTTTCTTGTTCAGTCTGTGATCTGTCAGATTTTGAGGACGAAATCGAATCTTAGAGGGGGAGAATTGTAATGCCCCGATTTTATTATAATTGAGTTTAATTGGAATAATAAGAGATTTCAATAGTTGAGGGCCGTTTTGATATTTCGCAGGGGTCATTTTGCAAACTTTGAAGAATTGAGGGACAAAAATGCAAAACTTGGATTTTATAAATATTATCTTGCAAGTTGACTCTTCTCACCATCACATCATTCCCTCTCCTCTTTCCTTTCCCATTTCGTACGTACAGAATCGAGAGAAGCCATGGCCAACGACATTTCAATCTTTTCTTCCGCCTGATTCGCACGATCCGACCGTTAGATTTTATTTTCGAGTTGAGATTCACGATAACTGCAACGAGGGCTTTGTTTTGACCTAAGTTTTGTTACGATCCTTGAACTTTGATTTTTGTTGGGTTGTCAAAATTTAATAATCTTCGAGTATGTTGTTCTTGAGCTAGCATAGATCGTGTATTCGAAGTCGGTTCGGAAAAAGAACGAAGTTTGGATTTTATACGAATTTTGAGGCATATTTCGAAAATGGTGAAAGAGTGGGTGCCCGGTGAGCCAACTTGTGGCTAAGGGCTTTTATGACTCTATGTATAAACAATCTTTTGTTTAATATAATTTACAATTTTATAATGGCATTTACTTTATCTTTTATCATATTATTATGTTGTGACATACTATAAGATGTTTAGATGAAGACCTTGAATATACTATAATGTATGTAAGATGTGGTGGCACATGGGGATGGCTATCATGAAACACATCTTATAGTCACTGTATATTCTAAACAGTTCCTAGTTGATTGAGCCGTCCGTTAATAAGGATAAGGATCGCTCGAGATTGAGACTATCATTTGCGATGCGGAGTACCACGTTTCATTGGTATGGAACATAGAGATGTTCGAAGCATGCAAATGGATATTCATATGATGAATGATCGAACTACCCTATCCGGACTTTCCAAGTGGTTATCACTTATCGAGTGGATAAAGTCCGCGGTTTTGGTTGTACACCATTAGTCCTTACTACTTGAAACATCATTGAGACTCTATATGCTAGTACTGTACTTTGACTCGTTTACCGACTCTATTGGGGTCATCAGGTGTCGGGATTGGTTACAGTTACGACACATATAGGAGTCGATGCTTTGTTGTCAAGGATTTACCACATACTTGCTAGTGTGGATATCCTATGCAATCTGAGGAGATATTAGTATGACGAATCTCTGGCCAGATTACATGATGTGTTTTAAGAAATGGTTTCTTAGTAGCACATGCGATGTCACTATTTGATCTTCAAGATGCATTGCATAGTTATCGAATCTCGAAGGACTCTCGATTTACCAATGGTTGTTGATTCGATCGGGATATATGGATGAAGGGACCGTACTGTACGCTAACCAAAATCTATTGGTTCTTGCAGGCACTATCAGTGATACCTAGGGAATCATGGGGCGATGTTGCTAGGCGCTCTTACCATGATTCGATGGGCAAGTCGGAAATTGTTGTTCCGAGTCACAAGGAGTTGTGAGCCCACGGCTAGCTGTATCCCTGAACCATTGAGGGTCACACAAGTAATGGATTTTTAATCCCCGTTGAAATAATTAAATTTAAAGAGTTAAATTTAGTGAATAAAGAAGTGGGACTTCTTATATCAGAGTAGAAGAGTAAGATTTCCTAAAATGACATAGGGATGGGCATTTTTGGAAATCACTGAATTCGGATTCAGAAAATTTATCTTGACTTTAAAAGATGCAGAAATGGTTTCTGTGCACATTGGTGAAATTGGTTTATCAATCTGAGTCACGATGAATTTTATATTAATTTCTGAACATGCGGGCTTTGCTTGAACTTATGACTAATGGGCCCTAAGCTGTTAACAGCCCACATTATAAATAAATTATTGCAGTAAAGAAATTAAACAACAGAAGGCATAATTTTCGAAAACACTAGGGTTTTCTCTCTAGTGGCCGCCACCCCTCTCCTCTCTCTGTCAGAAAATCCAGCCTGTGAATTTTGAATTTGCAGTCTGGTTTAACGGATCAAATTCGTTAATTCTCTTCGTAGAAACTTCTGATAGATTTTCTAGTGCAATCTTTCAGAGGGATTCGAATTCTGTTCGTGGACCTGATTGAAGAATTGTTCGTTCATCAGTTCCTGGGATATACAACAAGAGCAGAGTTATCTGTTGGTGTCCATAATCTCGTTTCGAGATTCAAGGTAAAAATTTAATTGTTATTTAATTTTTACACGCACAATTTAATCGTTAAATCAGATTTTAGATACCCATGATATGGAATCGTTCCATATAAAATTTTAAAACTTCCGCTGCACCGGGTATCAATTCTGATTGATCTGAACACCGTTTTCCAACAGTGGTATCAGAGCCAGGTTGCTCAGATCAAGCGATTAAATTAATCGATTGTACAAAATTTTTAAGCCTCGGTTTTTTAAACAAAACAAATTTTTAAAATTAAATTTTTGACGGGCAAAACACGGGCAGCGATTGTCGCTGCCCAGGGCAGCGCACGGCGCTGCCCAGCGCAGGGCAGTGCACGGTGCTGCCCAGGGCAGCGACGGGCTGCCCGGCCCGAGCCCCTTTTGGGGCGCGGGCTGCCCGGGAAAATTAATTTTTTATTTTTAATTAAAATTTTAATATGTTAAAATTCTATTTTTGGTCCGATCGAAAATTGTTTTTGATTGGTCCACGAGGCGTCGGATCGAATTGTTCGAGTCCGAAAATTTTAAAATTGATTTTTGGATAAATTTGAATTTTTGGAAAATTTATAGATTTTATCCGTTAAATCAGATTTTATGAAATTAATTATTTTTGGTACAATTGATGATAAGATATGATCTTATGGAAATATTGAGTAAAATATGATTTTATGTATAAAATTGGATTTTATATGTAAAATATGATTTTATTTGATAAAAAGATAAAATATGATTTTGTATGTAAAATAAGATTTTATATATGGAATATGATTTTATCCTTTTTAATTTAATTGCCATTGCATGTTATCCAATAAATTAATTTTGAATTAAATATTATTGGATAAGGATGATCGATTGCCATGACCAATTTTGTAGGTGTATGTTAGGGAATTTACATTTATTTTTATTGTTGTTGGATTTATTAATGGGCCTGGTTTATGGCCCAATATGAATTGTCATATGTAATAAAAGTGGGCCTGGTTTATGGCCCGTTCCCACCCCTTAAAATGTATCCCCTACTTGTCATAGTTATTTATTGTAAATACATTATACTTAGTGGGAGATGAAGATTTGAAGACGGAGGTGGGCCCAGCAGACAATAAAGACTGAAGAAATGTAAATTGGAAGCACAATGTAATAGGATTGCATTGCATACTTGCATATCACCTAGGATTGGACTTAGACTCGTGATTGGCAACCACGGGTCGATTAGTAATGGAATCGATCATCCTAAAATATAATATATGATATTATCGTTGTATGCATGTTTAGACTAAATTGTATGAATCCCGCAAGCATACAAATTTTAAATGATGAGACAAATTTTCAAAATTAAAATCCCTCATTTTAAATATGATTTAAAATTGATATCAATATAAATAAAGGAAATTAAAATATTGTTTAAATGTTCCTACCTTCCATCAACGATCAATGTATGAGATGCTACCCGCGGATATGGTCCGGCTCATATTATTGGGGGGGCCCGTTCGTCGGAAAGCTGTACATTGGATCGACACATGTTGTAAGTTGGGTGGAACTCCCATGGGATTTGCTCATATTATTGGGGATCCACATGGTGACCATCCATCACAACTTAATATTGATGGGTCATCTTGACGTGTCACAATAAACGGCGTCATATTATTGGGCCCTTATTGGACATGAGGTAAAAACGTGGAGGTTTCTTTGGAAGCAATTGGGCTCTATCTTTTGAAAATTATGGTTGGCTGATATTATTAGGGACTATAGTTTGTCAATTGGACTCCATGTTCCCACTAAAGAAAATGTTTCTCGTTTTCACTAGAGGGTAGTGAAATCGTCAAAATAGTGGGAGTGTGATTCATAAAATGAAATCTCGCCATATTTTATGTCTTAGTAAATTAATTAAACAATCATCGATAATTGTCTGTTTCATCTCAGTATATCATTATGATGAATCTTCGTAATCCACATGTTTCAATTCTCGAACAAAACAAACTTACTGGCGCAAACAATAAAGAATGATTCCATAAGTTAAGATTGTCCTAAGTTCGGAATAGATTTTCTAAGTGTTAGAAAAGGCTTCTCCGAAAACAGCCCCGGCTGATGTAACTGCCGAAAGGTTGGCCAAACTAGAGAAATGGTTGGACCATGATCTCAAGGCCAAATGTTACATGCAAAATTGGACAAGTCTAAACAAGTTTGCCATCACTGCAAGAAACCCGGTCATTGGAAACGTAACTGCAAGGAATACCTCGAGCAGTTGCGAACTGCAAAGGGTATGTTTTACATTGAAATAAATGTTTTTCTTAATACTACTTCTTGGGTATTGGATACCAGATGTAGATCTCACATTTGCAATGAGTTGCAAATGATGACAAGAAGTAATAGGCTAAGGATGGTTGAGACCCAGTCAAGGCTCGGAAATGGTTCCAGAGTTAAATCCATAGCTATGGGAAATATTTGTTTAATTTTGCAAACCAATTTTAAGTTGTATTATGAGAAAGATATTTTTATTTGTGTCAAAGATTTCATTAAAACATTATTTCTATTTCTATGCTTGATAGAGATGGGTTTTCTTGTAATTTTGTGAATGGGATTTGCAATATTTACAAGAATGAATGTTTGATTTAAAGTAGACAATTTAAAAACGATCTATATAACTTAAAATTAAAAGACGTTCCAATTAATTATGTTGATAAACCGGTAACAACAATTAAAAGAAAGGACGATAGTCAAAAGCCGGCAAACCTTTGGCATGCTAGGCTAGGTCATATTTCCTCAAAGAGGATGAACAAGCTAGTGGGAGAGAGCATGTTTGATATGTCTGAAATTAACTCTCTACCTATTTGTGAGTCCTGCCTAAAGGGAAAAATGACTAAATCTCCTTTCAAAGGAAAACCTGAGCGTAGTCAAAATCTATTGGATTTGATCCATACGGATGTTTGCGGACTATTTAGTATTGGTACAAAATTTGGTCACACCTACTTTATTACCTTTACTGATGATTATTCTAGGTATGGGTATTTATATTTGATGAAATATAAGTTTGAATCATTTGAAAAGTTCAAAGAATTCAAGGCTGAAGTAGAAAACAAACTGGGTAAGAGGATTAAAGCACTTTGATCAGATCGAGGTGGAGAATACTTAAGTACCGAGTTTTTGAGCTATCTAAAAGAGAATGGGATTCTCTCTCAGTGGACTCCTCCTATGACACCACAGCTGAATGGTGTTTCGGAGCGTCGTAATAGAACCTTGTTGGACATGGTTCGATCCATGATGAGCTTCACAGAGCTCCCACCATCGTTTTGGGGCTACGCGCTTGAAACGGCGGTTTTGTTGTTGAACAACGTTCACACTAAAGCAGTAGATAAAACACCATACGAGTTATGGAATGGCAAAGCTCCTAAGTATTCGTACTTGAGGATTTGGGGATGTCCTGCTTACGTGAAGCAGACAGTAGGAGATAAGTTGGATAGTTGATCCATCTTATGTTATTTTGTGGGGTATCCGAAGAATTCAATCGGATATTATTTCTATCATCCTGCTGAAACAAAGGTGTTTGTTTCAAGGAATGCCACCTTCTTGGAGAATGAATTCTTATTGGATAAGAAAGGCAAGATGATGGAACTCGAAGAAATTCGAGAAGAACCCGAAATACAAAATAATGATCCCATACCTCAAGAATCTTCAGAGGACACGCCTATACCTAGAAGATCCGAGAGGACTTCTAGACCTCCTATTCGATATGGTCTTCTTCTTGAAGGGGATCAAGATGAACCCGATGTTGGATGTGATCCAAGAAACTTCAAGGAAGCAATTTCTGATGCGGATTCAAATTTATGGCTTGAAGCTATGCAGTCGGAAATAGATTCGATGCATACAAACCAAGTTTGGTCTTTAGTAGATCCTCCCGATGGAATTGTTCCAATAGGGTGTAAATGGATCTACAAGAGAAATCTTGGGCCTGATGGTAAGGTATTGACCTACAAGGCACGATTGGTGGCGAAAGGTTATACTCAAAGACAAGGAGTTGACTATGATTAAACCTTTTCACCAGTTGCAATGTTCAAGTCCATAAGAATCCTTATTGCCATAGCTGCTTGGTATGACTATGAGATATGGCAAATGGATGTGAAGACTGCATTTCTTAATGGAAACATTATGGAAGAGATCTATATGAAGCAGCCTGAGGGATACACATCCATGGGAAGCGAGCATAAGGTATGCATGCTTCAGAGATCAATCTATGGTCTCAAACAAGCATCAAGAAGTTGGAACCAAAAATTTGATGAAACAATAAAGGATTTTGGTTTCATCAAGAACCCGGAGGAACCGTGCGTGTACAAGAAAGTAGTTAAGGATGCTGTGACATTCTTAGTACTTTATGTTGATGACATCCTACTCATTGGGAATGACATAGGGATGTTGCAGTCAACAAAGATATGGTTATCAGGTAGATTCTCGATGAATGATTTGGGTGAGGCATCCTATATTCTAGGGATACAGATCTATAGAGATAGATCTAAGAGAATGATAGGACTTACTCAAGCTACCTACATCGACACTATATTGAAAAGGTTTTCAATGGATGGGTCCAAGAGAGGACATCTACCTATGTGTCATGGAGTCTCTCTATCCAACTCTATGTGTCCCAAGACTGACGAAGAGATAGAGAAAATGACACACATACCATATGCGTCAGCCATAGGGAGTATCATGTATGGGATGATATCCACCAGACCGGATGTGGCATTTGCTCTGAGTGTCACGAGCAGATATCAAGCCAATCCCGGTCAAAAGCATTGGAAAGCCGTGAAGGATATTCTTAAGTACTTGAGAAGAACTAAGAATGTATTCATGGTTTATGGAGGAAGAGAACTGAAATTGGAAGGCTATACCGACTCTAGCTTCCAAAGTGACGTGGATGACTCGAAGTCAACCTCTGGATTTGTGTTCATGCTCAATGGCGGTGCTGTCTCTTGGAAGAGTTCCAAGCAGGACACCACAGCGGATTCCACCACTGAGGCAGAATACATTGCGGCATCAGCTGCTGCTAAAGAGGCCGTTTGGATGAGGAATTTCGTCCAAGAGTTGGGCGTCATTCCTGAAGCTGTTGGTCCAGTCCCGGTGTACTGTGACAACACGGGTGCCGTTGCTCAGGCAAAGGAACCAAGGTCTCATCAAAGATCCAAACACGTACTGAGGAAATACCACATCATCCGGGAGATCGTGGAAAGAGGAGACATCACTATCGAGAGAGTGGCCTCTGCAGACAATATCGCTGATCCACTTACTAAGCCCTTGCCAGGACCATTATTTGACAAACATCGCGAAGCAATGGGACTACGTAGTATGACTAGTTGGCTTTAGGGCAAGTGGGAGATTGAAAGAGTGGGTGCCCGGTGAGCCAACTTGTGGCTAAGGGCTTTTATGACTCTATGTATAAAAAATCTTTTGTTTAATATAATTTACAATTTTATAATGGCATTTACTTTATCTTTTATCATATTATTATGTTGTGACATACTATAAGATGTTTAGATGAAGACCTTGAATATACTATAGTGTATGTAAGATGTGGTGGCACATGGGGATGGCTATCATGAAACACATCTTATAGTCACTGTATATTCTAAACAGTTCCTAGTCGATTGAGCCGTCCGTTAATAAGGATAAGGATCGCTCGAGATTGAGACTAAAATTTGCGATGCGGAGTACCACGTTTCATTGGTATGGAACATAGAGATGTTCGAAGCATGCAAATGGATTTTCATACAATGAATGATCGAACTACCCTATCCGAACTTTCCAAGTGGTTATCACATATCGAGTGGATAAAGTCCGCGGTTTTGGTTGTACACCATTAGTCCTTACTACTTGAAACATCATTGAGACTCTATATGCTAGTACTGTACTTTGACTCGTTTACCGACTCTATTGGGGTCATCAGGTGTCGGGATTGGGTACAGTTACGACACATATAGGAGTCGATGCTTTGTTGTCAAGGATTCACCACATACTTGCTAGTGTGGATATCCTATCCAATCTGAGGAGATATTAGTGTGACGAATCTCTGGCCAGAGTACATGATGTGTTTTAAGAAATGGTTTCTTAGTAGCACATGCGATGTCACTATTTGATCTTCAAGATGCATTGCATAGTTATCGAATCTCGAACGACTCTCGATTTACCAATGGTTGTTGATTCGATCGGGATATATGGATGAAGGGACCGTACTGTACGCTAACCAAAATCTATTGGTTCTTGCAGGCACTATCAGTGATACCTAGGGAATCATGGGGCGATGTTGCTAGGCGCTCTTACCATGATTCGATGGGCAAGTCGGAAATTGTTGTTCCGAGTCACAAGGAGTTGTGAGCCCACGGCTAGCTGTATCCCTAAACCATTGAGGGTCACACAAGTAATGGATTTTTAATCCCCGTTGAGATAATTAAATTTAAAGAGTTAAATTTAGTGAATAAAGAAGTGGGACTTCTTATATCAGAGTAGAAGAGTAAGATTTCCTAAAATGACATAGGGATGGACATTTTTGGAAATCACTGAATTCGGATTCAGAAAATTTATCTTGACTTTAAAAGATGCAGAAATGGTTTCTGTGCACATTGGTGAAATTTGTTTATCAATCTGAGTCACGATGAATTTTATATTAATTTCTGAACATGCGGGCTTTGCTTGTCAGGCTTGAACTTATGACTAATGGGCCCTAAGCTGTTAGCAGCCCACATTATAAATAAGTTATTGCAGTACAGAAATTAAACAACAGAAGGCATAATTTTCGAAAACACTAGGGTTTTCTCTCTAGTGGCCGCCGCCCCTCTCCTCTCTCTGTCAGAAAACCCAGCCTGTGAATTTTGAATTTGCAGTCTGGTTTAACGATCAAATTCGTTAATTCTCTTCGTAGAAACTTTTGATAGATTTTCTAGTGCAATCTATCAGAGGGATTCGAATTCTGTTCGTGGACCTGATTGAAAAATTGTTCGTTCATCAGTTCCTGGGATATACAACAAGAGCAGAGTTATCTGTTGGTGTCCATAATCTCGTTTCGAGATTCAAGGTAAAAATTTAATTGTTATTTAATTTTTACACGCACAATTTAATCGTTAAATCAGATTTTAGATACCCATGATATGGAATCGTTCCATATAAAATTTTAAAACTTCCGCTGCACATTGATCTGAACACCGTTTTCCAACAAATGGGGTTTTTATATTGTTGAGATTTGTTGTGTTTTGTTGGTCTGAAGATGATTTGAGTTGATCGGAGTTGATTAATGTTGTTGTTGATTTTTGGTTTGACCGTTTATAGCCGTTATGCCGTCGAAATCAAGTTTGGATTATCGGTTGTTTATTTCGGTTTGATTTTCGGGTTTGATTGAATTGGTAGATTGATATCGAATCCGTATATTCTTCATTTTCAGATTTGGATTGGAGTTTCGGGTTTGGATTGAACTTGGGAGTTGAATCGAATTGAGAATTGAAGACGGTATATTGATTGAGTTTTTTTGTTTCGATTTGTTGTGATTCGATTGATTATTTATTTGAGTTTGTTGTTATTTTCAGATTTGAATCCTCGACGGACTTGAAAGGTAAAAGACGACATTGAATATGAATGAGATTGAATACTCGAGTTCGTTTGATTCTCGAGTCCCGAAAATCACATACTGCATGTTTAATTGTTGGTGTGAAATTGATTGATTATTTTGTTTACACTTGCATTCATATTGAGCCGATTATTCGATTTGTTTTGAATATAGACGATTTAGGGAGCTATTTTTAAGTGGCTTTGGATTTCGAGTTTTTCCAAGTGCCAGAATACTTCTTATAGTTGCTCTGAAGTCTAGGGGTTTGAGTTGTGCGACATCCACCCCGAAAGGGAGTGTAGGTGGGTTGTTGTAATAACGTGGCCCTGGGATCTTAACCGAGTACCGATCGATATTTCGATTATTTGATTTGATAATCCCGAGTTTTGAAGTCATGCATACATCTACCTCATTTGATTTATTGATGATGATTACATGTGTATATGAGGTGTTTATCTGCTATTGCATGTCTGTCTCTTTTACTTAGAAATTATATTTCTGACCGGGTTATCTAGCTGTTGTTTTGTTTGTATATGTACTTGACAACAGGAGGATAAGGAGCTGGACCAAGTCGTTTGGGTTAGCTCGGGGTGAGATGATAGAAGTGAGACACCGTGTGTCGTAGGGTCGTACCTTTTGGATTTGTATTATTTTTTATTAGTCGAACGAACCCTATTATCGAACTTGTTATTGTAATTGGGAAGAACTTAGATTATGGCATGTTCTATTTATTGTTTTATATGTGTGTATGAGTTTAGAATTATTTAGAATTGCCTTTGATTGATTTTCCAGGCTCTCTCTCCCTCTCTGCCCGTTTGGCCTGCGCGCGGGCGAGGCATGACCTCGCGCGCGCACGAGGTTTCCTGGAGGGCTCGGGAATTTTGGCCCACGCGCGCGCGGCCTTTCGCGAGCCCTCTGCCCATGTAGCCTGCGCGCGCGAGAGATAATGACCTCGCGTGGGCGCGAGGCTCTTTAAAAAAAAAAATTTGATTCGTTTTCCGCGGCTCTTTGTGTTCGATTGTGTTTAATTATTCGAGATTAGAAGATTAGAAACGGGGTCTCACAACTGCGCAGAAAAACCAGTGCACATGCTGCAAAACAAAAAAAATATTAAAACTAAATTATTCAAATAGTCAAAATCAAACCCCAGAGTTGAACAAATGTAAGAAAATCGCTCCAAAATAGCTTTAGTTAAAATTTCGAGAAATTGCTCTCTTTGATAATGGTGATTAATCTCAATATTAGTAATTAAAATATTTATTTATTTAAAACGTAGTTAATTATTTTTTCTTGAAATTTATAAGACAATGTCTCCATTTGAATATACTGATTTTAAAGAGCATTATTATTAGTCAGATATTCAAATTTAGTGTGCTATTGCACACTCACATATATAACAACAACAATAATATGTAACATAACTCATTCGACTACAAAAATCCAAATGCTTTCAAATTATAGTTACTGTTAGTATCAAACGTTACCATTAAACTAAAATCATAACTATTATGTTAGGATCGAAATGTGTGTAAAGGGGGGTGAATACACACTTTAAAAAAAAGCGTTGTCAAAAAATACTGTTGTAAAAAGTCCTCTCAAAGACAACACAGAAAATGTGTTGTCTTTTTTAGCAAAGAAAACGCTTTTGCAACGCGTAAAAAGCGTTGTTGTTTATGGCATAGACAACGCTTTTTCAACGTTTTAAAAGCATGGTTGTTTTTGCAAAGACAACGATTTTATAACACATCAAAGCAAAGCTTTAAAAGCGTTGTCTTTTTTTAGCAAAGACAACGTTTTTTTAATAGATAAAAAAGCGTTGTCTTTTTTTAAATACAATTTTTTAGCCACTGATATCTCGGGAAGCCAGGGATATCAGGGCCACAAGAAAGAAAAAGCGTTAGGGCTGTTCCCATGTAGGAGAGTAAGTAGGGTTTGACGAGGTCGGGCTAGTAGCTCGGAGATAAGGGAGTAGCTCATCCCGGATGGATGTATGAGGCTGGAAAGACCAAGTCTTCATGACCTGGACAACACCCATTTCTCAGGGGCATGATCCGGCCACGTTGCCATATCCCTGAGCCTTTCGGCTTGATCGTGCGTGACAGGTAAACGTGGGCAACCCCTACACCCACGACCCGGATCGTGGCCACTACCCTGAAATTGCGGAGACACTCTCTCACTTCAAGGCCTATAAATACCTTGCATCAGGTATCAGTAGAGGTATGTTTATTAAAATCTCCAAAGCACTATACTAATTTTTCCTTTAAGCCCACTCTATTTCTGAGTCTGACTTAAGCATCGGAGTGGCCCCATCGGAAAATCTTCCGGCGTTCCACTAACGTGCTTTTGTTGCATTTCCCTTGTGTACAGATCGTATCTACCTAGGAGGAAAGCATCACTTTCCATCCTTACTAGCCCGGTGAACTCATCAGGCCCACCTCGCTACCCTGATAGCCCGGGCACTCGTTTTAGCAAAACATCATCATTGGCGCCGTCTGTGGGAAGCTTATGCTATAAAAGTAGACATGGCTTCTAAGGAACACACACCCGAGGGGTTTCAGCAGGGTCAAAACATTATCATTCAGACTGAGCAGTTCGAGTCATATGTTCAGGGCATGGTGCAGAAGGCCTTAGCATCTGCAAGACAACAACATTCAAAGTAGATAACAATGGAAGAGGAGGGGAACCAGGGCAATCCAAAACCTAAGCCCAGGACCAGAGAAGATGAAGAAGAGGAAAGTTCTTGGATGCACTCAATACAGCCTTCCGTGGCGGATGAGTTGCATGAATTACGGAGGAAGATACAGAAGTTGGAAGAAGTGGGTCCCAAAATGGTCTGGTCTATTAAGATTCCGGGTTTTCATTTCTCACAGGAGGTGGTAGAGGAGCCCTTACCATCTCATTACAAGTAGGCCAAAATCCGGGAATATGATGGGAGAACTGATCCGGAGGAACATCTGGCTCGGTTTGAGAATGTGGCCATGTTGCATTGCTTACGGAGACAAAATTAAGTGCAAAGTTTTCTTAATCACTTTGGTGGATTCTGCTCAAAGGTGATCTGAGAAGCTGGAGCCTCAAAGCATTCGATCGTTTGCAGAGTTCAAGCAAGTGTTCTTGCAACATTTTAGCAGTAGCAATAGATATAAGAAAACCGCCTATAGCCTGTTTGAGGTGAAACAGGCAGGGGAGGAGTCCTTGAGAGCTTACATTAGAAAGTTCAATAAGGCTGCTTTAGAGGTGCCAACTTGTGCCCAGGAAACTAAGATCACAACCTTTACTCAAGGTCTTCGGGAGGGGGAATTTTTCAAGTCATTAGTGAAAAAAGCGCCCCAGACTTTTGAGGATTTGTTAGCCCGGGCTGAAAAATACATTAACATGGAGGAGGCTCAGAGGCACAAGAAGGAGGTAGCCCAGAGGGAAGGAGGTTGGGACAAGGAGAGACACAGGGAGAGCCAGGATCCAATGGGGCGATTATCTCGGTATGCACCACATCGAGGAAGCCGAGATAGGTCTGTACATGTATGTGAAGAGGGGGTTGAGGCTCGAAGTTTTGCCTCTAAGGAGAATCCTCAAAAGTATTGTGCCCTTCATCGGGAATGGGCGCATGATACCAGTGAATGTCGGGTACTGCAGCAGAAACAACAGAAGCCTTACGTCAGGGATGGCTGACCAGTTCAGAAAAGGCCCAGGGGTCTACCCTGTGTCCAAGGGCCACAGGTGGCAGTTCCTCCTAGGACTGGCATTGCTTCCCGGGAGGAAGGGAATCAAGAGTCAGGCCCCAGGAAGCTAGGAGATGGGCCAGCCAAAGGTTTCATCAACATGATAACTGGAGGATCCACAGATGGAGACTCGAATCGGGCTAGGAAATCCTGGAGCCGGAGGGAGAGTCTGGGACTAGAAGAGCGAAGGCAGGAGTCAGGTCCAGTCATCACATTTGGGCCTCGAGACCTGGAAGGAGTAAACCTGCCACACAATGATGCCTTACTTATACTGGATCAGATTGCTAACTATACGGAGAGTGTTCATAGACTCGGGAAGCTCGGTGAATTTTTTCTTTCCAGACGTATTCGAGCAGATGGATTTGCAGGGGTACGAGTTGAGCCTGGTAAAAACGTCCTTGTACGGATTTTTCGGACACATTGTCCAACCTCGGGGGGAGGTGTTGCTACCCATAACCTTAGGGTTAAGGGATATGAATAAGACAGTCATGACAAGGTTCACAATCGTGGAGGCACCCTGTAACGCCCCAAAATATATTTACCGAATTAATTAGCAATTGAAATAATTATTGAGTTGACGAAATAATTATTATTGCTAATGAGATTATAGAGTGTATTTACAAATACATGTGTCATTTAATCAATGAGTTTGATTATTTTTTTGAGATCTTCAATATTTGACATTTTGGGATTAATTATTGAGATATTGGAATAAAAATAATTATTTATGCCAGATAACTTAATTTGGAAGAATATTTGACCGAGTGGACTGGTCAGAGTCTAAATTGGATTTAGTATTTAATTGGGAAAATTTTGAGTCCAATTGACTGGTCAAAGTCAATAATTTCAGAAATTGTATTAATTGATGTTAGGTGTGTGTATCAGAAAAATATCATATTGGAGATTAATTTTACCAATTTAGTATCTAATAAATTGGTCCGGATCAGGAAATTATCGGGTTACTATAAATAGAAAACAACGCGCGATGGGCATCATAAAAGCAATCACAGAGTTTTGAATTTTTCCCCAATTTTCGTATTCACTGTATCAGTCCCACGTTTTCCATCGCCGACTGTTCACCAGAGCTCCATCAAGGATCCGATCGGTCACTTTGTACCCAACATCAAGACAAAGCTATTAGTGTAAAGAAATCGACGATCCGACGGTTGGATCGTTGGGAAATCGAGTTAGAACAGACGGGTTCTGCACAGAATTTGGTTTCTCTGTAGCAGTCCACGTTTTTTATTTTTCCGGCCATTCACCGGAGCCTTGATCGAAGATCCGAACAGTGAAGTTGTAGCTAAGATCAAGACGAATCTATTGGTATAAAAGAATTGATGATCCGACGGTTGGATTGCCGGGAAATCGATGAAGAACATACGGGATCTGTGCGAGTACTGTTCATCGTCTTCCTCTGTATGATTTTCGCGATTCGAGCTCATTTTTGTTGGTTTTAAAGCTATTAATCGATTATTTGAGTTGTGAAGAACATTTCCCAAGATTATTGTAGCATTTTTGGTGAAGGAATCGAGCAAATCGAAGCTTTTAAACTTCGCCGGAGTCGGCTCGTTTTTCTCCGATCTCGGCCGCGTCGGACCTCTGTTCCGGTCGTGGCTTATATGGTTGGAATCGTATCGTCGAGCTCGACAAGCCTGCCAAATTTCATAATTTTTGGAGCAGTTTTGACATCGCCGTCGGACGCCTCCGCGTCGCCGCTGTCTTCTCCGATTTTCCGGCGACCTCCGGCAAGTTAACCATTTTTGATCGTCTCGACGTGATAGATCCAAATATCCAAGTTTCGAGTCGAGATTCGAAACAGTGAAGCGGTGAGAACGCGATAAAGTTGACGAATTATTGGTCAAAGTTTGACTAAAGTTGACTATGGTTGATTTTTGTATATTATGTGATTTTTCGCAGATTGGAAGCTAGTCGAGGATATTTTAAGGTAGAGATCAGCAGTTTAGGGATTGGAATTTTGTAGACTTGAAAAATTGAGGTATGAGCTGATGTCGATTTCTAAGGGAATGAATACTCGAGCGAGTTTGAGATTCTCGAGTTCCCGATTAAAATCACATACTTGCATGTTTATTTGATTATTTGATATTGAATGTGAATTTGAATGATTTAATTGATTTTCAATATTACTTGAAAGACATGAGTTTGTCTATATGAAATTGTTTGAAGTAAGTGATTTATATATTCGATTTGAAAAGCATGAGATTTCTTATTTGAATTACTCCAATGATTTTCGATATTATATTCATGAGTTTGAATATACGAGTTGAATGTGTTGACATCTTCGATACATTGATGTCTGAATACACAGATTTATTATTTTCGATTCGATTAAATTTCATTTGATTCATATGCATTCATCTTGAGCCAAATTTCTTAAATTTTTAGAGGGTTGAGTTGCCCAGATTTGAATTAGACGTTTGGGAGCTATATCGAGTGGCCTGGGATGTTGAGTTCCCCCAGTGTCAGCATACTCCTATAGTTGCGCCAAAGTCTAGAGGTTTGAGACGCGTAGCACCACCCCGAGCGGGAGCGTAGGTGGGTTAGTTGCGTGATCTTGACCTCGGGATCCCAACCGATTGTCCGTTATTCCCTTGATTATCTGATTTGATAATCCCGATTTATAAACACATGCATTTCATTGGCATTTCCATTGAAGAATTTGAATGTATATTATGATTTTAATATACTTACTTGATATTACATGTTACGTCGCTTTTACAGGGATTTTATTCTCACCGGAGTTATCCGGATGTTGTCTTGTTTTGTATGTGTACTTGACAACATGTGGGGCAGGAGCTAGTCAGAGTCGACATGGTTAGCTTGGGATCGAATGATAGATGTGAGGCGTCGATTTAGAGTCGAATAACTTTTAGAACTCGGGTATTTATTGAAGCATGCTTTTATTGTTGATTTATAATACTGCATGTATTTTTATGCCCCGATTATTCTTAGAATTGATGTATGTCGAAGAACGAGTTGAATTGATTTTTATAGTTGAGCCCGAGATGATCTTGCTCGAGCCGAATATTTTTCTACCGCTCGAGCGAGGCACTGTTCTTGATTTAAAAAAAAAAAAATTGGCTCATTTATTAATCGATGATTGTTTTACTATTTGAGATTAGTTGATTAGAATCGAGGTCCTCACACACCCTCTTCCTACAACGTCATCTTGGGGCGTCCAGCCTTGAATGCCTTCACGGACGTCGCCTCGGCTTACCATCAGAAGATTAAATTCCCTGTGGGAGACAAGGTGGGAGAGGTTAGGGGAGATTGTGAGACCTCGGTTCTAAACAACTAATCTCGGAATAAACAACAATTAATCAACCCAAAACTCAGGTTTAAATGAAATCAATTTTTTTTTTTTAAGAACGCCTCGCGCGCGCACAGGCTGCTCAACCCGAGCCCAAACGAGGGCTCGCTCCCGCGCGAGGTACCATGCTCGCGCGCGCGCGGGCCAACAAACCCGAGCCCTCCGGGAAGCCACGCGCGCACGCGAGGCATCACCTCGCTCGCGCGCGGCAGACCTGGGCAAAAATGCTCAGGCTGAAAAACAAAGATTCCCCGCTTGCTTCCGACGTGCATTCGAATACAACCATTAACACAGGGTATAGAGAATACACAAAATCAAACATGCTTTCATCAAGCATAAGAGAAACAAGAATCTAAATCGATACAACACCACATGCTTCGATTCTAGATTACAATCCGAATACAACAAATTCGAATAACAAACATAACAAGTTCGAGTTCTAACATGCTTCAATCTTAAACTAGATAAACATGTTGATTCGACTTCTAAACTGAGTCCCACTACTAACTCTCCCTCTTGCTGTTAACCAGGTCTTCGCTGACTCGATCCTGCCCCACCTGTTGCCAAGTACAAATACAAAACAAAGAAACAGCCGGATAACCCGGTGAGAATGATAATCCCAGTAAAAGCAACATAATAAGTAATACAACAACAAACATGCTTTCAAGGTAACAACGTAACCAATATCATCGTAATGAAATGCATGTCTTTAAATTGGGATATCAATTCTGATAAACGAAGGATTGCTGCTGTGCTTTTTGGGATCCCGAGGATGAGACCACGTAACGACTCACCGACTCTCCCAATCGAGGTGGTGTCACGTATCTGAATCTCATAGACTTCGGTGCAATTATGAGGAGTATGCTGACACTAGGTGAACTTCTACAACCCAGGCCACTCGCAACATAGCCCCCAAAACGTCTAAACAAAAAGGGTTGTTCTGACTGCTGAAATCAAAGTTGGCTCAAGATGAATGCATAACAAAACATAACACATAAGCCATTTAACTAAACTCAATTAATCAACAAAATACGAGTTCCACATGCTAGAACAAGTATTAATGCAATATGTGATTTTAAGGAAAACTCGAGAACCAACTATCCCGAGTATGCTATCCCGCTACGATGACTGCTTTTACCTTTCAATGCAGCAGTTCCAACTCTGGATAAGCTATAACAAAAGATTGTATCAAAGACTATACAATCTAACAACAACTACGGTTCAAGGTAAATCTCTTTACCGTTCTTCGTCCAATCTCTTGACGATCAAATGTTGTTAACATCAAGCTTGACAAACTCCAAACGAATCAATTCAGATACAAATAGAAGATCAACAACGACGATCAATACACAAGACAAAGATCAACAACTCAAAACGGTTCCAATCTCCAAAAACTCAAACCGGCGGCATAACGGCTATAACTGAACAAACCGGGAACGCATACATCAGTTCAATATTGATATCAACTCGCATCAATGCTAATACAACAATAACAAGGCAATTCTAACAAATCTCAAAACCTCATTTTCGAAAATGGTTTCCAAAAATCATAACAATTCCGAACGTTGCTCTATTTCAAAATCGACAGATAATAAACACTCATAACTCTGTCAAGAACAACATACTCGAATCTCGAACGATTCTAACAACATCCAAAAAATAGAATGTATCCGATCGTAGAAAAACTTACGATAGAACAAAGCTCTCGCAGCCGTGATCGCTAATCTGCCTTCAGAATTAAATTCCAACGGACGGATCGAGCTCGGAGAGAAATCCCAAAGCTTGAAATCTCAAAAGGGCGCTTCAATGGAGGTGGCATGCAAGGAGGAAGAAGGTGGAGAGAATGAAGACTAGTCTCAAGTCAAGATAATATATTAAACTCCAAAATTGCACTTTAGTCCCTGAAATTTCCAAAATTTGCAAAATAGACCCTGATCAAAATCAAGTCAGCTCTTGAACTCTGGAACTCTGATTATCTCAAATAAGTTCATTTAAGATAAAAAAAAATGGGGCGTTACAATTCTCCCCCTCTAAGAAGAGATTTCGTCCTCGAAATCAATAAGAATCGCAACTCATAAGATAGAATAAAGAACTAAAAACAGTAAGAAGAACTCACATCATCCGATTAACTTAGGAAAACGTTGTCTCATGTCGAATTCTGTCTCCCAAGTTGCTTCATTGACCCCGTGATGGCTCCACTGCACTTTCACCAACGAAATCAACTTGGTTCTGAGTTGCTTCTCCTTCCAATCAAGTATCTGAATCGGTCGTTCGAAATAGCTCAGAGTCTCGTCTAACTCGGCTTTGTCAGGCTGAAGAATATAAGAAGGATATGGATGATACTTCCGCAGCATAGAGACGTGAAAAACGTTGAGAATACCAGATAAAGATGGAGGAAGTGCAAGTCTGTAGGCAAGATCGCCTAACTTCTCGAGAATCTCGTACGGCCCGATGAATCTCAGAGATAACTTTCCTCTCTTCCCAAATCTAACGGTGCCTCTGAAAGGTGAAATATTCAAAAAGAGTCGGTCTCCCTGATCGAGACTCAGAGGTCTGCGTCTGAAATTAGCATACTTCACCTGTCTATCCTGAGCTGACTTCATTCTAGACTGAATGATCTCAACTTGTTCTGCCATATCTCGAAGCATATCCGGTCCCAAATCAGGTGACTCGGACAAATCATCAAAAAAAAAGGAGGTCGGCGCATCTTACCGTACAAAGCCTCAAAAGGCACCATACCGATACTTGCTTGGAAGCGGTTGTTGTAAGAGAACTCGACAAGAGGCAAGGAATCTTGCCAACTAGTGCCAAAGTCTAGCACTACCGCTCGAAGCATATCCTCTAACGTCTGGATAGTCCACTCTGACTATCCATCAGTCTGAGGATGATAAGTTGTACTCAGATGCAATCGAGTACCAAGTGCCTCCTGAAGACTGTGCCAAAAGTGCGACGTAAATCTAGGGTCTCTGTCTGAAACGATCGACTTCGGCACCCCATGCAATCTCACAACATTGTTAACATACAACTCAGCCATCTGATCGTGATGATATGTCATCCTATACGGAATAAAACATGCAGACTTCGTCAATCGGTTGATCACTACCCAAGTAGCATCGCATTCTCGAACAGATCACGGTAGTTTCATGACGAAATCCATAGAAATGTGATCCCATTTCCATTCAGGAACAGATAGACTATGCAATAGACCACCCGGTCGCTTACTTTATGCTTTCACTTGCTGAAAGTTCAAACACCGAGATACAAACCTCGCAACATCGCTCTTCATTCTCTTCCACCAGAACTGGTTCTTCAGATCGTTGTACATCTTACGACCTCCAGGATGAACACTGAACCGACTGCAATGAGCCTCTCGGAGAATACGCTATCTCAACTCCGAAATATCAGGCACAACAATACGGTTATTCACGAACAAAACGTCATCTCTAACCTGGAATTCAGACTGATGCCCCGATCTGACTTTCTCCACTGAAACCTGAGTGCTCGGATCAGTCTTATTTACTTCTTTGATCGCAATAAACAACTCCGGCTCGGCTTGAATAGCAAACACTCTGATAGTATTCCTATCTGTTTCAAACTCTAAACCAGAAGTGCAACAATCATCAATCAACTGAGAAACACCAATAGTAGAAAGAGATAAAGAACAAAGCTTTCGGCTCAAGGCATCTGCAACTGCATTCGACTTTCCCGGATAATACTTGATTTCACAGTCGAAGTCCTTCAACAGATCTAACCATCTTGTATGTCTCATATTCAGTTCTGCCTGTGAAAACAAGTACTTAAGACTCTTATGATCAGAAAAGATCTCAAATGACTCACCATAAAGATAGTGACGCCAGATCTTCAGAGCAAAAACAATTGCAGCTAGTTCAAGATCATGAACCAGATAACGAGTCTCGTGCGGCTTTAGCTGCCTCGATGCATACACTATCACATGCTTATGCTGCATAAGAACACAACCCAAGCCTCGGTTAGAAGCATCACAATAGACTGTGAAACCTCCAGTACCTTTTGGAATAGAAAGAATCGGAGCACTGGTCAGTCTCCTCTTCAGATCAACAAAGCTAGTCTCACAATCTGTAGTCCAGATAAAAGGCGCATTCTTCTGAGTTAGCTAGGTAATAGGCTTGGCAATAGCTGAAAATCCCTCGATGAATCGACGATAATAACCAGCTAAACCCATAAAGCTTCGGATCTCAGGTACTGATGTCGATTGACCGCATTAATCGGTGTGAATAAATTCAACTAGCAAGCGTACCAGGTCAAGTAATAATATAGTGGACAAAGGTCCAAGTGTCGAACCCATAGGGACTGTATTAAAATGATTTACCAAAATATATTTATTTCTACCTAATATAGACTAATTAAAAGGATGATTTCAGATTTTTAACTAACAAATAAAATTGCAATTAAAATTAAATTAAGTAAAAACGCAGCTGGAAAATTTTGGATTACTTCAAATTTGGGAAAAGTTCGATCAAGGACTCACGTAGGTACCAGACAATTCATGTAATAAGCAGTCGATCTAAGACATCAAATTTAATCTTAATTCACGGGAATTTTCCTAATTTGTTCGAAGGACTATTTCTAGAACATCAAACCTATTCAAATATTGATGAACTAATCTTTCGTAATTCTAATCAAACTTGAATGCATGAATAACTGTGAAAATTCAGTTTACACCCAAACCGCATAATGAAATCGAATTCTATTTCTAGTCAATTTTATACTATGTTGAAAATCAAAGTGATCGAATTCGAAACCTCCTCTGTCGACTTTAAATCGATTAACAAGCAAAAAAATAACTGGCCAAGAAATTTGTAAGACAAATATAAATTTGATAATCAATAAAATCAATCAAGTCTAAAAATCTCAAATAAACAAACGAGTTTTATACATAAATTGTCTGGCCCAATCACATGGCCTTGATCGAATGGGAAAACTACTCAAGAATCAATTTCATAATTCAAACAAATTTTTTGATCATGAATTGAAAATAAAAATAAGAAAAGAAGAAGAAACGAGAAATCTTCTCTCCCAAGGTGTAGTAGCCGCCTCCTGCCTTCAAATCTGATGTGTTACCCTTATTCTGCTGATAAGAATCATATTTATATGCCCAAGGGTCTTCAAAAGTTGGTATCCTTCCCGAGTAAGACTTTCCTTTTTAAAAACTCTGCGAGCGATTCTCGCTCGAGCGAGCATAGGGTCTCGCTCGAGCGAGCAGTCCTCTGTCCGGGAGATAAATTTTCCAACCTTGCTCGCTCGAGCGGGCATAGCCTCTCGCTCGAGCGAGCCATCTTCTGTCTCGGAATCCTTTTTGCCCCGTCTAGCTCGCTCGAGCGGGCGTAGCCTCTCGCTCGAGCGAGCAACATTCTGTCTAAAAATCTAAATAATGCCAAGTTTTCCTTCAAAACAGACCAGGAAGAGTATTATGAAAATAAATGAATTAAAGATGATAAAAATAACTAAAACAACCACAAAAACATATGAATGCATGCATGCAAAATAAAAATAAAAATAACACAAACTAATGCATACAAAATGCACTAATCATTGGTCTAGGCCAATTCGTAACCGCTTCAATCTTGCTGGGATCGACAGAAATGCCATCTCCAGAAATAATATGACCGAGAAAGACAACTCGATCCAACCAAAATTCGCATTTAGATAGTTTGGCAAACAACTGCTCAACTCGCAAAATCTGCAAGACGATTCTCAAGTGCTCTGCATGGTCAGTACGGTTCTTCGAGTAGATAAGAATATCATCGATGAAGATAATGACGAACTCATCTAAATAACGCTGAAAGATACGGTTCATCAAATCCATAAAAACCGCTGGTGCGTTAGTCAAACCGAACGACATGACTATAAACTCGAACCATACCTCGTTCTGAATGCGGTCTTAGAAACATCTTCCTCTCGCACTCTTAGCTGATGATAACCTGACCTCAGATCAATCTTTGAATAGACAGAAGAACCATGCAGCTGATCAAAAAGGTCATCTATTCGGGGTAAAGGATACCTGTTCTTGACTGTAGCCTGATTCAATTGACGATAGTCGATACAGAGCCGCATAGAACCATCCTTCTTCCAAACAAACAGAACAGGAGCACCCCAAGGCGATACACTAGGTCTTATGTATCCCTTGGCAATCAAATCCTCAAGATGCTCCTTCAACTCTCTCAATTCAATAGGTGTCATACGATAAGGAGCTTTGGAAATAGGTTGGGTACCTGACACCAAATCGATGCTGAATTCGATCTCTCGAATAGGCGGTAATCCAGGAACATCTTCCGGAAACACATCAGCAAAATCTCTAACCACTGGTATATCAACCAATTCAGGGCTAGATTTTTGTACATCAACTTCATAAACCAAAAATCCTTCTGCACCTCTCTGTAACAAACGAGTCATAGATAACACTGAAATCAAAGGAATTCTAGATCGAGAACCCTTAACAAAGAATTTCCACTCGTCTGCCATTTCAGGTCCGAACCTGACAACTTTCAGAAAATAATCGGCTGTTGCCCTGTACTGGGTTAAAGCATCTATACCAACAATACAATCAAAATCTGACAGCCCAAGTACAATACAGTCAAATTCTAACAAATTTTCTTCAAAACAGAGTTCACAGTTCCTGACTAATCGGATAAAAACAATTTCTCCACCCAAAGGTGAAGTAACAGCTACTATAGTAGGCAACAACTCAGTAGGCAAAGAATGAAATAACACAAATTTCTCAGAGATAAAGGAATGGGAAGAACCGTATCTATCAAAACATGAGCAGAATAACCAAAAATCGAACAGTTACCTGCTATAACATCGTCAGGTGCTGCCTGAGCCTGATCCTCTGTCAGAGCAAAGACTCGTGCCTGCTGTCTCGGAGGCTGGTTTGCGCTAGGGTTACCTCCCTGTCTGTTCTGTTGCTGAGGTTGGAAAGAGTGAACTGCAGAAGACTGTCTCTCAGGCTGAGCTGTAGGTCTAGATGAACTCCCACTCTGAGCTCGATCTCTACTACGCTGAGGGCACATCTTGGAAAAGTGTCCCGGTTGCTGACAGGTGTTGCAGTTCCCGAAGACTCCCACACACTGATCCGGTGAGTGTCTTCCCTCACACTTACTGCAGTACATGGATGAAGATCCAGAACTCTGTCCTGAACCGAATTGTTTGGAACCGCTGGAACTAGAAAAACTGTTCCCCTGCCTCTTGAACTATTTCCCCCTTGCTTTGTACTGATCCCTTCTGTTTCCCCCACTGTTTCCACCTTTCATACCTCTGCTGTTGGTTCTGATACTGAGGTGGCTGATTCTGATGCTGAGATGGTTGGTTCTGAGACTGCCTCTGCTGCTGAGACATCATCTCATTACCTCTCTGTCTCCACAAGCATGCTTCAGCTCCCTTTGCGTGATTCATGGCATCCGCAAAGTTATCTGGCCTAGCAGTGTTCACCAATGTGAAGATGTCGGGATTCAAGCCGTTGATGAACTGATCGGCTTTGGCTTCTTCACTGTCGGCAATGTGCAGTGCAAAATGCAACAGACTATCAAACTTGGCTACGTACTCCTTAATGTTCAGATTCCCTTGCCTCAGATTGGCAAACTCTGCTCCCTTGTCCTTTCGGTACGAAACAGGGAAAAACCGCTTATAAAACTCAGTTTTGAAAAGAGACCAATCGACAACTGTACCTCTATTCTCCAAGGATCTCTTGGTCGTGATCCATCAGTTCTTGGCCACACCACAAAGCTGATGAATGACTAACCTGGTTCGGCGGTCATCAGTATAATCAATGGAATCGAACAAATGATCAATGTCATCCAACCAACTCTCACAGTCAACTGGGTTCTCAGTACCCATCAACAACGGCAGATTAAACGACTGAAACCTCTTCAGCAAGCTTTCCATAAGAGTAGCTGTAGCACCCAACTGATCAACTTCAGTTCTAGCTTGTTCAGGAATGACTGGCGATGTGTTTCTGTTAATCACTCGACGAGGACCCATCTGATAATCAAAGGTTAGGACACAAGATATCTCAATCGCTACAATTCGGTGCCCTTACAACCGCTTGAAATACCAGATACCAGTAGATAATAGAAGCAGTTATATCTCAAATAGTTCATGCTTTATAAATTAAATCACAAAATCATGTAATTCAATTAATTCTCAAATAATAAAGCATGCTCGCATGGAATTAAATAAACAATTTAAATAATTCAAACACATGCGAGGAGCCAGTACATGTGGACTTGAACTACCCCGCTCACTCTAGTTCAACCAAGAATCTTAACTCTCTGATACCACTTAATGTGAGACCTCGGTTCTAAACAACTAATCTCGAATTAAACAACAATTAATCAACCCAGAACCTAGGTTTAAAAGAAATCAAAAGTTTTTTTTTTTAAGAACGCCTCGCGCCCGTGCGAGATAGCCATCTCGCGCGTGCGCAAGCTGCTCAACCCGAGCCCAAACGAGGGCTCGTGCCCGCGCGAGGTAACATGCTTGCGCGCGCGTGGGCCAACAAACCCGAGCCCTCCTTGCTGTTAACCAGGTCTTCGCTGACTCGATCCTGCCCCACCTGTTGCCAAGTACACATACAAAACAAAGCAACAGCCGGATAACCCGGTGAGAATGATAATCCCAGTAAAAGCAACATAATAAGTAATACAACAATCAAACATGCTTTCAAGGTAACAACGTAACCAATATCATCGTAATGAAATGCATGTCTTTAAATCGGGATGTCAATTCTGATAAACAAGGGATTGCTGCTGTGATTTTTGGGATCCCGAGAATGAGACCACGTAACGACTCACCGACTCTCCCAATCGAGGTGGTGTCACGTATCCCAATCCCCTAAACTTCGGTGCGACTATGAGGAGTATGCTGACACTAGGTGAACTTCTACAACCCAGGCCACTCGCAACATAGCCCCCAAAACGTCTAAACAAAAAGGGCTGTTCTGCCTGCTGCAATCAAATGCTATAACAAGTATTAATGCAATATGTGATTTTAAGGGAAACTCGAGAACCAACTGTCCCGAGTATGCTATCCCGCTACGATGACTGCTTTTACCTTTCAATGCAGCAGTTCCAACTCTGGATAAGCTACAACAAAAGATTGTATCAAAGACTATACAATCTAACAACAACTACGGTTTAAGGTAAATCTCTTTACAGTTCTTCTTCCAATCTCTGGACGATCAAATGTTGTTAACACCGGGCTTGAAAAACTCCAAACGAATCTGTTCAGATACAAATAGAAGATCAACAACGACGATCAATACACAAGCCAAAGATCAACAACTCAAAACGGTTCCAAAATCCAAAAACTCAAACCGACGGCATAACGGCTATAACTGAACAAACCGGGAACGCAGACAACAGTTCAATATTGATATCAACTCGTATCAATGATAATACAACAATAACAAGGCAATTCCAACAAATCTCAAAACCTCATTTTCGAAAATGGCTTCCAAAAATCATAACAATTCCGAATGTTGCTCTATTTCAAAACCGACAGATAATAAACGCTCATAACTCTGTCAAGAAAAACATACTCAAATCTCAAACGATTCTAACAACATCCAAAAAATAGAATTTATCCGATCGTAGAAAAACTTACAATAGAACGAAGCTCTTGCAGCCATGATCGCTAATCTTCCTGCAGAATTAAATTCCAACGGACGGATCGAGCTCGGAGAGAAATCCCAAAGCTTGAAATCTCAAAAGGGTGCTTCAATGGAGGTGGCGTGCAAGGAGGAAGAATGTGGAGAGAATGAAGACTAGTCTCAAGTCAAGATAATATATTAAACTCCAAAATTGCACTTTAGTCCCTAAAATTTCCAAAATTTGCAAAATAGACCCTGATCAAAATCAAACCGGCTCTTGAACTCTAGAACTATGATTATCTCAAATAAGTTCATTTAAGATAAAAACGGGGCGTTCCAAAAATCAACCTTCCTCAAGGAAGTGTTATGCTGAGACAGATAAAGTGGATTACAAAAGAGCACAAAAAATCGGGAAGGGGGGAATCCATGGAGGAAGGGAAGTATGTTCTGTGGAAGAAGCTAGGTATGAGCATGAGGAAGTGGAGTTGGTACCCAGGCAAGGAGAAAAATCTACCAAGATTTCCCAGGACCTGGAGCCAGACTTGGCGAAGCAATTGAAGGGCTGCCTCATCAGAAACCGGGATGTGTTTGCTTGGTCCCCTGATGATTTGATGGGTGTTTCATCTTATGTTTCATAGCATAAATTAAATATCATCCCTGGCTCCAGACCTGTCATGCAAAATAAAAGGCACTTTGGGGCTGAGAAGGACAAAGTTATTGCTGAGCAGGTCCGCGAATTATTGCATGCCGGGCACATCAAGGAGATACAGTTCCCTACATGGTTATCAAATTTGGTATTAGTGCCGAAGGCTATAGGGAAGTGGTGAATGTGTGTGGATTTTTGAGATTTAAACAAAGCTTCCCCCAAGGACTGTTATCCTTTACCCCAGATTGATCAGTTGGTGGATTCCACTTCCGGGTGCGAGCTTCTCTGCTTCATGGATGCATACCAAGGGTATCATCAAATCCCTTTGGCATAAGAGGATCAGGATAAGGTCAGCTTTATCACATCTGGAGGTACCTTTTGTTATGTAGTTATGCCCTTTGGATTAAAGAATATAGGGGCCACATATCAAAGGATGATGGATAAAGTATTTTGGGAGCAGATGGGGCGGAATGTGGAAGTGTATGTGGATGACATACTCGTGAAATCCAGAACCCGGGATTGTTTTATATCCGACTTGGAGGAAACTTTTGCCACAGTTCGGCAGTATGAGATCAAGCTGAACCCTGCCAAGTGCATGTTTGGGGTGAAAAGTGGCAAGTTCCTGGGGTTTGTAGTAACAAAGAGGCGAATAGAATTAAACCCGAAGAAGGTGAAAATGTTGAAGGAGATGCCATCACCAACATCTATCAGAGAGGTCCAGCGGTTAACCAGGAGAATCACAGCCCTGTCCCAATTCATAGCCAGGTCAGCTCATCGCAGTTATCAGTTTTTTCAAGTATTGCGCAAGGCCCAGAAGTTTGGATGGAATGAGCAGTGCGAGCTGGCCTTCCAGGAGTTGAAGGAACATCTGGCTAACTTACCTATCTTGGTTAAGCCAGAGCCGGGGGAAAGACTATGGATATATCAATCTACTATGGAGCAGGCGGTCAGAACTTTCTTAATAAAAGAGAAAAAGGAGATCAGAGACCTATGTATTATGTTATTCAGGCTTTGAAGGGGCCCGAATCCAGATATTTGAAGATTGATAGGATGGCTCTGGCCTTGGTAATAACAGCTCGGAAATTAAGACCCTACTTCCTGTCTCATCCGATCACTGTCCTTACCAACAGCCCTCTAGGGCGGGTTATGACTCATCTGGATGCCTCGGGAAGGCTTGTGATATGAATCTAGGAAGTGTTCAAAGATTCATATTTTTCCAAGAATTGTCTCTTAACTTGCCATCAAGACTTGAAGGGTTTGTAATTCATGGCAATAAAGTTAGAATTCTTGAAGATCATTTTGAAGGGTGTTATGGTGTTAATGAAGTCCTACAAGATCAAAACATTGAAGAATTTGATGTTCAGCAGGGTGCACCCGCGCCCATCGCCGAAGCATCGCGGGGCACCCGCGCCCTGGGAATCACTATTCAGGCGCACCCGCGCTATTCTATGGTGCACCCGCGCTGACCGCACTTACACACAGTACGGCATGTAGATATTTTGATATTATTTTCCTATTTCTTAGAAATCTAATTATACTAGGAAACTTTTAGGAGATATCTTTGATATCTTTATATATTATTTTGCTATATCTTTTATTATTTTGTAGTTGTATTATAAATACAACAAATACATTCATTATTGAATAATTAATAATTCAGATTCAGTTTATATACAAATTATTGAAATTCTCTCAAGAATTTTATTCAAAGCTTTGCTTTGTTCTTCAAATCAAACTTTTTTAGTTTAATTACTTGGATGCGTGTGTCGATTGATTTCTCACTGAAGATTGTCAGATACAAGTTATCTGAAGGTTTCTTTGGTTTCAATTGTCGTGATTTCTGTTGTTAATCGTACTGTCCATTAAAGGTGGAAAATCCAAAATCCTATCAATTTTACTTGTTTCAAAGATTTGGCAAAACTTTGGATCTTTTGTTTATTGATTAGAGGGTGTGATTCAAATTGTAATCGTGTTTGCTAATCTTACACATCAAGATTCATATCATTTGGTATCAAAACCAAGGTTTTGAATCAAGTACCATGAATTATAAAGAAGGAGAAAATTCGAACCTAGATTTTTCTAAGGTTCAAATGGAAGAATTCACCGAGATGATGAGAAAGGCAGTTAAGGATGTGCTTAATCCAATACATAAGAAATAGAGTAAGTTGGAATATGACTATGGTATTGGTAGAGGTGAAGAAAGTAGTAGGAGAGATTATGGGAGTAGGAGAGAGAGAAAAATCGATGGGTTTAGAGATGTTTATAGGCATGATGAGTTGTCCACATGGAGGTCGAATATAGAAGAAGAGATCGTGACTAAGCCCATGAGAAAGTCAAGGCGTAAAAATCCAAAACGTGAATATCAAGGTACATCTAAACTTTCAATTTTTCGTACTTGTGATATTGTATGCTTATGGTGTCTAGAGGTTGGGCATGATATTAGTTAACTAATGAGGTGATAAAAGTGGTGGATTCTCAAGTAGATGTTGAATCCAAAATTTTAATTGATGTTGAAAAATGTGAAGTTGAAGAAGTTAAGAAAATTAAGTATAAAACTTCATTGATTGATGATGTTAGTATTGAAGAGTCATCTAGTATTCTTGTAGTAGATGAGAGTCCTATTGATGTTCATAGTAAGATTAGTAATTTCTTGTTGGATGAGTCATGTAATCATTCTATTATTTCTTTGCAATTGAATCCAAAAGAATTTCTTGAGGATCAATTGGAATTCAAAATTTGAGTGATATGGCTGAAAGAAAGAGTGATAAAAAGAGTGTGATAGCCATGAACAAAGAAAATGAAAAAGACAAAGAAATAATTGAGGCCGAAAGAAAGAGTGTAGAAAAGAGTAAGATGGCCTTTGAGGTAAAAAAAAAAGTGGAAAGAAAATGAGTGGAAAGAGACAAAATTGTGAAGATGAAAATTTTGTTCAAATGAATAAAATCCAAAGTACTTATGTACAAAGAGGTTTTATCTCATTGTCATGATTTAGCCGGTTCAATCTCGAGCATTGTTTGTTCTTCTTTGCAGGACATTGGAGATATATTGAAGAGAAGACAAAGGAGATCTAATGTTAAAGTGAAGCACATGTTGGATCCATGTAGCGTTGAGCACACACAAGATAAGGAGCAAGATTTGAGGACAAATCTTTTTGAAGAAGTGGAGTCTGATATGAATCTAGGAGGTGTTCGAAAATTCATATTTTTCCAAGAATTATCCCTTAACTTTCCATCAAGACTTGAAGGGTTTGGAATTCATGGCAATAAAGTTAGAATGCTTGAAGATCATTTTGAAGGGTGTTATGGTGTTAATGAAGTCCTACAAGATCAAAACATTGAAGAATTTGATGTTCAGCAGGGCGCACCCGCGCTCGAGGACAGGCGCACCCGCGCCAGTCGCCGAAGCATCGCGGCGCACCGCGCCCTGGGAATAACTATTCTATGAAAACTCTCATGTCCCAGACAGCAAAAAAAATAAAATAATGCGACCAACAATACTAAATAACTAGACCGAGAAAGGAACGAGAATCAGAGGAAAAGATTCGACACTTCGAAAATCAAAAGATTAAGCAATTTCATATTTACATGCCTACAAATAATTCTATAAATCCATACAACATAATGAAAGTACTTAAACTTTTTAAAGTAAACTTTTGCAGAAGACTAGCATAGGTCGAAGGGATGTGTCGTGCCCGCATCGCAGTTTACTCGATAGTCTTTCCCATCGATCTCTACGATAATCTCACGTGCACCAAGTAGATGTAGTGAGCCTAGGGGCTCAACAAGAATATAGGGGAAATAACGAGTAATATATACATACATGCATACGCAATTAAAAATAACTTGTACGAAAAATACTTTTGTTTTGTGCCCTTACTTTAAACAAAAATTTCTAAACAGCAAAAGAACATGAATATAACATATGCATGGCTAAGTCTGACATAATCACTGTAACTGAATAATCTGTACTGAAACATGGTCATAAATGATTTGAACTGTAACTGTGAACTTAGATCCTTGAATTGTGACTCTGGTTTCGATCTAAATCATGGCTGCAGTGCACTATGCCGCAAGGAAGCCAGGATATCTCCCAACTCGTCTTGCCAATGTTTGGTATTGGAAGCCAAGATTTCTCTCAGCCCGTCCATACACGTCAGGTGCTAAGGGAAGCCAGAACGTCCCCCAGCCCGTCCATACACGTCTTTCTGTGGTCACAACCAACTCACTTTGTTCAAAATATTTTCTTTCCTTCTTGATTCATGGACTTAGCATGCATATTGTGATACATCGGTTCTAATCATCTAATCTCGGGTTAAACAATAACTAAGCATACAAGATCCAAGATTAAAAAGCAAATAAAAAAAATTTAAAATTTTCTATAAGCACTCACTGTTGTTGTCCCTAAGTGTTGCCAATACTGGAGGACAACACCAAACATGCATGTGCATTTTTTTTAGGACTTTAGGCATACTGCATACTCATAATGTTCTATGTTTTTCACTATTTGATGACACTGATCAACATTTTGTAGTTCTTCTGCAAAAATTTCTTTTTAGAAAACACTTGCCATGATAATGTGTTCTAACTAAAACCACGAAGTAGTTGAGGGATGTTCGTGTATTCCATGATCGTGTCCCATGTGAAAAGTGGTTTCACAAATCAAGAATACAAGTTGGATAAAATTTCAATGACCAATGTCTTGAAAATCAAATTAAAATCGGAAGAAAATTGGAAAAAGCTACCTAAAAGAGTCCAATGAATACCGTTCTTTTAGTGTGCAGGGTACCACTTTTGAACCAAAATAAAAAATAAGAATAACATGGCTCTGGAAGTGTGAAAAATTCAAAAATTATTTTGAAGACTACAGTGTTGTTGGGAAGTGTTGCCAATACTAGTGCTTAACACGTGCTGCACACACTTTGCATGCATTATATTGTTGATCTAATCTCATTACATTTTGTTTTAGACATAAATTGGGTCATGCATTTTGCATTTACTGTGATCATATCGTGCTCAAGGTTAAAAGTTCAAAGACGAACAAAATTGGAAAAATTGCCCAACTTGCTGAAAATTGAATTGTCTGTGATTGAACATGTTTTAGTGGAGTTAAAACTCGATGTGGAGTTATTTATTTTGGGGAATATTTATTTATTCTTAAGTGAGAGTTTTCAGGGTATCCTTAATTAATCAAATCTAATTTCCTTAATTAAAGAGATTTTTTTACCCGTTGAGGATTGTTACCGTTAGATGGAGATTTCAAGTCTGATATGATAGATAGTGATTTTTTTTACCGTTTGAACCCCTTATCCCTATATATTTCTAGCACTGTAGAAATTGATATTATCATATTCTATCATTCTAAACTCTCTTTGCAAAATACTCTCCGAAACCCTCACTCTAAATCGTTTATAATGGCAGGAAAATCCTTTGATTCTCACGATATACGATCGGAAATGGGTTACCAAGAGGATGAAAAGCCTTCGGAGGTCTTTTCTGAAAACCCTACTCTCGTGATTGTACCTGTTGCCATTCAACCTACACCATTGGCAGAACTTTCTCTAGGAGAACCCGGTAATGAAATCGACCTTGAGAATCCTCTTAATTTCTCAGTGTTGAATTGTGTGTTCCCAACATCGCCAATAGCAAGGAGGTCTAAGCGTCAAGTGGGTTACAACCCCGATTTTACTACAAACAAGAGATTTTGTGGAAAGGGGGAGACTTCTCGTCCTATTTTAGATGATCCAGATTTTTCATCTGGAGATGATTCTGTAGATCAAGATTTTGAGGTGGTTGCAAGACCAAAAACCTCTGTTGCTGAAAATACAACATCAAAGAATGAAGATTCTTCTACTGGTAATGACCAACTGATGAAGATTCTAGTGATGTGGCTTCTACTGAGAAAGAGCCATCTAGTGCTGCTGTTGTTGATGATTCCAAAAAGACAACCACAGAGGCTCCAGTGTCTACTGATGAAGAAATTTCTCTTGCCACATTCATGGCTAATATTCGGAAGTCCAAAGCTAAACCAGATGTATCCTCGTGAGTTTCATCTGATGATGATGAACCCGATGCTGAAATGGTGCAAGAATATGAGGATAATCGACCCCAGAAGTCTGATAGTTCATCTTCTTCGATTTCTGAGGAAGAAGATTATGAGGATGCTGCTTCTGATGATTCTAAGAGTTCCGAGAAACAAGTTGCTGATGACAGTGTTGCCAACACTGAGGAAAACACTGCTGAGGAATCTGACACTGAGATTGACTTTCTAAGGCTTACAATCTTCAGTTTTATTCTAAGGAATCTGTTGATGAATGGGAAGTTCTTTCTGGCAAAGATTGTTGGAAAGAAAGAAATATTGATGAAGCGTCCTTTGAAAAGCAGAACTTGGTGACTTTCTTGAACCAGCAGAAATTATATTCTACTGTCACCATTGCCGGACCATCACTACAAGAAAAAAGGGATACGACAACGGATATAATCCGTTGTCATAGGGGTCAAAAAACCGTTGTACTTTTAGGTGTTGTCGAAAATATAACATACAAAAATGGTTTATATCCGTTGTGGATTCCAACATATGACAACGGATATGCAACAGTTAATATCTGTTGTCGTACACACTATTTGACCACAGTTTATAACTGTTGTCCTAAGTAGGTGTACGACAACAGTTCTGCAACAGTTTAAATTCGTTGTCTTTTGAGACTTACGACAACAGTTTTGCAACAGGTTAAATCTGTTGTCGTTTCTTAAATAAAAATAAAAAAAATAATATACAAATTTTCAATATTATAAATCAATCAAAATTTAAAATTTTCAAAATAAAATTTAATATACAATTTTTCAGTATTACAAAACATCATATCAAAACAACAAACTTTACAATGGAATCCTGAAACTTCGCAGTTCATTCTTTGCTAAACACGTACAAGACACTTCACCTTAAAAGCATCGAAAAGATTTCTCAGGAATCTGCTTGGTTGCACGGTATGCATGTATTAGCCGCCTCCGTTGCCTTGAATATCTCATCTTTATGTGTAGCTTCAACCGTGTCTCTCTTCTCTTTTGCTGTGTGTATTAGTGCCGCCTTGTTTTTCACACTTTCTGCATAATATTCCTTCTTCTCTAGTTTTTCCTGTAGATTAAAAGTCTGGCTCAACATTTTATATTTATAACTTTCAAATTTTGTTCAGGATTTCATGTAAACCAAAAGTGATGATCATGAATAGCTTTATAGCCAAAATATTTACATTAGAAAACACGCAAATTTGAAGATATATGCAAACAAGCAAATCGAAGTTGAATGTTTTTACCTCAAGTTTTCTTTATTGGGCGTCCAAAGATGTCTTCTTGGTGTTCTCCCATGAATCTATATCTGCTGCCTTCTATTGAGCCCTGTTCCATCACACTAAATTGTGATCACAATCTCAAACAGATCCAAGTAGTTTCATACAAAAAAAATTTACATAAATCACTCAAAGCAAGAATTCACCCCATCGGAATCCATTCTTTCCCATATTTCATCGCTGAAACACGAGTTCATACAATTTTTCACAAGAAATTTAGAAGTGATATCCGGAGAAATCAGAGACTTACTTGTTCTCCACTTTGCTTTTTTAATTTTCCTCCCAAGCCTACGACAACTTCTTGTCACCTTTGAATTTTGCAAGAGCAATATCTGTAAAATATTTCAGACACAAGTCATTCCCATTTTAATCTAAAAAAATTCACTTGTTCCTTCAATAAATAAAACCATGACACCTATTAGCACTTCTCTGATCAAAAGCATAACTTTAAGAGCTATGATTTTTTCCTCTACTTCCAAAGAATCACCTCTAACATATAGCACAAGTAAGATGATATAGTTATTCAGAACAAGAGCAACATTTAAGACTTATGTTTTTTTTCCTCTACTACTAATTCAAAAGAGGAAATCCTTAATTATGCTTTTTTGCAAGTTGCCTATAAAAGTTAACATAATTAATTCGACAGAAATTCGGTTGGCAGATCAGAAGTTTGGGTCTATAAAAGAGAACGCTCCAGATAAAAAAACGGGATATACCGATAGTCAATAGCCTGTTTAATGAGTGAGATCAATCTTGTTCTAACTAAATCATAAGCACTCAAGAAGCCACTATGAATCAGCAAATTTAAGAAGCAATTGCATGCTAATAACCGTGGGTCCAATAAATGCAGTTGCCAAACTGAAGCTAACAACCTAAATAGTACCTATACTTCTTGCTTAAAATCACCACCTAACCTTTCAGGATTTATCCTGTAGAAGCGTACAGAAGATCAGAAATATTAACTTTAAGCAAGCATCCAAATATAGTGCTTCTAAAGGCATCATCTTCATCGGAAATTTCTTGGGTAAGTGCTTCACATTTATTTACAACAGCTTCATGTTAATGGATTGAAGAGAAGCATTTGCCACAATAAATACATGATTGAAAGAAAAGAAAGCAGGATTTTTTTTTAAATCGATGCATTACCCCGAAGGAACTAGCATCAAATATGTCCTCAGATCCTTCCAGCTTGTATGGATGGAAAAAATGTCAGCACATCAGCAAGGAAAACAGACAATACTTGGTGTACTGATCGGCAAAATAGCAAACCTACTTGTTCTGTTCCCTTGAAAGCTATTATCAATCTTTTTTGTTCTAGGATCTCTCCAAATTGCTACCTGCATCCCTTATAAAGTATATGATCACTAAAAAGCCTAAAAAGAACCTTTACTTGGTGAAAATAACATCATTACCAAATTTGAAAAATTGATGAAGGCAATAACTAAAGACACGCTATATTGTGCATCTGCATACTATCATGAAAATATAATAATGTTCCTAAAAGCACAAAAACATAACCATAAAATTCTTGTAGGTAGGAAAACAGACGGAAAGATACTCCATTGAAAATTATCTCAGGCGGGAATAGATATGTCTAAATGAAAAGAAACCTCTACCGTTCCTGGGAAAGAAGAAACTAAATCTTAAAACCCGAACGAAACCGGATGCCGAGTTGGTAAAAGCTTACCATGTTGCGGTGTAGACATCATAAAATTTATCATACGCCTTATTAAAATGGTAATGACAAACTAAAATATCTCTATTACCCAAGTTAGAACCTATACAAGACTTCGAAGGGTATATACCTTCATTACTGGACAGTTCAATGCCTTTCCAGCCTCCACAATTGCTTTTCCAGTTGGATGAAGGGTATTGAATTCAACTCCAGCAACCAAATTCATAATATCAGCTTCAGAAAACTTATGTAGATTCTAAAATTAATCAACAAGTTAAAACATCATAACAAAGAAAAAACCTACAAGTAAATGAAAACAGGTTTAACATTTAGAAAGTGGTGTTTCACTCAACAAAAATACAACATAAATTTTACATCTCAAATCACTAGGAGAGAAAGAAAATCAAGAAACTAATTTAAATTTACAAAATTTATCTACTAATTTCACCACTGTCTAAAGATTAAAGTGCATACAAAAAAAAAAGAAATAAAGACAAAAATACTAACAGATCATCGACTCCAAAAACGGGAAGCAATAATTATCAAAAAAAAAACACAAGAAAAATAGTAAATCGTCACCTCAATACCAGCAAGAAGAAATCACACAGATTCACTGAACAATTCAATGCCTTTGCAGCCTCTGCAATTTCTTTTCCACAATTATACAGATCTAATGCATAATAGCCACAATACAACAGAAGGTTCTGAAGAAAAATGCATTTAAAAAAAATTATTCATAAATATGTAAACATGATAACAAATTAAAATTTACTTTTCAGCCAATGTCTTCAACTGGGTGTATTCCTAAAAATTAAATTAAAAGATTTCACTCAAAGGTCGTACTTATGTAACAAGCTAAGTCATCTAGTACCTGAACATAAGTATTGGTGTAAGGGTTGGAGATATGGAGAGGTATCCAACAGGTTTCGTCCATGAATTCTTTGTATCTACTCCCATCTTCCTTCAAGGGCGAAGCAGCCACCACAGAGGCAGTGTAGATAAGCCTTCTCACTGTTCCTGATCCGATACAAAGACTTGTAGTGCTCTTAGTTGAATCAACAATCACATCCACCGTATTGTCGTGCTGTCCAAATCAATCATATATATATATATATATATATATATATAATTTTCTGCTTGAAACAAATTAAATGGGATATTGAAATATATAAATCAAAAATTAAAGGAAAGACCTTGAATCCCGTAGAGTGGAGCAATGGTGTCGCAACATGGAAAACAAACTTACATCTTGAATCGCTTCCTCGAATTCCTCCGGTTTATAAAGATCAGCCACAAAAGGATTCAATCTTGTGGCTGCCCCATGAAAACTCTTCAAGATTTCTATCTTAGGATCATAATCTATTCATCATCCTTTGGTAGTATAAGGTGACAAAAACTATTCAAAGCATAAGAATAGAAGTAGAGCTTCTAAAATTACAAGAACAAGAAACTAAGACGACATAAACTGGCAGGATCAAAGTTCGAAGCAATCAAAACTAATCCCAGGAAATAATACTATATATTATACATTTAGCAGCCAACAATGATTGGTCAGTCCAACTAAATAGCATGTGCTTTAATTCAAATATCTATCAACAAATCTAGCACAATGAAGCAATTAGAAAGCAGGGGAAATATCAAGTTGAAACAAGCAACAACTTAATGATATTCAGATTTTTATGTCATTAGATAAAAAGATAACAGCAAGTACTTTGCTAAAAAGTGCTATCTTAACCTCACTTGTTGGGGAAAAAATAGCACACACCACTGGGGTCCAAATTGCAAAAAATTACATAATGTAAATAAAATAAGCAAAATGATCTTGGGGAATTTGAAGCAAGTTTAAACTTAAAAACTGAAGAAAACATACGAATCGCCTGATGTTCAACACAGAGTCAATCGCTATTTTATTTTCTTTCTCTATTGCTTCAATGGCTGCTCTACATTTTGCTTTCTCCATCTCTGAAAGTGCCAGGGCAGTCTCTTGAGCCAGCCAGCCATGCCTGCTCGATACAACTCATTTCACCTTGCTTCAGCTGCTGAAGTTCTGCAGCCTAATTAATTAAATTTTCCCTTCGTTTATTGTTTCTTCAAGGACTGTCCAAATAATCATATGACAGAGGCAGGGTAAAAGGAAACGAATCCAAAGAAACAAACATAAAATAAGATTATATGAAGCTAAGAATCAAGTACAACTTTTCGCATTTGCTGCATTATTTTTTCTTACTTTTTCCCCATAATTCTCTATTTCCCTTTATTCAGGTTCCTCCCTAAACTGCCCATACATTTTCAGCCTTTGCCTTTCTTTGGAACTCTCCCTGTGTAGCCCCAACATTTTCTTGAGCCGCAAAGCATTTGTCAACTAAAAATCTACCATATGATAATCGGGTAGCCACTTACTGAAGCGACGAAATCGAATTTCATTAAGAGCTGAAGTTATCTAAAAAAACTACAAGAAAATCACCTTTTTTTAGGAGTCTTCATAGCTCAAATACTCTCTGGCCAGATTGTCAAAGTGGTTTGCATAAAACTTGAATGTTTCCTGGGAGAAAAAGATCAAGAAAACTTGAATGCTCCTGTCCTACAAGATCTGCAATGTAAGGAACATGAAATAAGACAAGCTCAAGGGGCAGAGAGAAGATAGAAAAGATGGGATTCCACAACAGCTCAAGCTGTTGAACCCCAGCCGTTCTTTCAATCTCTTCTTCCTACTCATCGTAGGATCGACACCATCCATTCTCTCTCTGCACAAATCCAGTATAGTTCTCGCCCCTCTCTGTATCTCTATCTTCAATTTTTCACATCAATAAGAAATTTCACATAAAAAAAAACCTCGATATTTAAGTTGTGACAAAAATGCAGTCTCGACTAGACAAGTAATTTCACATCAAAATAAAGCATAGCAACAAAATAGTTTGAAGTTTCGTGGAGTACCTGCCAAACTCTGTCGCTACTCTGCTATGGCATGGTTTTTTAATCCATTCACATTCACAAGAAAATTGGCAGGAAGAGATCGAAAAAATATAGAGAAAACTGAGAGGCCTCAAATCTATGTCGTTGGAATCATTTTTCCTCTGCCCAGCTTGAGTTTCCTCTTCTTATTGACATTTAAAGACCACGCGACCAGAAAAATTCATGCTAGAGTTCCTTAAAAGATTCCATAAAAGAACAAAAAATATAAATGAGAAGAAAATTAAAAGCACTAACTTCTCGCAAATAACAGGGGCCGAATTTGAAGATTCAGGTCGACATTCCTTGATACATTGGCATCAACACGATGGTTATGACAACCCAAGCGTACTATTACCCAAACATTTAAGGGGCAATTCTATAACCTTCAAGCGCAGACAGGAGGGGGAATTCAAGGGGGGGCGGTGAATGAAAGAGTGGTAGTGGGTGGAGATGGGTGGGTGGTATTTGAGCTTGGGTGGAGGAAATGGAAGGAGCGGAGTGGAGAAGAGGGGCGGGGCGGAGAAGAGTGGCGTGAGCTCTGAGGAGAAGGGCGACTAGGGTTGGGTTTTGGAGAGAAGAGTGAGTTAGCTGTGAGAGTGAGAGAAAGGAATTAGGAACGTGTATTTCTTAAAATTAAAATGAAAATAAAATTAAAATGAAACCACAACGGATTGAGTAAAGTGTGGTCTTAGATGACATAAATCAACACAAAAGAACAACGGATATAAACAACTGTTGTCGTATAACATCAAATACACGTTCATAGACAACAGTTATTAAAAATCGTTGTCATAGGAAAAAAAAACCCGCTCATAGACAATGGTTATTTAAAACCGTTGTCTTTTACCTATTAAAGACAACGATTTTTAAAAAACCATTGTCTTTGAGCGGGTTTTTTGGACATATAACAACGATTTTAAATAAAACTGTTGTTAAAGAGTAAAATACAACGGTTTTTTCTGAAAACCGTTGTCTTTATAGTGTTGTGTATGACTATATTTGTTGTAGTGCATTTTCAAGAAGAGTTGTGTTAGAGTTTTACTGCAATCTGAATACAAGGACTGGAGATGAAGAATCGTTTAAGTTTGGAAGAGTGTACATCTGGGGAAAGGTGTATGATTTCGATCCTATTCTGATCAATGAGCATTACAATACTTCTGATGTAGAAGATGATGCAGTATCTGAGGATATTGATCAAATCACTAAGGTGATCACTGGAGGAATGGTTCAAAATTTTCTTCTGCATCCGGACAGGTTGTCAGCTGCAAAGCTTACTTATTTCTTTTCTGTGCTTCACAAGATTGCAACAAGGAACTGGACGCCATCTACCAATACAAAAGTGGTTACTAGACTACAATCCCTTGCGCTATTTTCCATTAGAACTCAAGCTCCTCTGGACTTTGGAAAGTTGGTGCTTGACAATATCATGTCTTTTAGAGAAGGTGGTTGGAAAGTAACTAAGTTTCCTTTTCCTTCATTGATCTATGGTATGCTGGAATCTCAAGGCTTCAAGAAAGAGGATGATGAAGAGTTGATTGGAGGAGATGAGCTTCTCAAGATTGCACCTGGTTTGCTGAAGGGAAATAGGAAGATTGATCTACCATGGACTGGTGTTGTACCCAGTATTGCCAACACTGAGTCTGTTCCACTCATGATCATTCATAATACTGCTTTTCTTATGTTGAATTTTACTGCAATTCGCGCTCAAATTGCTCATGCTGAGATGAATATTGCTCAAGCCAAAGATGATATTGAGTACTATGAAGCTTTTTTAGCTGAGTACCGGACTAAACTTGGACTACCAGGGCCCTCTGGACAAAAAGGGGGAGTAGGATCAAGTGCTGATCAAGCTGAAGAAGAAAATTTTTAGATTGATTTTATGATTTTTCTTATCCTTATCTCTTATCTTTGTTTTTGCTCTGAGTTCGTAATATAATTCTGAGTTGATTAGTTTGTGCTTCTTATTACTCTCTGATTTGCTACTACACTAATTGCTACTCTGATCTAGTAAGTGTTGAGAGTCAGTGTTGCCAACACGATCACACAACACTTTGATTTGAATTGATTAAATTCAGGGGGATCTTTAGTTGTATATTTGAGGGGGAGTTATTTGCACTTGTGTGTGTGTTTTGTCCAGAAAGACAAAAAGGGGGAGTTTGAAAGAACATGTAGTGCACATATCTTTTAAATTATTTCCTTATTGCATTCAATTTCTACATTTATAGTTTTTCCTTTCTTAGACAAGTTTTAAATTTGGTGATATTTATTATTACTTCATGGAATTATTTGATTTCTGATTATAAATTGTTTTCATGCTTTAGGATCTTATTTATGAAAATATATTGAAGATCTATTTAAGGAGTGCATGGACCGATCATAATGCACGAGAGATAGGAGAGACAAGAGAGTGAATGGTAGAGAGCAAAATTCACAGATAAATTACTGAAGAAATTCTGGAGAGTTGAAGATCGATCATTGAAGAATTTTTGAAGAAAATACTACTGCAACGTTGTGTTGCCGAGTAGTATTGGAAACACTGAAGAACACACGAGTAAAGTGTTGTTCTGAAAGTGGTTCTTTGGTTTTTTCGTTTTTCGGTTTAGAACTTCCAATTGATGTTTTATTCTAGTTCTTACTAGTTTTTAGGAAGTCATTTATTTTCTCAATCTGTTGAGAAAAGTAGATTTTTCATAAACAATCGCTAGTTGGTTTTTGTAAACTGATTTGATTTTCTAGTGATTATTTCGCAATGAGGCATCACACAATTATTTAATACTTGTGCATATATATTTGTGTGTTATTCACTTTTACTGTTATTCCATTGCTTAGTGTTTTCTTGAAGTGTTGACAACACAGAAAGATAACACAAACTTTTAAAGTCAAAAAGTTATTTCTGGTATTTCTGTGATTTCAGACTGTAAGGCCCAAAAATATTAAGTTCTGAATTACGGAATTAAAGATTTAAATACCGAATATTGGAAAATATTCAATTGTATTATTTATGGAAATTAGAGATTTAATTTCCGAGTCGACAATATTTAATTTGAGAATTTACGGATTTTAAGATTTAAATTCCGGGATTCTTAAATTAAAAGAATAATATATTTGAATTGAATATTTTGGAATTTAAGATGGAAATTCCATGTTCCAGGAATTGAAGAGGATTTAATTCGGAAATGAAACTCGAGCAGGGACTGTTTTGCAAATATCAAAGTTTCGAGGGCTAAAAATGCAATTTTCAATAATCCGAGAATATCTAATTTTATAATTTTTTGAGTTTAGAATTAAATTCTAATATTCTTGAATTATTTAGGATTGAAATTGAATTAAATGATTGGTTGAGGACTAAATCGCAATTAAGGAAGAGTTGAGGAGCCAAAGTTCAATTTCCCTTGCAAGTGGAAAATCACACGTGTGTGATATACATACATCAGTGTATTTGATTGTTGAATCAGCAATATTCAGCAGCTAAGAACCGAGAGGAGAGAAATCAGATTTCCAAGTATTGTTCTTTATCTTTAAATGTCGATATCTTTTGCTCCGTTCGTCCTATTTGAATTCCGAAGATAGTTCTGGAATCCTTGCGACGAGAGCTACGAATTGATGTAAGTTTTTCTTCTGTTCCAGCATATTTTGAAATGTGTATGTTGGAAGAAATCTTAAGCAAGCATGAATATGTGTTCTTGAGATTGTATGCGCTACCGTATCGAATTCGGTTTGAATTAGGATATGGGTTTGAATGTTATATTATCTTCTAGCTTAAGTTCAAACAATTATGCTTATGATATGCTGGTTTATTGATGATATTGAAAGAGTGGGTGCCCGGTGAGCCAACTTGTGGCTAAGGGCTTTGATGACTCTTTGTATAAACAATCTTTTGTTTAATATAATTTACACTTTTATTAATGGCAATGACTTTATCTTTCTTCATATTGTTATATTGTGATATACTATTGTTGTTTTGATGAAGAACTTGAATATACTATAGTGTATGTAAGATGTGGTAGAACATGGGGATGTATATCATGAAACACATCTTATAGTCACTGTATATTCTAAACTGTTCCTAGTCGATTGAGCCGTCCGATAATAAGGATAAGGATCGCTCGAGTTTGAGACTAGAATTTGCGATGCAGAGTACCACGTGTCATTGGTAAGGAACATAGAGATGTTCGAAGCATGCAAATGGATATTCATACGATGAATGATCGAACTACCCTGTTCGGACTTTCCAAGTGGTTATCACTTATCGAGTGGATAAAGTCCGCGGTTTTGGTTGTACACCATTAGTCCTTACTACTTGAAACATCATTGAGACTCTATATGCTAGTACTGTGCTTTGACTCGTTTACCGACTCTATTGGGGTCATCAGGTGTCGGGATTGGGTACAGTTACAACACATATAGGAGTCGATGCTTTGTTGTCAAGGATTCACCACATACTTGCGAGTGTGGATATCCTATGCGATCTGAGGAGATATTAGTGTGACGAATCTCTGGCCAGAGTACATGATGTGTTTTAAGAAATGGTTTCTTAGTAGCACAGGCGATGTCACTATTTGATCTTCAAGATGTATTGCATAGTTATCGAATCTCGAACGACTCTCGATTTACCAATGGTTGTTGATTCGATCGGGATATATGGATGAAGGGACCGTACTGTACGCTAACCAAAATCTATTGGTTCTTGCAGGCACTATCAGTGATACCTAGGGAATCATGGGGCGATGTTGCTAGGCGCTCTTACCATGATTCGATGGGCAAGTCGGAAATCGTTGTTCCGAGTCACAAGGAGTTGTGAGCCCACGGCTAGCTGTATCCCTGAACCATTGAGGGTCACACAGAGTAATGAATTTTTAATCCCCGTTGAGATAGTTAAATTTAAAGAGTTAAATTTAATGAACAAAGAAGTTGGACTTCTTATTTAAGAGTAGAGGAGTAAGATTTCCTAAAATGACATAGGGATGGACATTTTTGGAAATCACTGAATTCGGATTTAGAAAAATTTATCTTGACTTTAAAAGGTGCAGAAATGGTTTCTGTGCACATTGGTGAAATCGGTTTATCAATCGGAGTCATGATGAATTTTATATTAATTTCTGAACATGCGGGCTTTGCTTGTCGGGCTTGAACATATGACTAATGGGCCCTAAGCTGTTAGCGGCCTACATTATAAATAAGTTATTGCAGTACAGAAATTACACACAACAGGTCACAATTTTTCGAAAAACCCTAGTATTTTTCTCTAACAGTGGCCGCCCCCCTCCCCTCTGCTCAGGAAAATCCAGCCTGCGAATTTTGAATTTGCAGTCTGGTTTAACGGATCAAATTCGTTAATTCTCTTCGTAGAAACTTCTGATAGATTTTCTAGTGCAATCTATCAGAGGGATTAAATCTCTGTTCGTGGACCTGATTGAAGAACAGTTCGTCCATCAGTTCCTGGGAGATACAACAAGAGCAGAGCAATCTGTTGGTGTCCATAATCTCGATTCGAGATTGGAGGTAAAAATTTATAATTGTTATTTAATTTTTACACACACACAATTTAATCGTTAAGTTTTGATACCCATTATGGAATCGTTCCATATAAAATATTTTAAACTTCCGCTGCACCGGGTATCAATCCTGATTGATCTGATCGCCGTTCTCCAACAGTGGTATCAGAGCCAGGTTGCTCAGATCAAGCGATTAAATTAATCGATTGTACAAAAATTTTTAAGCCTCGGTTTTTGAAACAAAATAAATATTTTTAAAAAATAAAAAAAAAATTTCGGGCAAAACCCGGGCAGCGATTGGATCGCTGCCCGGGGGGGTGAAGCGATGGTCGCTGCCCCGGGCAGCGCACGGCGCTGCCCTAGGGGCAGCCGGGCTGCCCGGCCCGAGCCCCTTTGGGGCGCGGGCAGTCCGGGAGTGTCCCGGGCGGCCCGCAAAAAATTAATTTTTAATTTTTAAATTAAAATTTTAATATGTTAAAATTCTATTTTTGGTCCGTTCAAAAATTGTTTTTGATTGGTCCACGAGGCATCGGATCGAATTGTTCGAGTCCGAAATTTTTAAAATTGATTTTTGGATAAATTTGAATTTTTGGAAAATTTAAATATTTTATCCGTTAAATTGAATTTTGAAATTAATTATTTTTGGTACAATTGATGATAAGATATGATCTTATGGATATATTGAGTAAAATATGATTTTATGTATAAAATTGGATTTTATATGTAAAATATGATTTTATTTGATAAAAAGATAAAATATGATTTTGTATGTAAAATAAGATTTTATATATGGAATATGATTTTATCCTTTTAAATTTAAATTGTCATTGCATGTTATCCAATAAATTAATTTTGAATTAAATGTTATTGGATAAGGATGATCGATTGCCATGACCAATTTTGTAGGTGTATGTTAGGAATTTACATTTGTTTTTATTGTTGTTGGATTTATTAATGGGCCCGGTTTATGGCCCAATATGAATTGTCATATGTAATAAAAGTGGGCTTGGTTTATGGCCCGTTCCCACCCCTTAAAAATGTATCCCCTACTTGTCATTGTTATTTATTGTAAATACATTAGATTTAGTGGGAGATGAAGATTTGAAGACGGAGGTGGGCCCAGCAGATAATAAAGACAGAAGAAATGTAAATTGAAAGCACAATGTAATAGGATTGCATTGCATACCTGCATATTACCTAGGATTGAACTAAGACTCGTGATTGGCAACCACGGGTCGATTAGAAATGGAATCGATCATCCTATATAATATATGATATTATTGTTGTATGCATGTTTTAGACAAAATTGTGTGAATCCGGCAAGCATACAAAATTTTAAAATGATGAGACAAATTTTCAAAATTAAAATCCCTATGATTTAAAATTGATATCAAGATAAATAAAGGAAATTTAAAATTGTTTAAATGTTCCTACCTTCCATCAACGATCAATGTATGAGATGCTATCCGCGGATACGGTCCGGCTCATATTATTGGGGGGGCCCGTTCGTCGGAAAGCTGTACATTGGATCGACACATGTTGTAAGTTGGGTGGAACTCCCATGGGATCGGCTCATATTATTGGGGGATCCACATGGCGACCGTCCATCACAACTTAATATTGATGGGTCATCTTGACATGTCACAATAAACGGCGTCATATTATTGGGCCCTTATTTGACATGAGGTAAAAACGTGGAGGTTGCTTTGGAAGCAATTGGGCTCTACCTTTTGAAAATTATGGTTGGATGATATTATTCGGGACCATAGTTTGTCAATTGGACTCCATGCTCTCACTAAAAAAAACAGTTTCCCGTTTTCACTAGAGGGTAGTGAAATCGTTAAAATAGTGGGAGTGAGATTCATAAAATAAATTTCGCCTATTTTATGTCTTAGTAAATTAATTAAACAATCACTGATATTTGTCTGTTTCTTTTCAGTATTTCATAAAGATGAATTCGCGTAATCCACTTTTCTCGATCCTCGAACAAAATAAATTGACTGGCGCAAACTATACGGAATGGTTCCGTAAGTTGAAGATTGTCTTGACTTCGGAGAAGATTCTCTACGTGTTAGATAAATCTCCTCCGAAGGAAGCACCAGCTGACATAAGTCCGGAAGAGTTAGCCAAACATGATACATGGTGGGATCATGATATCAAGGCCAAATGCTATATGCAAGCCTCGATGTCTGATGAACTCCAGAGGCGATTTGAGGACACCGTGAATGCTGCTGACATTCACGTACAACTCAAGGAACTTTTTGGGGCTCAATCGAGGGCTGAAAGGTTCGCTACTGTAAAGGAGCTAATGACGTGTCGCATGCGTGAAGGGACTTCGGTCCGTGATCATGGGGTACGAGTGATTTGGCTCATACAGAAGTTGGTAACCCTTGATTTGGTGTTGGAGCATGAACTCAACGTGGACTTACTACTTCTATCTCTTCCTTCTTCGTTTGACGGATTTGTGGTGAATTTCAATATGAACAAGATAGAGGCCTCCCTTGAAGAGATGGTCAATATGCTTGTAACATATGAATCCACTTTAAAGAAGGATAAACCGGCTTTCTTGGTTGCTCCTCTTCTTCTGCTAAGAAGGGGCCAAGTACAAAGGGTAAGAAACGTTCTGCCCCACCCAAGAAAATCGAACCCGAGAAGAAGTACAAGACAAAGGCTTCAAACATGGAAAAGTCCAAGGATGTTTGCCCTTACTGCAAGAAGCCCGGTCATTGGAAGCGTAACTGCAAGGAATATAGAAAGCAGTTGCGAACTGCGAAGGTTATGTTCTACATTGAAATAAATGTTTCTCTTAATACTACTTCTTGGGTATTGGATACCGGATGTGGATCTCACATTTGCAATGATTTGCAGGTGATGACAAGAAGTCGCAGGCTTAGAATGGGTGAGACCCAGCTGAGGCTCAGAAATGGTTCCAGAGTTGAAGCTAAAGCTGTGGGAGATATTTATTTAATTTTGCAGAACGGTTTTAAGTTACTTTTGAGAGATGTTTTATTTGTTCCAGATTTGATTAAAAACATTATTTCTGTTTCTATGCTTGATAGAGATGGTTATTCTTGCAATTTTGTGAATGGGATTTGCAATATTTACAAGAATGAATGTTTGATTGGAAATGGACAACTTGAAAACGATCTATATAACTTAAAATTAAAAGACGTTCCAATAAATTATGTTGATAAACCGGCAACAACAAACAAAAGGAAAATCGATAGTCAAAACCCGGCAAACCTTTGGCATGCTAGGCTAGGTCATATTTCCTCAAGGAGGATGAACAAGCTAGTGGGAGAGGGCATGTTTGATATGTCTGATATTAAATTTCTACCTACTTGTGAGTCCTGCCTGAAAGGAAAAATGACTAAATCTCCTTTTAAGGGGAAACCTGAGCGTAGTCAAAATCTGTTGGATTTGATCCATACAGACGTTTGTGGTCCATTTAGAATTGGTACTCAATATGGACACACCTACTTCATTACCTTTACTGATGATTATTCTAGGTATGGGTATTTATATTTAATGAAATATAAGTCTGAAGCATTTGAAAAGTTCAAAGAATTCAAGGCTGAAGTAGAAAACAAGCTAGGTAAAAGTATTAAAGCACTTCGATCGGATCGAGGTGGAGAATACTTGAGTACCGAGTTTTTGGACTATCTGAAAGAGAATGGGATTCTCTCTCAGTGGACTCCTCCAATGACACCAAAGCTGAATGGTGTATCGGAGCGTCGTAATCGAACTTTGTTGGACATGGTTCGATCCATGATGAGCTTCACTGAGCTTCCACCTTCGTTTTGGGGCTATGCGCTTGAAACGGCGGTATTGTTGTTGAACAACGTCCACACCAAAGCAGTGGACAAAACTCCATACGAGTTATGGAATGGCAAAGCTCCTTAGTATTCATACTTGAGGATTTGGGGATGTCCTGCTTACGTGAAGCAGACAGTGGGAGATAAGTTGGATAGTCGATCCACCTTATGTTATTTTGTAGGGTATCCGAAGAATTCAATCGGATATTATTTCTATCATCCTGCTGAAACAAAGGTGTTTGTTTCAAGGAATGCCACCTTCTTGGAGAAGGAGTTCTTATTGGATAAGAAAGGTGAGATGATGGAACTCGAAGAAATTCGAGAAGAACCCGAAATACAAAATAACGATCCTACACCTCAGGAACCATTGATAGACACGCCTATACCTAGAAGATCCGAGAGGACTTCTAGACCTCCTATTCGATATGGTCTTCTTCTTGAAGGGGATCAAGATGAACCCGATATTGGATGTGATCCAAGAACTTCAAGGAAGAAATTTCTGATGCGGATTCAAATTTATGGCTTGAAGCTATGCAGTCGGAAATAGATTCGATGCATACAAACCAAGTTTGGTCTTTAGTAGATCCTCCCGATGGAATTGTTCCAATAGGGTGTAAATGGATCTACAAGAGAAAGCTTGGGCCTGATGGTAAGGTATTGACCTACAAGGCACGATTAGTGGCGAAAGGTTATACTCAAAGACAAGGAGTTGACTATGATGAAACCTTTTCACCAGTTGCAATGTTCAAGTCCATAAGAATTCTTATTGCCATAGCTGCTTGGTATGACTATGAGATATGGCAAATGGATGTGAAGACTGCTTTTCTTAATGGAGACATTAAGGAAGAAATCTATATGACGCAGCCTGAGGGATACACATCCATGGGAAGCAAGCATAAGGTATGCAAGCTTCAGAGATCAATCTATGGTCTAAAACAAGCATCAAGAAGTTGGAACCAGAAATTTGATGAAACAATAAAGGATTTTGGTTTCATCAAGAACCCGGAGGAACCATGCGTGTACAAGAAAGTAGTTAAGGATGCTGTGACATTCTTAGTACTTTATGTTGATGACATCCTACTCATTGGGAATGACGTAGGGATGTTGCAGTCAACAAAGATATGGTTATCAGGTAGATTCTCGATGAAGGATTTGGGTGAGGCATCCTATATTCTAGGGATACAGATCTATAGAGATAGATCTAAGAGAATGATAGGACTCACTCAATCAACCTACATCGACACCATATTGAAACGGTTTTCAATGGATGGGTCCAAGAGAGGACATCTACCCATGTGTCATGGAGTTTCTCTATCCAAGTCTATGTGTCCCAAGACTGATGAAGAGATAGAGAAAATGACACATGTACCATATGCATCAGCCATAGGTAGTATCATGTATGAGATGATATCTACCAGACCGGATGTAGCATTTGCTCTGAGTGTCACGAGCAGATATCAAGCTAATCCCGGTCAAATGCATTGGAAAGCCGTGAAGGACATTTTTAAGTACTTACGAAGGACTAAGAATATGTTCATGGCATATGGAGGAAGAGAACTAAAATTGGAAGGCTATACCGACTCTAGCTTCCAAAGTAACGTGGATGACTCGAAGTCAACCTCTGGATTTGTGTTCATGCTCAATGGCGGTGCTGTCTCTTGGAAGAGTTCCAAGCAGGACACCACAGCGGATTCCACCACTGAGGCAGAATACATTGCAGCATCAGCTGCTGCTAAAGAGGCCGTTTGGATGAGGAATTTCGTCCAAGAGTTGGGCGTCATTCCTGAAGTTGTTGGTCCAGTCCCGGTGTACTGTGACAACACGGGTGCCGTTGCTCAGGCAAAGGAACCAAGTTCTCATCAAAGATCCAAACACGTACTGAGGAAATACCACATCATCCGGGAGATTGTGGAAAGAGGAGACATCACTGTCGAAAGAGTGGCCTCTGCAGACAATATCGCTGATCCACTTACTAAGCCCTTGCCAGGACCATTATTTGACAAACATCGCGAAGCAATGGGTCTACGTAGTATGACTAGTTGGCTTTAGGGCAAGTGGAAGATTGAAAGAGTGGGTGCCCGGTGAGCCAACTTGTGGCTAAGGGCTTTGATGACTCTTTGTATAAACAATCTTTTGTTTAATATAATTTACACTTTTATTAATGGCAATGACTTTATGTTTCTTCATATTGTTATATTGTGATATACTATTGTTGTTTTGATGAAGACCTTGAATATACTATAGTGTATGTAAGATGTGGTAGAACATGGGGATGTATATCATGAAACACATCTTATAGTCACTGTATATTCTAAACTGTTCCTAGTCGATTGAGCCGTCCGATAATAAGGATAAGGATCGCTCGAGTTTGAGACTAGCATTTGCGATGCAGAGTACCACGTTTCATTGGTAAGGAACATAGAGATGTTCGAAGCATGCAAATGGATATTCATACGATGAATGATCGAACTACCCTATTCGGACTTTCCAAGTGGTTATCACTTATCGAGTGGATAAAGTCCGCGGTTTTGGTTGTACACCATTAGTCCTTACTACTTGAAACATCATTGAGACTCTATATGCTATTACTGTGCTTTGACTCCTTTACCGACTCTATTGGGGTCATCAGGTGTCGGGATTGGGTACAGTTACAACACATATAGGAGTCGATGCTTTGTTGTCAAGGATTCACCACATACTTGCGAGTGTGGATATCCTATGCGATCTGAGGAGATATTAGTGTGACGAATCTCTGGCCAGAGTACATGATGTGTTTTAAGAAATGGTTTCTTAGTAGCACAGGAGATGTCACTATTTGATCTTCAAGATGTATTGCATAGTTATCGAATCTCGAACGACTCTCGATTTACCAATGGTTGTTGATTTGATCGGGATATATGGATGAAGGGACCGTACTGTACGCTAACCAAAATCTATTGGTTCTTTCAGGCACTATCAGTGATACCTAGGGAATCATGGGGCGATGTTGCTAGGCGCTCTTACCATGATTCGATGGGCAAGTCGGAAATCGTTGTTCCGAGTCACAAGGAGTTGTGAGCCCACGGCTAGCTGTATCCCTGAACCATTGAGGGTCACACACAGTAATGGATTTTTAATCCCCGTTGAGATAGTTAAATTTAAAGAGTTAAATTTAATGAACAAAGAAGTTGGACTTCTTATTTAAGAGTAGAGGAGTAAGATTTCCTAAAATGACATAGGGATGGGCATTTTTGGAAATCACTGAATTCGGATTCAGAAAAATTTATCTTGACTTTAAAAGGTGTAGAAATGGTTTCTGTGCACATTGGTGAAATCGGTTTATCAAACGGAGTCATGATGAATTTTATATTAATTTCTGAACATGCGGATGCGGGCTTTGCTTGTCATGCTTGAACTTATGACTAATGGGCCCTAAGCTGTTAGCGGCCTACATTATAAATAAGTTATTGCAGTACAGAAATTACACACAACAGGTCACAATTTTTCGAAAAACCCTAGTATTTTTCTCTAACAGTGGCCGCCCCCCTCCCCTCTGCTCAGGAAAATCCAGCCTGCGAATTTTGAATTTGCAGTCTGGTTTAACGGATCAAATTCGTTAATTCTCTTTGTAGAAACTTTTGATAGATTTTCTAATGCAATCTATCAGAGGGATTAAATCTTTGTTCGTGGACCTGATTGAAGAACAGTTCGTCCATCAGTTCCTGGGAGATACAACAAGAGCAGAGCAATCTGTTAGTGTCCATAATCTCGATTCGAGATTGGAGGTAAAAATTTATAATTGTTATTTAATTTTTACACACACACAATTTAATCGTTAAGTTTTGATACCCATTATGGAATCGTTCCATATAAAATATTTTAAACTTCCGCTGCACCGGGTATCAATCCTGATTGATCTGATCGCCGTTCTCCAACAGATATACATGCTGATATGTGTGGGATTAAGTGAAGAGAATTGATATTTATTGTTATATCAAAACCGGATCGAAGAACAGATGCCGTATGAACTAGTTATGAATTTTCAGAATTGTATTTGATCTTTTGTCTACTGATATATCTGGTTTTTGATTTTATTTTGCTGGTATAACATGTTTATGAGTTAGATATGATGGATAGAGTTGATAGAAATGAGTTACGGTTGCCGAATTTTAACCGTTACGCCGTCGAGTCAAGAATTGGCAAGTTTTTGAGTCTAGATTAATTGAGCTGAATATGGTTTGAGTTCTTGCTGATATTCTTGGATATATATATGCTATGTTTTCATATTGAAAACATGGGGCTTCAAGTTAAGAAAACAACTTCGAAACCAATTGACGAAAGAACAAGGATTATGACTTGTTAGCCTTGAAGATTGAGTTAAAGTTTTGAACAGAATTTTGATTGAGAAGTTGTTGTGTTGATTGTTTAGATTGCTCAACCACGACTGAACGATTGAAAGGTATAAGACGACATCGAGATTCAGGGGTTTTTGAAACTCAAGGATGAAGCTTCTTGAGTTGTCCCGCTAAACCACATACTTATTGCTCTTTATTCTTGATTTTGAATTTGATGTTGTCGATCCATCTCAGGTAGTGGATCTTTCTTTGAGTTATTTATGATATGAAGAAAATTGAATTGATTCTTGTGCCAAGGTCGGATGGACCTTATTTTCGAGTCTGATGAGACGGCGATAGATGGATATCCATGTCAAGATTGTATACGAATCTTGATGGCAGTGATTTGTTATGAATCAATTCGTTAGCGCGCTATATAAATCTATTGATTGAAGTATGATTTAAAGTATTGATTTGAAGCGTTGATTTGAGTATTTATAATTGATATGAACTGTTATGTTTATGTCTTTTATACTGGGAATTATATTCTCACCGGATGTTTCCGGCTATTGTCTTGTTTGTATGTGTGCATGACAATAGGAAGGGCTGGAGCGAGTTGAACGAGATTTGGAGGGCTCGAGATTGAGAGATTTAGAGTGGAGACTCGGGTTAAGAAGATGATGAATTCAGATAATGCATGTTAGAAGGTTGTTGGTCTAGTTTGAGATTTGAACTAGATGTACAAGGGTTGTATTATACTTTTAGGAACTTGTATATGATTCTTGTTATGTCTAAATATGCATGATATTATGTTTAGAACTTGTTCTGTTCTTCAATGCATGTTTAGACTTGATAATCCATGGATTGTAATGAGTTGAAAGGATCAAAAACTGTTGTTGGAGATCAGAACAGCAGGCTGCCCAGAGCAGCGACCGATCTGCTCTTTTTAGCAACCCGAGGTCCCACAATAGGTGGTATCAGAGCGAAAGTTAGCTCTTAAACCAAGATAGAAATGAGTGAGCGGGGTAGATTGAGTCGTATGCATTTATAGTATTACATGATTAATGCTTTACTTGATTTGATGAATTGCATGCGAGTATGATTATTATTGATAGAAATTCTTGCCTTACTGAGTTATAAATTGTGTTAAAATCTTATAGCTTTTGTTATAAGGTTTCCTCGGGTGAAGTAAGCACCCCAGAACAGTACCTCAGATGAAACAGAACAGTACCCCAGATGACACAGAACAGTAGTCTTCAGATGAAGAAAGTGTCTCAGATTGAGCCGAACTGTTTATGAATGAATGAAAGAATGGTATGCTTACCTTGATGAAGATAATATTGAAGAGATTTCAGATATATCATCCACCAACAATGAAAGATACAGATGAAGCCAGTGCATGTGGAAGTTGGTTTACAGAGCTTGATCATTTGATGAGTCTTTGAAACATTCAGATGAATATAGAATCAGGTTGATTGTATACCAACTTCACTATTTGGCAAAACTTTGGTGGATTGTTACAAAGATATAGTTACTAAGAAATCCGTTGAGAGCCGAGGTATGTTATTTATTTGGCTTATGCTGAGAACAGATTTGTTTTATCAACAATTTCTTTTCATATCAGATAGGAAAGATATGGGAATAGATTATGCCAAGAAAGCAGAATATGCTACGTAGAGGCAGAGAAATTTGAGTCTTGAGGAATATGAAATTAGATCCTCAAGTGTGCTGTTATGTGTAATAATGAAGAAACTCTAGTTGTCCTGAACCCAAAAATTTATATTTGGGTAGATGATGGCGACTGAAGATTTTACAGAAGCCATAGAGAGGGTCAAGAAAGTTGAATCTAGTTTTCTGAAGTAGAAGGAAAATTAGACATGTTACAGGATGTGAGATAATCAAAACCTCAGTCGCAATTCCTACAACAGAGTAAATTTGAGGCCAGAGGTAGTGGCAGTAGCAGCAAAGATTAACCTCAGCTTAGGAGTTATCAGTTTATGAGAGTAATTCCTTTAGCTCTAGCGGACCGAAACAGATTAGTTAGGTCAAAATACAGAGTGTGTTGTTGGTTTTGTACTCATTGTGGAGGGAGATATCCTATCAATCCGTACAAAGAAACTTCAGAAAGATGTAATCGATGCAAGAAAATGACATATGATGATAGAATATGTTTTAATTAAAGCAGATTAAGAAGAAATCAGAATGACAATTAATTCCCGAGGCATACAAAGGATCAGATATAAATTGCGCTTGAGAATGAGATTACATGTAACAGATTATTTTGTTTAGTTAACCTGTTTATGTTCTTGGTGCAAAAGATATATTTGATAGTTGAAAGCTTTGTTTTGTCATGATCTCTGTATAAAAAGAAATATATGTGAATTTGATTGATGAATTGAGCTACAGTTTTGAAGAGATATGCTTGCACATGAATTTTTTTTGTACTTGGGATTAAATGGGAATGTTTGCATGATAGAGAAGGATGCAATACTCAAGTAAACAGAAATGATTAAGTTGGACTAATGAAGATAGAAAAGTGCATGTGAATATGATTATATGGTATGAAATCTAGAATTCAGATTCTTTTATTTCGGTATGTGACTATAAAAAAAAAATTCCGAGATAAGCATATTTTATGCACTAGATATGTTCAAGAACTAAACCAGAATTGGTAGAAATAACCAAGGGTTGAAGTTTGCAAGTATGTTCCAGATGCGATTATCGACTTTAGGTTAAGTTGTGAACTGGAATTTATTAGAGAAGCATAAGATTCTGAAATGAATATTGTGATTAAGAGTTGAGAGAATAGATATTGATAAGGAAATCAGTTACAGTTGAGTCTTTTCTTTGTTTACGTTGAAGTTATTACATTAGATTGGAGATATGATTCTTGAAATATTTGATATGGCTCTCATTGCTTATTCATAGAGCCTGAGTTTATTCACTCGTTCTGAGTTATGAGATGCAAGTGAGTTGTTTTCACTGTGCAGAGTTTGTTATCCGAAAGATTTGATTTTGGATGACCCTGATTGAGGGAGTTCCTCAATCTTGATTTATTTCTTTTGATTTCAAGAATTATAGATCCTTCGATGATTATTTCGGCGTAATTGTTTTTTTTTGGCTCGTAACTGATACAAAAATTAGAATATCATTTGATTTTATGAATTGAGTAGATGATTTGTCCGTATTTGAGGAATAAAAAAAGAGAATTGATGGACACATGAGTATTCAATGATATATTCTATGTATTTTGATTTGAATTTTTCAGAAAAAGGTGTTCTCAATCCGAAATTCTCAATGAATAATGAGCTTGAATTGCTTACAGATGATGACAGATATACAGAATTGAGATTAAAGCAGTTTGAGTTCAATAGAGAATGCCAGATTAAGATATTAATTGAAGACGACAAATCAGAATTGATGGATTTTGTAGTGAATAATCGTTGGATTATGCTAGATATTCTAGATATAGAATGTCAGAGTTTGACAGAGGCACACTACACCAGATTGAATATCCATCTAGATGTCTGAAAGACGTATGAATTACTTTGGAAACCAATAGTGATGAAAGGAAATGAATGTAGATATGACAGAATTGAATTGTGACTATCAAGATTTCCAATGTATGAAACAGAAAAGAAGTGAGCAAGTGGTCTATGATACATATTACCACTTTAGAGTCAAAAGAAGAACAATGTTTCGATAGATTTGTCATTTGAAACTATTTAGATCGTCATGAATTTACGATTAGAATTGAGGTATATTATGACAAATTCTAGAATATGCTGTAATAGATTCAATACAGATATGATTTGATAGCTTTGTTGAAATCTATTGTTGAGATGAAAACTTTAGATTTGTTTTGATAGATTGTGGCACTGATTATCGGAGATTCTGAGTCGTTAATTCTATGTGATTGCATTATATCATCCTCTGATCAATGGATTGTCTGAAGTGACTATCCAGATGTTGAGGAGTTACTCAGAACTCTAGTACCTGAATCGGTACCAACTGATTGATTTTGCCACTTGACAATTTTTACTCCTGTGACAGCTATCTGACAGACATAGAGATAGTGTTTTGATGAATTGATGAGAAGAAAATCAGAGGTATCACATCAGATATGATTTGAAAAGAGACAGAAAATGTAAAGATTGATCTGTACAGAATGAAAGACGAACAGTGTATGATAGATACAGATCTTGATATGATAATCAACAAGATAGCGTAGACTTGATATATGTTCTTTTCCAAGCATAGAACGCTATAGAAAAAGAAACAAGTTGTCACTAAAGTTGAATTGTACTGTATACAATTTTCAATACAGTTAAAGAGTTCATTGACAGAGATATTCTTTCCAGAATTGATAAGAGAGATCAGATGTGATCTATGTGTATAAATGAAAGAATTAGTTAGATTCTTTCAATGTACTTTAGTCAGCAAAAGTAGAATTTGATAAAAGCCTGAGTTACTTAAAGTATCCAAAATAGATACTGAATTTGGAAAAGAAATAGCTCAGTGACACATCAAGTTCCAGTCAACTAACTAAGTAAAATAGAATAGACAAAATTTTAAGAAAGACCTTGAAGAGATAGATTCAGATATGATATTAGAGATTCGGAATGGTATGATTGAAGTAAGCATTACCTCAGCTAAATTTTTACTTGTGAACTTAGGTGAGGTTGATAAGATTTTGAATTGATCAGAATGATCGATACATATTTTTTATTACAAGGAAGAACAGCTTACATGTAAGTTAGCTAAATGATTACAAAATGATTGAGGAAATGATCAGAAGAAAGAATACGAAAAGATATCAAAAAGATATCCAGAACTTACAGAATTGAAGTAGGTACTACTTCAAACAGATTTTCACTGACGAGATTCAGTAGTACGTTTGATTGTGATTTCGAGGACGAAATCATTTCTTAGAGGGGAGGAATTGTAAGGCCCGAAAATATTAAGTTCTGAATTACGGAATTAGAGATTTAAATTCCGAATATTGAAAAATATTCAATTGGATTATTTATGAAAATTAGAGATTTAATTTCCGAGTCGACAATATTTAATTTGGGAATTTACGGATTTTGAGATTTAAATTCCGGGATTATTAAATTAAAAGAATAATATATTTGAATTGAATATTTTGGAATTTAAGATGGAAATTCCATGTTCCAGGAATTGAAGAGGATTTAATTCGGAGGTGAAACTCGGACAGGGACTGTTTTGCAAATATCAAAGTTTCGAGGGCTAAAATACAATTTTCAATTTTTAATCCGAAAATATCTAATTTTAGAATTTTTGGAGTTTAGAATTAAATTCTAATATTCTTGAATTATTTAGGAAAGAAATTTGAATTAAATGATTGGCTGAGAACTAAATCGCAATTAAGGAAGAGTTAAGGGGCCAAAGTGCAATTTCCCTTGCAAGTGGGAAATCACACGTGTGTGATATACATACATCAGTGTATTTGATTGTTGAATCAGCAATCTTCAGCAGCTAAGAATCGAGAGGAGAGAAATCAGATTTCCAAGGATTGTTCTTTATCTTTAAATGTCGATATCTTTTGCTCCGTTCGTCCGATTTGAATTCCGAAGATAGTTCTCGAATCCTTGCGATGAGAGCTACGAATTGATGTAAGTTTTTCTTCTGTTCCAACATATTTTGAAACGTGTATGTTGGCAGAAATCTTAAGCAATCATGAATATGTGTTCTTGAGATTGTATGCGCTACCGTATCGAATTCGGTTTGAAGAAGGATATGGGTTTGAATGTTATATTATCTTCCAGCTTAAGTTCAAACAATTATGCTTATGATATGCTGGTTTATTGATGATATACATGCTGATATGTGTGGGATTAAGTGAAGAGAATTGATATTTTTTGTTATATCAAAACCGGATCGAAGAACAGATGCTGTATGAACTTGTTATGAATTTTCAGAATTGTCTTTGATCTTTTTTCTACTGATGTAGCTGGTTTTTGATGTTATTTTGCTGGTATAACATTTTTATGAGTTAGATATGTTTGATAGAGTTGATAGAAATGAGTTAAGGTTGCCGAATTTTAACCGTTACGCCGTCGAGTCAAGAATTGGCAAGTTTTTGAGTCTAGATTGATTGAGCTGAATATGGTTTGAGTTCTTGCTAATATTCTTGGATATATATATGCTATGTTTTCATATTGAAAACATGGGGCTTCAAGTTAAGAAAACAACTTCGAAACCAATTGACGAAAGAACAAGGATTATGACTTGTTAGCCTTGAAGATTGAGTTGAAGTTTTGAACAGAATTTTGATTGAGAAGTTGTGTTGATTGTTCAGATTTCTCAACCACGACTGAACGATTGAAAGGTATAAGACGACATCGAGAGTCAGGGGTTTTTGAAACTCAAGGATGAAGCTTCTTGAGTTGTCCTGCTAAACCACATACTTATTGCTCTTTATTCTTGATTTTGAATTTGATGTTGTCGATACATCTCAGGTAGTGGATCTTTCTTTGAGTTATTTATGATATGAAGAAAATGGAATTGATTCTTGTGCCAAGGTCGGATGGACCCTATTTTCGAGTCTGATGAGACGGCGATAGATGGATATCCATGTCAAGATCGTATAAGAATCTTGATGGCAGTGATTTGTTATGAATCAATTCGTTAGCGCGCTATATAAATCTATTGATTGAAGTATGATTTGAAGTATTGATTTGAAGCATTGATTTGAGTATTTATAATTGATATGAACCGTTATGTTTATGTCTTTTATACTGGAAATTATATTCTCACCGGATGTTTTCGGCTATTGTCTTGTTTGTATGTGTGCATGACAATAGGAAGGGCTGGAGCGAGTTGAACGAGATTTGGAGGGCTCGAGATTGAGAGATTTAGAGTGGAGACTCGGGTTAAGAAGATGATGAATTCAGATAATGCATGTTAGAAGGTTGTTGGTCTAGTTTGAGATTTGAACTAGATGTACAAGGGTTGTATTATACTTTTAGGAACTTGTATATGATTCTTGTTATGTCTAAATATGCATGAGATTATGTTTAGAACTTGTTCTGTTCTTCAATGCATGTTTAGACTTGATAATCCATGGATTGTAATGAGTTGAAAGGATCAAAAACTGCTGTTGGAGATCAGAACAGCAGGCTACCCAGAGCAGCAACCGATCTGCTCTTTTTAGCCGATCGGGCGCAGCCCATTTTTCCCCAACCTGAGAGTTGGGAGGGGGGGGCGCTCGGTCCGTTGTTTTTGACAAACATTGCTCACCCCTATTTGAAAAAAAAAACAAAAATTCCTTTCGCGACTTGATTTGGCGTCGCCAAATGTCTTGGTTGATTTTTTCTTAAAAAAAGTTAAGCAATTTACATTTTTGTTGTTTGCTTAGCTTTTTCCTTGAACATGATTAAGTTTAATTGCCCAAAATTTGATTATCAACCCGAGGCCCCACACAGACTGTCCAAACCTAACAGTTTTCACAAGTAGAGGCTATATTGAACTGTACAAGAAACTTTCGCTCCCTTAGGGATGTACTCTTGACAGGTAAAAAAACTGATAAAAAACCTTCTCCCAATTCCTATTTTTGGTTTATATGGTTCGGGTTTATGGTTAGCTTCTCAGACTGCATGCATATTTCATATGGTGTAACACTCTTACTGCATGCGTAAGCTGTCACGCCCCGAGACCGAGACGCGCCACCGGCGTTGTTTCAAATTCAAAAATTATAAAACAACCAGCCTCGTAGTACAGTATAAACCAAACCAGTCTATTATTATAAATAAACTCCAAGACATAGCCTTTACAACTCGATAAATCCAAAATAACAAAACAACTGTGTAAGCGTCTAAAACTTAATAACAAAATATTAATGCCAAAAAAATCCCAAAAATAAACATAACGAAATTTAGTCTTATTATTCCTCTATCACCATCCCCAAAACATATCTTGTTCACGATCCTCTAAGTCGTCATCTTCATCATCTGGAAGGGAAAAAGTAAGGGGTGAGTGTTTTGGGAAACACTCAGCAAGTGGGGGCCGATCGATTATACCAAAATATATACATATATATATATATATATATTTATTTCAAAAACTCATACCATAATTCCAAACATAAACATTTCATATCATGTCTCAACAAAACATAGCATGAACATCATCATAACATACTTGACATGACATAGCATAAATTGGACAGACACTTAAATTCTTCTCATTAATCGTGGCTATCTGATCAGTCCCCTAAATGTAATCCCTCTAAGGGGTGAGGTCATAGAACGGTTATTATTACCCACCGCATCAGGGCCATAACATAACATGGTTCAAAAACTTCCTTTCCACTCATAATTTGAGTCCTAACAGTGTCAAAACATATTTTCATCAAAACATCTTCATGAACAATATTAAATAACAAAATTCCAACGATTAACATGAAAGATCGAATTTTTAAAACATACATATAATTTTAAAACATAAGCCCACTTACCGTGCTATACTTTCGAGATCAAATAGTACAATTTCGTGGAGCTTTGACCGAAAACTCTAAAAGCAAACACTCGAAATTTCCACTTTGCTTCTTCAAGAATTTTGCAGACTACTGGACCGAATTTTTGAGCAATAATATTATCACTTTCCTTGACAAAACCCACTTGTAAGTGGAGGAAAAATTTGACTCACACTTTGGATCAAATTCCCACTTGTCTTCTGGAAACTTTTGAGAATTAATCCTATCAATTTCTAGACCAACACCCACGTTTAAGTGAAAGGAAAAGAATTGGCCCAAAACTTTGCATCAAAAAGCCATTAGTTTATCGAAGCCTTTGAGAAATTGATTGACTCACCTTGAACCGAGATTGTCTAATTTTGATCTGACGTAGCATTAGCAATTTCCTTTCCCTAAATCCTTAGCCGTAACTGACTCTCGATGACCCAACCGAGTACCAAGCCTTCAATCGAGAACTCCGAGCACACCTTGAGATTTCAGCCACCTTGGTTCGAAGATGTAGCAGATACGATATTCAAAGTTTGAGCAGCCCGGGGTTTGAAACTTGACCAGCTGGGTTTGAAATTTCTCAGTGCTAAGGCTCGAAATTTCTAGCAATCACTACGTTCGAACCTCGAGCAGCCTCGAGTTCAAAATTTGAGAGATAATGAGAGGCTTTTGGGAGTTGTATTGCTGATGGTTTTGAGCGAGAGAAATAGAGCTGAAGGGAAGCGGTTCTTGCATTTAAATAGAAGACCCAAATTCAACTTGGAGGCCAAGTAATTGAATAAACTTGGAGGCCAAGTTGAATAAACTTGGAGGCCATGTTCCAGGTTTCATATCCCTCCCTCCTTATGAGAAGTTTCGTGCTCGAAACTTGAGTTAACTTGCTCTTCGAATAAGTACGGATACTTCTCCTGCATCTTTTCCTTCAATTCCCACGTAGCTTCTCTTTTAGTGTGATTTGACCATTGTACTTTGACATAAGGAATGGTCCTTCGCCTAAGGACTTGGTCCATGGTATCCACTATTCAAATACGGACTTCCTCATACTTCAGTTCTTCATTCATATTACAATTAGTCACTAGTGGCTCAGCTTCCAAAACATGATTTGGGTTAAGAACATACTTTCTTTGCTGTGACACATGGAACACATTGTGAACTCTTGACATAGCAGGTGGTAAAGCTAGTCGATATGCCAATGTTCCCACTTTTTTGAGAATGTCGAAAGGTCCTACATATCTCGGGTTCAATTTTCCAGCTCTGCAAAATCTCACGACTCCTTTCATAGTTGAAAGTTTGACATAAGCTTTCTCGCCAACTTCAAATTCCAATGGTCTCCTTTTTAAGTTAGCCCAAATCTTTTGACGATCTTGAGCAGCTTTATGTTTCTCCTTGATTATTACAAATTTTCCCACTGTCTCCTGAATAATTTCGGGTCCGATAACAGCCTTCTCTCCGACTTCATCCCAATATAGAGGTGAACGACATTTTCTCCCATACAGCGCTTCATACGGAGCCATTCCAATGCTGTTATGGTAGTTGTTGTTATAAGAGAATTCAATTAAAGGTAAATGTTCGCTCCAATTGTTCCTGAAATCCAAGGCACATGCGCGAATCATATCTTCAAGGGTTTGGATTGTCCTCTCAGATTGGCCATCAGTTTGAGGGTGATAAGCCGTACTGAGCATGACTTTACTCCCCATAGCTTGCTGAAATCTCTTCCAAAAGCGCGATACAAATCTCGGATCTCTGTCAGACAAGATGCTGACTGGAACCTCATGTAGCAGTACTACATTATCCATATATAGTATAGCTAATTTGTCCAAACTATACTTCATGTGTACCGGTAGGAAATGCGCATATTTGGTGAGTCTATCTATGATTACCCATATCCCATCATGCCTCTATTTTGATTCAGGGAGTCCCACTAAAATTTCGATGGAAATATGTTCCCATTTCCATTCCGGGATTTTTAATGGCTGGAGTAGCCCTCCAGGTCGCTGATGTTCTGCTTTAACTTGTTGGCATACTTGACATTTACAGACAAAATCTGCGACATCCTTCTTCATTCCATTCCACCAAAAATTCCCTTTTAGGTCTCTATACATCTTTGTACTCCCCGAATGACATGAGAACTTCGACATGTGTGCTTTAGACATGACTTCATTCCGAAGTTCATTGGCGTCTGGTACCCACAGTCGTCCTTTCATCCATAAAACTCCTTTATCATCCACTTGAATGTTTGGTAAATTACCCTCCTTGATTTGATCTTTGAACTTAGCCTACGACGGATCTAGCTCTTGACTCAATTTGACTGTTTCTTGGAGACATGGTTGAGCCGTTAATGAAGCTAGAACATTCTTGCTCATGTTCTTTCGACTCAATACATCAGCCACTTTATTGTCCTTACCTGGATGGTAGCTTATGATTATATTGTAATCTTTTAAGAGTTCTATCCATCTTCTTTGTCTCATATTCAGCTCCTTTTGCGTGAATAAATACTTGAGACTTTGGTGGTCAGTGAAAATTTCACACTTGGCACCGTAGAGGTAATGCCTCCAAATTTTCAGTGCGAACACTACTGCTGCTAACTCAAGATCATGACTGGGATAGTTCTTCTCATAAGGTTTCAGCTGCCTAGATACGTAGGCGATAACTCTCCCTTCTTGCATTAACACGCATCCTAAACCTTCCTTCGAAGCATCACTATAGATTGCAAATTTTTTCCTTCCTCGGGTAGCACTAGGACTGGTGTAGATGCTAACCTTTCCTTCAAGGTCCCAAAACTCTTTTCAAAGTCTTCATTCCAATCGAACTTTACGTTCTTTTGAGTGAGTTTCGTAAGAGGTATAGATATTGAGGAAAATCCTTCAACAAATTTTCGATAATAGCCAGCTAATCCCAGGAAGCTTTGAATTCCAGTCACTGACTTGGGTCTGGTCCAGTCTGTTATCACTTCAACTTTCATGGGATCGATGGACACTCCGGCTGTTGAGATTATGTGTCCCAAAAATGCTACGTTTTTCAAGCAAAATTCACACTTCTTGAACTTGGCATAAAGTTTATTCTCCCTTAAGGTTTGCAATGTAATTCGGAGATGCTCTTCATGGTCTTCCTCACTGGGTGAGTAAACAAGGATGTCGTCGATAAAAACAACCATGAATCTGTCAAGAAATGGTTTGAACACACGGTTCATGAGGTCCATAAATGCTGCTGGAGCATTTGTCAAGCCAAACGGCATTACCATAAATTTGTAATGCCCATACCTCGTTCAGAAAGTTGTCTTTGCAATATCTTCGGCCTTGACCTTCAATTGATGATAGCCCGACCGCAGATCCAACTTGGAGAAAACAGTGGCTCCTTTGAGTTGATCAAACAGATCGTCTATCCTAGGGAGAGGATACTTGTTCTTGATTGTGATCTTGTTGAGCTCTCTGTAATCTATACACATCCTGATGCTTCCATCCTTTTTCTTAACGAATAAGACGGGGGCTCCCCACGGGGATGCACTCGGTCTAACTTGTTTCTTGTCCAACAACTCTTGCAGTTGCTCTTTCAATTCCTTGAGTTCCGCTGGTGACATTTGGTATGCAGCTTTTGAAATCGAGGTGGCACCAGATTCTAACTGAATCTCAAATTCAATTTCCCGATCTAGAACCATTCCGGGTAGTTCTTCTAGAAAGACATCCGAAAACTCTCGTACGATCGGAATGTCTTCTATTTTAAGCTCTAGTTCTTCCTTTACCTTGCTTACCATAGCCAGGTAAACTTCTTCGCCACCTTTTATCGCCTTCCATGCTTGGGAGGCTGATAAGAGGGGTTTTTTCATCTTGGTCTTGCCTTGGAATGCGATTTCTTCGTGGTTTGGGGTTCGAAGTTTAACATTCTTATCCCGACAGCTAACCACTGCATGGTTTCTAGATAACCAATCCATCCCAAGGATGACATCAAATTCTACTGTTGTGAAAATTACTCGCAAGCGTACGAGTGTCAAGTTTTAATATAGTGATAGAGAGAGTGTCGATCCCACAAGGAGTAAATTGAAAATATTCAATACTTGTAATTAAAATAGTCTTAATTTTATTTAGAAAATTGAACTTTAGAGGTTTGTAACAAATTAAATAAATAAAGAAGGTTGTAAAGCACGCGCACACACAATCCTTACGAGATTATCAATCAGAGAAAAATAGTCTAGAGGTTTGATTTCACCTGGTCTCGACCATATTCATTCCTAATCAATCATCGATTCCAATATCCCTATTAAAAATCTAATTGTAATGATATGTGTAAAACAATGTTCTTTCTAGGCTCTATTAAAGCTATAAGCTCTCTCGAGTCATATAAACAATTAATAGTGTGAATTCCATTTATCCTATTCTAAATCCCCTCTCCCGAGTGTCGGATTCTGAATAAATATGACAAATCAATTTATGGCCAGTAAATTGAAAATACTCTCAAAACTAGAATCACAATTAATTTAGAAGAACTCAAATCATTAAAATCAATAATTCATAAATATGTCTTGACCAGGCTACATCAACCTCTAGACTTAAAAAGTTTAGTTCATAGAAAAATTCATAACAACCCAAATCATGTTTAAGAATTCAAACATAATTCAACAATCAAAAGAAATAAATAAAGAAGGAATAACAAAGACGTAGTCTTTCTTCCGTGTCCGGTTGAAAAGTCTTCGTCTTCGTTCCAAGAAATCTTCAAATCTTGATACCAAAAATCTCACAAAATTTCTCTCAAGATTATTGTGTATTGGCGGCTAGATAATCCCTACATTAGGTCTAAAAAATCCCTTAAATACTCCCCTAAAATTTGTCCAAAATAATTCCAAAGATATCCCAAAGTTTCCAAAAATACACAAACACCTCGTCAAATATACAGCGTGAAAGAGTGGGTGCCCAGTGAGCCAACTTGTGGCTATGGGCTTTGATGACTCTTTGTAAAAACAATCTTTTGTTTAATGTAATTTACACTTTTATTAATGGCAATGACTTTATATTACTTCATATTGTTATATTGTGATATACTATTGTTGTTTTGATAAAGACCTTGAATATACCATAGTGTATGTAAGATGTGGTAGAACATGGAGATGTCTATCATGAAATACATCTTATAGTCACTGTATATTCTAAACTGTTCCTAGTCGATTGAGCCGTCCGATAATAAGGATAAGGATCGCTCGAGTTTGAGACTAGCATTTGCGATGCGGAGTACCACGTTTCATTGGTAGGGAACATAGAGATGTTCGAAGCATGCAAATGGATATTCATAGGATGAATAATCGAACTACCCTATCCGGACTTTCCAAGTGGTTATCACTTATCGAGTGGATAAAGTCCGCGGTTTTGGTTGTACACCATTAGTCCTTACGACTTGAAACATCATGGAGACTCTATATGCTAGTGCTGTGCTTTGACTCGTTTACCGACTCTATGGGGGTCATCAGGTGTCGAGATTGGGTACAGTTACGACACATATAGGAGTCGATGCATTGTTGTCAAGGATTCACCACATACTTGCGAGTGTGGATATCCTATGCGATCTGAGGAGATATTAGTGTGACGAATCTCTGGCCAGAGTACTTGATGTGATTTAAGAAATGGTTTCTTAGTAGCACATGCGATGTCACTAATTTGATCTTCAAGATGTATTGCATAGTTATCGAATCTTGAGCGACTCTCGATATACCAATGGTTGTTGATTCGATCGGGATATATGGATGAAGGGACCGTACTGTACGCTAACCAAAATCTACTGGTTCTTGTAGGCACTATCAGTGATACCTAGGGAATCATGGGGCGATGTTGCTAGGCGCTTTACCATGATTCGTTGGGCAAGTCGGAAAGTGTTGTTCCGAGTCACAAGGAGTTGTGAGCCCACGGCTAGCTGTATCCCTGAACCATTGAGGGTCACACAGTGTAATGGAGTTTTAATCCCCGTTGAGATAGTTAAATTTAAAGAGTTAAATTTAATGAACTAAGGAGTTGGACTTCTTAAATAAGAGTAAGGGAGTAGGATTTCCTAAAATGACATAGGGATGGACATTTTTGGAAACCACTGAATTCGGATTCAGGAAAATTTATTTTGACTTTAAAACGTGCAGAAATGGTTTCTGTGCACATTGGTGAAATCGTTTCATCAATCGGAGTCACGATGAATTTTATATTAATTTCTGAACGAGCGGGCTTTGCTTGTCGGGCCCCAGCTTATGATTAATGGGCCCTAAGGTGTTAGTGGCCTGCATTATAAATAAGTTATTGCAGTACAGAAATTACACACAACAGGTCATAATTTTTGAGACAGAGAAAATTTTCGAACCCTAGCTCTCTCTCTCTGTTCGGCCGACCCCTCCCCCTCTGCCCGAGATTTTCCGGTCTGTGATTTTGAATTGCAGTCTGGAATAGCGAATCAGATTCGTTTATTCTCTTCGCAGAAAACTTCTGATAGATTTTCTAGTGCAATCTATCAGAGGGATTAAACCTCTGTTCGTGGACCTGATTGAAGGAGTTCATCGGTTCCAGGGAGAGACAACAAGAGCAGATCAAATCTGTTGGTGTCCATTAATCTCGTTGCGAGATTGGAGGTAAAATTTAATTAATTGTTATTTGAATTTTACACACTAATAATTTAATCGTTGAACGGTTGATACCCACACTATGGAATTGTTCCATAACAAAATTTTTAAACTTCCGCTGCACCGGGTATCAATCGTGATTGATCTGAGAGCCGCGTTTTCCAACAATGGTATCAAAGCCAGGTTGCTCAGATCAAACGATTGAATTAATCAATTGTACAAAATTTTTGAGTCTCGGTTTTTGAAACAAAATAAATATTTTTTAATTAAAAAAAAAAAAAATTTTCGGGGCAAAACCCGGGCAGCGATTGGATCGCTGCCCGGAGGGGGCGGCGATGGTCGCTGCCCCCGGGGGAGGCGCACGTCGCCGCCCAGGGCGGCGACCGTCGCCGCCCAGGACAGCGCTGTGCGCTGCCCAGCGCAGCGCCCAGGGCAGCGCTCGGCGCTGCCCAGGGGCGGCGCTCGGCACCGCCCAGGGCGACGCACGGCGCCGCCAGGGCAGCAATTGTTGCTGCCCTAAGGGGGCAGCCGGGCTGCCCCCGGCCCGCGCCACGGGTGCGGGCCGGCCCGGGAGTGTCCCGGGCTGCCCCCGGCCCGCGCCACGGGTGCGGGCCGGCCCGGGAGTGTCCCGGGCGGCCCGCGGGAAAAATTATATTTTTATTTAAAAATTAATTTTAATATTTAAAATTTTATTTTTGGTCCGGTCAAAAATTGTTTTTGATTGGTTCACGAGATTTCGGATCGAATTGTTCGAGTCCGTAAATTTTAAAATTGATTTTGGATAAATTTGAATTTTTGGAAAATTTTAATATTTTATCCGTAAATTGAATTTTGAAATCAATTATTTTGGTACAATTGATGATAAGATATGATCTTATGATATATTAAGTAAAATATGATTTTATTTGTAAAATTGGATTTTATAGATAAAATATGATTTTATTTGATATAGAGATAAAATATGATTTTATATGTGAAATGAGATTTTATATATAAAATATGATTTTATCTTGTTTAAATTTGAATTGCCACAGCATGTTATCCAATAAATTAATTTTGAATTAAATGTTATTGGATAAGGATGATCGATTGCCATGACCAATTTTGTAGGTGTATGTTAGGAATTTACATTTTGTCTTTATTATTGTTGGTTTTATTAATGGGCCTGGTTTATGGCCCGATATGAATGTCATATGTAATAAAAGTGGGCTTGGTTTATAGCCCGTTCCCACCCCCTAAAAATGTATCCCCTACTTGTCATTGTTATTTATTGTAAATACATTAGATTTAGTGGGAGATCAAGATTTGAAGATGGTGGGCCCAGCAGACAATGAAGACTGAAGAAATGTAAATTGGAAGCATATGTAATAGGATTGCATTTGCATACTGCATATTACCTAGGATTGGACTAAGACCCGTGATTGGCAACCAGGGGTCAATTAGAAATGGAATCGATCATCCTATATAATATGTGATATTATGATTGTATGCATGTTTAGACATAAATTGCGTGAATCCGGCAATGCATGCAATAAATTAAATATGATGAGACAAATATTTTTATAAATAAAATCCCTCATTTTAAATATAATTTAAAATTTATATCAAGATAAATAAAGGAAATTTAAATATTGTTTAAATGTTCCTACCTTCCATCAACGGTCAATGTATGTGACGCTACCCGCGGATACGGTCCGGCTCATATTATTGGGGGGGCCCGTCCGTCGGAAAGCTGTACATTGGATCGACAAATGTTGTAAGTTGGGTGGAACTCCCATGGGATCGGCTCATATTATTGGGGGATCCACATGGCGACCGTCCATCACAACTTAATATTGATGGGTCATCTTGACATGTCACTTTAAACGGCGTCATATTATTGGGCCCTTATTGGACATGAGGTAAAAACATAGGGGTTGCTTTGGAAGCAATTGGGCTCTACCTTTTGAGAATTATGGTTGGCTGATATTATTCGGGACCATAAGTTTGTCAATTGGACTCCATGTTCTCACTAAGGAAAAAGTTTCCCGTTTTCACTAGAGGGTGGTGAAATCGTTAAAATAGTGGGAGTGAGATTCATAAAATTAAATTCGCCTATTTTATGTCTTAGTAAATTGTTAAACAATCATTGATATATGTCTGTTTTTCTTTTCAGTATTTCATACAATGAATTCGCGAAATCCATTATTCTCGATCCTCGAACAAAACAAATTGACTGGCGCCAACTATACGGAATGGTTCCGGAAGTTGAAGATTGTCTTAACTTCGGAGAAAATGCTCTACGTGTTAGAGAAAGCACCTCCGAAGGAAGCACCAGCTGACATAAGTCCGGAGGAATTGGCCAAACTTGATGCATGGTGTGACCATGACATCAAGACCAAATGCTATATGCAAGCCTCGATGTCTGATGAACTCCAGAGGCGATTTGAGGACACGGTGAATGCTGCTGACATTCATGCGCAACTCAAGGAACTTTTTGGGGCTCAGTCGAGGGCTGAAAGGTTCGCTACTGTTAAGGAGTTGATGACGTGCCGCATGCGTGAAGGGACTTCGGTCCGTGATCATGGGGTACGAGTGATTTGGCTCATACAGAAGTTGGCGACCCTAGATTTGGTGTTGGAGCATGAACTCAATGTGGATTTATTGCTTCTGTCTCTTCCTTCTTCATTTGATGGATTTGTGATAAATTTTAATATGAACAAGATAGAGGCCACCCTTGAAGAGATGGTCAATATGCTCGTTACATATGAATCCACACTTAAGAAGGATAAGCCAGCTTTCTTGGTGGGCTCCTCATCTTCTGCGAAGAAGGGGCCAAGTATGAAGGGCAAGAAACGTTCTACCCCACCCAAGAAAGTCGAGCCCGAGAAGAAGCAAAAGACAAAGGCTTCAAACAATGGAAAATCCAAGGATGTTTGCCATTACTGCAAGAAGCCGGGTCATTGGAAGCGCAACTGCAAGGAGTATCTTGAGCAGTTAGGAACTGCAAAGGGTATGTTCTATATTGAAATAAACATGTCACTTAATACAACTTCTTGGGTATTGGATACCGGATGTGGATCTCACATTTGCAATGATTTGCAGGTGATGACAAGAAGTCGCAGGCTTAGAATGGGTGAGACCCAGCTGAGGCTCGGGAATGGTTCCAGAGTTGAAGCTACGGCCATTGGAGATGTTTGTTTGATTTTGCAGAATGGTTTTAAATTATTGTTGAGAGATGTTTTATTTGTGCCAGATTTAATTAAAAACATTATTTCTATTTCTATGCTTGATAGAGATGGTTATTCTTGTAATTTTGTGAATGGGATTTGCAATATTTACAAGAATGAATGTTTAATTGGAAATGGACAACTTGAAAACGATCTATACAATTTAAAACTAAAAGACGTTCCAGTGAATTGTATTGACAAACCGGCGACAACAAACAAAAGGAAAATCGATAGTCAAAACCCGGCAAACCTTTGGCACGCTAGACTAGGTCATATTTCCTCAAGGAGGATGAACAAGCTAGTGGGAGAGGGCATGTTTGATATGTCTGATATTAACTCTCTACCTACTTGTGAATCCTGCCTAAAAGGAAAAATGACTAAATCTCATTTTAAGGGGAAGCCTGAGCGTAGTCAAAATCTGTTGGATTTGATCCATACAGATGTTTGTGGTCCATTTAGAGTAGGGACTCAACATGGCCACACCTACTTCATTACCTTTACTGATGATTATTCAAGGTATGGGTATTTATATTTAATGAAATATAAGTCTGAAGCATTTGAAAAGTTCAAAGAATTCAAGGCTGAAGTAGAAAACAAGCTAGGTAAAAGTATTAAAGCACTTCGATCGGATCGAGGTGGAGAATACTTAAGTACCGAGTTTTTGGACTATCTAAAAGAGAATGGGATTCTCTCTCAGTGGACTCCTCCTATGACACCACAGCTGAATGGTGTATCGGAGCGTCGTAATCGAACTTTGTTGGACATGGTTTGATCTATGATGAGCTTCACTGAGCTTCCACCTTCGTTTTGGGGCTATGCGCTTGAAACGGCGGTATTGTTGTTGAACAACGTCCACACTAAAGCAGTGGACAAAACACCATACGAGTTATGGAATGGCAAAGCTCCTAAGTATTCGTACTTGAGGATTTGGGGATGTCCCGCTTACGTGAAGCGGACAGTGGGAGATAAGTTGGATAGTCGATCCAGTTTATGTTATTTTGTAGGGTATCCGAAGAATTCAATCGGATATTATTTCTATTATCCTGCTGAAACAAAGGTGTTTGTTTCACGGAATGCCACCTTCTTGGAGAAGGAATTCTTATTGGATAAGAAAGGCGAGATGATGGAACTCGAAGAAGTTCGAGAAGAGCCCGAAATACAAAATAACGATCCTACACCTCAGGAACCATTGCTGGACACGCCTGAACCTAGAAGATCCGAGAGGACTTCTAGACCTCCTATTCGATATGGTCTTCTTCTTGAAGGGGATCAACATGAACCCGAAATTGGATGTGATCCAAGAAACTTCAAGGAAGCAATTTCTGATGCGGATTCGAATTTATGGCTTGAAGCTATGCAGTCAGAATTGGATTCGATGCATACGAACCAAGTCTGGTCTTTAGTAGATCCTCCCGATGGAATTGTTCCAATAGGGTGTAAATGGATCTACAAGAGAAAGCTTGGGCCTGATGGTAAGGTATTGACCTACAAGGCGCGATTGGTGGCGAAAGGTTATACTCAAAGGCAAGGAGTTGACTATGATGAAACCTTTTCACCAGTTGCTATGTTCAAGTCCATAAGAATCCTTATTGCCATAGCTGCATGGTATGACTATGAGATATGGCAAATGGATGTGAAGACTACTTTTCTTAATGGAGACATTAAGGAAGAAATCTATATGAAGCAGCCAGAGGGGTTCACATCCATGGGAAGCGAGCATAAGGTATGCAAGCTTCAGAGATCAATTTATGGTCTAAAACAAGCATCAAGAAGTTGGAACCAGAAATTTGATGAAACAATAAAAGATTTTGGTTTCATCAAGAACCCGGAGGAACCGTGCGTGTACAAGAAAGTAGTTAAGGATGCTGTGACATTCTTAGTACTTTATGTTGATGACATCCTACTCATTGGGAATGATGTAGGGATGTTGCAGTCAACAAAGATATGGTTATCAGGTAGATTCTCGATGAAGGATTTGGGTGAGGCATCCTACATTCTTGGGATACAGATCTATAGAGATAGATCTAAGAGAATGATAGGACTCACACAATCAACCTACATCGACACCATATTGAAACGGTTTTCAATGGATGGGTCCAAGAGAGGACATCTACCCATGTGTCATGGAGTTTCTCTATCCAAGTCTATGTGTCCCAAGACTGATGCAGAGATAGAGAATATGACACATGTACCATATGCGTCAGCTATAGGTAGTATCATGTATGGGATGATATCTACTAGACCGGATGTAGCATTTGCTCTGAGTGTCACGAGCAGATATCAGTCTAATCCTGGTCAAATGCATTGGAAAGCCGTGAAGGACATTCTTAAGTACTTGCGAAGGACTAAGAATATGTTCATGGTTTATGGAGGACGAGAACTCAAATTGGAAGGCTATACCGACTCTAGCTTCCAAAGTGACGTGGATGACTCGAAGTCAACCTCTGGATTTGTGTTCATGCTCAATGGCGGTGCTGTCTCTTGGAAGAGTTCCAAGCAGGACACCACAGCGGATTCCACCACTGAGGCTGAATACATTGCAGCATCAGCTGCTGCTAAAGAGGCCGTTTGGATGAGGAATTTCGTCCAAGAGTTGGGCGTCATTCCTGAATTTGTTGGTCCAGTCCCGGTGTACTGCGACAACACGGGTGCCGTTGCTCAAGCAAAGGAACCAAGGTCTCATCAAAGATCCAAACACGTACTGAGGAAATACCACATCATCCGGGAGATTGTGGAAAGAGGAGACATCACTGTCGAACGAGTGGCCTCTGCAGACAATATCGCTGATCCGCTTACTAAGCCCTTGCCAGGACCATTGTTTGACAAACATCGCGAAGCAATGGGTCTACGTAGTATGACTAGTTGGCTATAGGGCAAGTGGGAGATTGAAAGAGTGGGTGCCCAGTGAGCCAACTTGTGGCTATGGGCTTTGATGACTCTTTGTAAAAACAATCTTTTGTTTAATGTAATTTACACTTTTATTAATGGCAATGACTTTATATTACTTCATATTGTTATATTGTGATATACTATTGTTGTTTTGATAAAGACCTTGAATATACCATAGTGTATGTAAGATGTGGTAGAACATGGAGATGTCTATCATGAAATACATCTTATAGTCACTGTATATTCTAAACTGTTCCTAGTCGATTGAGCCGTCCGATAATAAGGATAAGGATCGCTCGAGTTTGAGACTAGCATTTGCGATGCGGAGTACCACGTTTCATTGGTAGGGAACATAGAGATGTTCGAAGCATGCAAATGGATATTCATAGGATGAATAATCGAACTACCCTATCCGGACTTTCCAAGTGGTTATCACTTATCGAGTGGATAAAGTCCGCGGTTTTGGTTGTACACCATTAGTCCTTACGACTTGAAACATCATGGAGACTCTATATGCTAGTGCTGTGCTTTGACTCGTTTACCGACTCTATGGGGGTCATCAGGTGTCGAGATTGGGTACAGTTACGACACATATAGGAGTCGATGCATTGTTGTCAAGGATTCACCACATACTTGCGAGTGTGGATATCCTATGCGATCTGAGGAGATATCAGTGTGACGAATCTCTGGCCAGAGTACTTGATGTGATTTAAGAAATGGTTTCTTAGTAGCACATGCGATGTCACTAATTTGATCTTCAAGATGTATTGCATAGTTATCGAATCTTGAGCGACTCTCGATATACCAATGGTTGTTGATTCGATCGGGATATATGGATGAAGGGACCGTACTGTACGCTAACCAAAATCTACTGGTTCTTGTAGGCACTATCAGTGATACCTAGGGAATCATGGGGCGATGTTGCTAGGCGCTTTACCATGATTCGTTGGGCAAGTCGGAAAGTGTTGTTCCGAGTCACAAGGAGTTGTGAGCCCACGGCTAGCTGTATCCCTGAACCATTGAGGGTCACACAGTGTAATGGAGTTTTAATCCCCGTTGAGATAGTTAAATTTAAAGAGTTAAATTTAATGAACTAAGGAGTTGGACTTCTTAAATAAGAGTAAGGGAGTAGGATTTCCTAAAATGACATAGGGATGGACATTTTTGGAAACCACTGAATTCGGATTCAGGAAAATTTATTTTGACTTTAAAACGTGCAGAAATGGTTTCTGTGCACATTGGTGAAATCGTTTCATCAATCGGAGTCACGATGAATTTTATATTAATTTCTGAACGAGCGGGCTTTGCTTGTCGGGCCCCAGCTTATGATTAATGGGCCCTAAGGTGTTAGTGGCCTGCATTATAAATAAGTTATTGCAGTACAGAAATTACACAACAGGTCATAATTTTTGAGACAGAGAAAATTTTCGAACCCTAGCTCTCTCTCTCTGTTCGGCCGACCCCTCCCCCTCTGCCCGAGATTTTCCGGTCTGTGATTTTGAATTGCAGTCTGGAATAGCGAATCAGATTCGTTTATTCTCTTCGCAGAAAACTTCTGATATATTTTCTAGTGCAATCTATCAGAGGGATTAAACCTCTGTTCGTGGACCTGATTGAAGGAGTTCATCGGTTCCAGGGAGAGACAACAAGAGCAGATCAAATCTGTTGGTGTCCATTAATCTCGTTGCGAGATTGGAGGTAAAATTTAATTAATTGTTATTTGAATTTTACACACTAATAATTTAATCGTTGAACGGTTGATACCCACACTATGGAATTGTTCCATAACAAAATTTTTAAACTTCCGCTGCACCGGGTATCAATCGTGATTGATCTGAGAGCCGCGTTTTCCAACACAGCGTGTAGCGACCCTACCCGGATCCGCTACCTAATCAGAGTTAAGAGCATAATTAAACATGCATTAAATAAATCGCTGCGGAAGACTTAAATAAAAGCAGACCGGCGGAATACAACCGGTTAAACCAATTTTATACAACCAAATCGAATAAATAGCCTAAAGGCAAAACCTACAGCTAATCCTGATGTCTTCACTTGGTCACTGGCTACTCCAAGCTCCTGGTGCTCAATCCTGCACCTACACCTGCCCCGTCGAATGGGGTGTCCAAATACACAGAAAAGATTGGACATGAGCTCTAAGCTCAATACGAAAGTACTGGGTAAAACATACAAATATGATGCATGCAAATGATAGGGTATCCATATCTAGGATAACTGTATATAACTGCTCAGTAATGGCGCCTAGGATATGAGTGGTACAACCCGGGAAGCAAACCCTGTGTACACTGCTCATTCCTACAGGATGTGGACCGTGTCCCCCGATGCTAGCCACCCATGACCCGTCAGTCAATAGGCCCTAGACATCAACCGTCCAGACAGGGTTGAGCGACCCTATGTGGCTCATTTTACAAGATGGACAGGCACAATATGATATGCACTTGCTGCATAATAAATGACATACAAAATGCAACATATAAGCATGCAAAACCCGCTGGCAATCTCAGTCTGTACTTACGTACCTTACTACAGGCAGTTCCTAGCAGTCCCACTCTAGGTTCCAAGCCTATCATCAACTCTACAATGCAAATATCCATGCATCAGTATTTAAGCTCTAAAAGCCTTAACTAAGCTATTGCATACTCCTAAATAATTTAAGGAGACCATAGCTATACCTGCATCCGTCGTCAGCCTGCTGATGGCGACTATCTCGCAACTAGGGTTACACCTATGCTGCAGCTCCACAGTCTCGAGCACTGCCCCGCTACTATGTCAGACACTGTCTGACTATACTAAAGTATATTTCCTACTCCAACTCTAAAATAAGAGTACCCAAAGCCCAAAATAGAGCTACTAGGGCGAAGGAGAGGAATTCGGAATTGGCAAGAAATGAGGATCTCGGACCCTATATTTATAGACGTCGATCGGAAGTTCTGTTCCCTGATCGGAAGCTCCGAACGTGCAGATTGGAAGCTCCGTTCCTCCAATCGGATGTTCCGATGCCACGTGTCAATCTCAACCACATGCAACCACACACCTGTCACCGACAGTCGATAGGACGCTCCAATTGCTGATCGGAAGTTCCGATCTCCATGCTTCTGATGTGGTTCCGATTTGGTTCCGATGTTATCAAGATCGGAATCTCCGATCCTGGATCGGTGGTTCCGATCCCACTCGAGTCTTGGGGTCTTCCAAGCCATTTTCGAGTGTCCCGGATCCATTTATGAACTCTGTTAACCCCTTTTAAATTTTCTTAATCATGTTTTACTTAATCTAAACATGATTACATGATAAATATACGTATTAATCTCTAATTCTGGATACGGGTTATTACATTCTCCCCCCCTTAAAAGATTTCGTCCTCGAAATCTAGGGTAAAATCTCGAGAACGTACAAGAAACCCTTGCTCGAGTGTCTGGTCGAAATATCCTCCGACACACTCAGACTCCCGTCGAATTCTCTGCAAGCTTCATTAACGCTGAACCGCATTAACATTTTCCCAGCTGAAAATTTCTGCGCTACTTGATGACAACCAATATTCCTTGACACTAACGTATCACAGCACCGATACGTACTCTGTCGTAACCACGAACTCACTGATCACGAAGGATGCAAACACCCATTTGATCAAGATTATCGTCTCAAAAGAAATCTTATACTGACGAAGACCAAGTCATAACCTGACTGGTTTTACTGCATTTGTCAAATTACTTATCGAATCTAACCATCTAATGGTTCCAAAAGTTTTCGGTGTTCAACACCTCTAGTCAGGAAAACACTAATCCCAACCTTGTGCTGACACAGCAAAGCCCAAATTCTCCTCAAGAGAATCTAGTTGTTCAAGTCTATACTTCAACGTAACTGCTCGCAATGTTCCCTAGACGGGTTATCCTCCCCACTCTCCCTGAAACACAACCGGCTTTCCAAGGAATACTGGGAACTTAAACCATCATGTTTAGTACATTCTGCTGTCCACGTTTCTTAGTATAACCTCAACACTGTGCCCTGATGATAACTATCATCACTTGCAATTCATGACGCTACGTCATCTCCTAGCCATTGGCCTGCGAAATCACGCATACATTGCAATAGAAGTTATTACATCTCTGATGATCTTCATCATCTCGATCATAGGTTATTCACCTCGTGAATTTCAATCGATAGACATCCTCCTGATAGTTATACACACTCGCAATCACTGTACGCTCATCAAGACTAAGGCAAGCTCTCACCAATATGCTCGACTGGGACTTTCCACAGTACACAGACATATGGAAACGCTTCCTATTCCGTCTCGAAACTCGACAGTCTTTGCACCTTGTATAACTCAACTCAGAGTCTCTGATAATACCATCAGCTCATACCAATCTCCCAAGGTTGAACATACTGATCCTGGAACTAAATCCCAACGGATTCTCAATAGTCAAATCGCTCCCTTGCCGAACGCATCAGTCTCAGCACTGAACGATCTAATTCGTCGATTCCCTAGTCAATCCTGGGAAACACTTGTGCTCGAAGTAACTTGCCACACAATGCGTCTCTGATTGTCGTTTATTGATACAACGCAATATTCCTTGACCAACAGTCTGTATAGATGTGACTCACTAACTCGAAAAAACAATTTTGATCCGTCACGATCTTGCGAAATCTTCGACCCCAAAGGCAAACCTCGTTGGCTACTAAGTCGATCCTTAACTATCTCAGTCACACATCGCACATCACTAGCTGAAGATTAGTGACACAACCTGCTAGATCTCGAGGATCAGATCCTAGCTAATGTTACACAGATCAGACAACTGATATTTCCTTGCTAATGTCCATTAGCATTTCTAACTACTCGTCGGATCCAAACACAACGGTATATATAGGTGTCCTCGCAGGAACATTTCATCGAAATGTCCGGTTGACACTCTTCACTATTGTTGTTCAATGGAAAACCTCACATGAAACAACAACATGATCCTTTCCTGACCTATTGCTATCACTAAGCAATTGATTGAATCAATATCAGCTTCTTTCTTAACAAGAATTCACTATACTGGAAGCTACCAACTCACTTGCTTGTCTCCACTGTCAAGTTAGCACCTAACTTGATCATACAAGTCCACTTGTAATCGTTCCCGATTACAGCAATCCCAGAAGATTCATCTCTGGCGATCATTGAGACTAAATAACTCAAATCTCCAATTTCTCTGATATGGTATTCAGTACTCTTCCCATAAGCATTACTCGACAAAATACTATCCCAAGTATTTCTTAATTGCTACATCCTGATCAACCCTGATTGGCTCAACCAATCGAATTTGTCGATCTACTTAAGCTCGCACTTATCATATCAGACCACCACTGATCATCCAACCTACATGGCTCGGTCAATAACCATGACTTAGCTGCCACAAGGAACCATTTCCAAACAGTGTCAGATCATAGTAAATAAGTAGTCTACTTGGCACAAGTCCTGCGCCTTTTCAGCACTACTAACCGCTGCTTCGTATTCTGAACTTAATCATCCTAACTCTGACAGAGTTACCCAATAACCACTAGTAGTCACTAACACAGATCCCGTGCCACCTTAGCACTACAAATCTTTGTCTTGTTCACCCAAGGCAAACATCAAGATAAGCTAAGTGAAAGAGTGGGTGCCCGGTGAGCCAACTTGTGGCTAAGGGCTTTTATGACTCTATGTATAAACAATCTTTTGTTTAATATAATTTACACTTTTATAATGGCATTTACTTTATCTTTTATCATATTATTATGTTGTGACATACTATAAGATGTTTATATGAAGACCTTGAATATACTATAGTGTATGTAAGATGTGGTGGCACATGGGGATGGCTATCATGAAACACATCTTATAGTCACTGTATATTCTAAACAGTTCCTAGTCGATTGAGCCGTCCGTTAATAAGGATAAGGATCGCTCGAGATTGAGACTAGCATTTGCGATGCCGAGTACCACGTTTCATTGGTATGGAACATAGAGATGTTCAAAGCATGCAAATGGATATTCATACGATGAATGATCGAACTACCCTATCCGGACTTTCCAAGTGGTTATCACTTATCGAGTGGATAAAGTCCGCGGTTTTGGTTGTACACCATTAGTCCTTACTACTTGAAACATCACTGAGACTCTATATGCTAGTACAGTACTTTGACTCGTTTGCCGACTCTATTGGGGTCATCAGGTGTCGGGATTGGGTACAGTTACGACACATATAGGAGTCGATGCTTTGTTGTCAAGGATTCACCACATACTTGCGAGTGTGGATATCCTATGCAATCTGAGAAGATATTAGTGTGACGAATCTCTGGCCAGAGTACATGATGTGTTTTAAGAAATGGTTTCTTAGTAGCACATGCGATGTCACTATTTGATCTTCAAGATGCATTGCATAGTTATCGAATCTCGAACGACTCTCGATTTACCAATGGTTGTTGATTCGATCGGGATATATGGATGAAGGGGCCGTACTGTACGCTAACCAAAATCTATTGGTTCTTGCAGGCACTATCAGTGATACCTAGGGAATCATGGGGCGATGTTTCTAGGCGCTCTTACCATGATTCGATGGACAAGTCGGAAATTGTTGTTCCAAGTCACAAGGAGTTGTGAGCCCACGGCTAGCTGTATCCCTGAACCATTGAGGGTCACACAAGTAATGGATTTTTAATCCCCGTTGAGATAATTAAATTTAAAGAGTTAAATTTAGTGAATAAAGAAGTGGGACTTCTTATTTAAGAGTAGAGGGAGTAAGATTTCCTAAAATGACATAGTGATGGACATTTTTGGAAACCACTGAATTCGGATTCAGAAAATTTATCTTGACTTTAAAAGATGCAGAAATGGTTTCTGTGCACATTGGTGAAATTGGTTTATCAATCTAAGTCACAATGAATTTTATATTAATTTCTGAACATGCGGGCTTTGCTTGTCAGGCTTGAACTTAGGACTAATGGGCCCTAAGCTGTTAGCAGCCCACATTATAAATAAGTTATTGCAGTACAGAAATTATACACAACTTACACTCAGATTTTCGAAAACCCTAGCCTCTAGTCTAGGAATTTCGGCCGCCCCCCTCTCTCTGTCTTAGAGAATTTTCAGTCTGCGAATTTCGAATTTGCAGTCTGAATTAGCAGATCATATCTGTTCTATCTCTTTGTAGAAACTTCTGATAGAATTTCTAGTGCAGTCTATCAGAGGGATTAAACTTCTGTTCATGGACCTGATTGAAGAATTGTTCGTTCATCAGTTCCTGGTTTATATACAACAAGAGCAGTTTAATCTGTTGGTGTCCATAATCTCGTTTCGAGATTTTAAGGTAAAATTTATATTGTTTAAATTTTATATTATCAATTTTAATCGTAGGAATTTGATACCCATATGGAATCGTTCCATATAAAAATTTAAAACTTCCGCTGCACCGGGTATCACTTTCTTTTTCGATCCGGAGAACGACCGTGTTCCAACAGTGGTATCAAAGCCAGGCTGTTCTCGGATTTTACGATTAAAATTTTATCGATTGTACAAAGCCTCGATTTTTCAGAAAAATAAAACGGAAAAGAAAAAAATATATATATATTTTCGGGGCTGCCCGCTGCCCGAAGGCAGCGAGCAGCGCCGCGTGCAGCCCTGCGCGCAGATGGGCTGCACGCAGCAGCCCTGCGCGAGCTAGGGCAAGCGTTGCCCTAGCCCGCGCAGCTGGGCTGGACGAGTCCAGCCCAGCGACGGGCGGGCAGCTCGGGATTGTCCCGGGCTGCCCAAAAAAATTTTTTATTAAAAATTAAATTTTTTCGTGAATTATGAATTCTAGCCCAAAATGGTTTTGGGCCCAGTTTTTGGCCCGATTGAAAATTGTTTCAGTTGGTCCACGAGGCAATGGGTCAAAATTGTTTGAGCCCAAAATTTTTAAGAAAATTAATTTTTGGATAAATTTTGAATTTTGGAAATTTATAAATTTAATCCCATAAATTAAATCTTTAATTATTAATTTTGGTACAATTGATAATAAAATATGATTTCATGTATAAAATTGGATTTTATATGTAAAATATGATTTTATGGATAAACTAGATAAAATATGATTTTATATATAAAATAAGATTTTATGTATGAAATATGATTTTATCTATTTATATTTATTGTCATTGCATGATATCCAATAAATTAATTTTTGAATTAAATATTATTGGATAAGGATGATCGATTGCCATGACCAAAATTATAGGTGTATGTTAGGTTGTTTACATTTGACTTTATTATTGATTGTTGGGTTTTATTAATGGGCCTGGTTTATGGCCCAAATTTGATTTTATCATTTGTAATAAAAGTGGGCCTGGTTTATGGCCCGTTCCCACCCCTACAATGTATCCCTTTATTTGTCATAGTAATTTATTGTAAATTCACTAGAAATAGTGGGAGTTTTTGAAGATGGAGGTGGGACCAGCAAGCAATGATAAAGACTGAAGAAATGTCAATTGGAAGCACAATGTAATAGGATTGCATTGCATACTTGCATATCACCTAGGATTGGACTTGGACTCGTGATTGGCAACCACGGGTCGATTAGTAATGGAATCGATCATCCTAAAATATAATATATGATATTATCGTTGTATGCATGTTTAGACTAAATTGTATGAATCCCGCAAGCATACAAATTTTAAATGATGAGACAAATTTTCAAAATTAAAATCCCTCATTTTAAATATGATTTAAAATTGATATCAAGATAAATAAAGGAAATTTAAATATTGTTTAAATGTTCCTACCTTCCATCAACGATCAATGTATGAGATGCTACCCGCGGATACGGTCCGGCTCATATTATTGGGGGGGGGCCCGTTCGTCGGAAAGCTGTACATTGGATCGACACATGTTGTAAGTTGGATGGAACTCCCATGGGATTGGCTCATATTATTAGGGATCCACATGGCGACCGTCCATCACAACTTGATATTGATGGGTCATCTTGACATGTCACAATAAACGGCGTCATATTATTGGGCCCTTATTGGACATGAGGTAAAAATATGGAGGTTGCTTTGGAAGCAATTGGGCTCTACCTTTTGAAAATTATGGTTGGCTAATATTATTCGGGACTATAGTTTGTCAATTGGACTTCATGTTCCCACTAAAGAAAATGTTTCTCGTTTTCACTAGAGGGTAGTGAAATCGTTAAAATAGTGGGAGTGAGATTCATAAAATAAATTTCGCCTATTTTATGTCTTAGTAAATTAATTAAACAATCACTGATTATTGTTTGTTTCTTTTCAGTATTTCATTAAGATGAATTCGCGCAATCCACTATTCTCTATTCTCGAACAAAATAAACTGACTGGCGCAAACTATACGGAATGGTTCCGTAAGTTGAAGATTGTCTTGACCTCGGAGAAGATGTTCTACGTGTTAGAAAAATCTCCTCCGAAGGAAGCACCAGCTGATATAAGTCCGGAAGAGTTGGCCAAACTTGATAAATGGTGGGACCATGATATCAAGGCCAAATGCTATATGCAAGCTTCGATGTCTGATGAACTCCAGAGGCGATTTGAGGATACCGTGAATGCTGCTGACATTCACGTACAACTCAAGGAACTTTTTGGGGCTCAATCAAGAGATGAAAGGTTCGCTACTGTAAAAGAGTTAATGACGTGTCGCATGCGTGAAGGGACTTCAGTCCGTGATCATGGGGTACGCGTGATTTGGCTCATTCAGAAGTTGGTAACGCTTGAATTGGTATTGGAGCATGAACTCAATGTGGACTTATTACTTCTCTCTCTTTCTTCATCGTTTGACGGTTTTGTGGTGAATTTCAATATGAACAAGATAGAGGCCTCCCTTGAAGAGATGGTCAATATGCTTGTAACTTATGAATCCACTTTAAAGAAGGATAAACCGGTTCTCTTGGTGGGCTCCTCTTCTTCTGCTAAGAAGGAGCCAAGTACAAAGGGTAAGAAACGTTCTGCCCCATCCAAGAAAACCGGACCCGAGAAGAAGAACAAGACAAAGGCTTCAAACATGAAAAAGTCCAAGGATGTTTGCCATCACTGCAAGAAACCCGGTCATTGGAAACGTAACTGCAAGGAATATCTAGAGCAGTTGCGAACTGCGAAGGGTATGTTTTATTTTGAAATAAATGTTTCACTTAATACTACTTCTTGGGTATTGGATACCGGATGTGGATCTCACATTTGCAATGATTTGCAGGTGATGACAAGAAGTCGCAAGCTTAGAATGGGTGAGACCCAGCTGAGGCTCGGAAATGGTTCTAGAGTTGAAGCCAAAGCTGTGGGAGACGTTTATTTAATTTTGCAGAACGATTTTAAGTTACTTTTGACATATGTTTTATTTGTTCCAGACTTGATTAAAAACATTATTTCTGTTTCTATGCTTGATAGAGATGGTTTTTCTTGCAATTTTGTGAATGGGATTTGCAATATTTACAAGAATGAATGTTTGATTGGAAATGGACAACTTGAAAACGATCTATATAACTTAAAATTAAAAGACGTTCCAATAAATTATGTTGATAAACCGGTAACAACGAACAAAAGGAAAATCGATAGTCAAAACCCGGCAAACCTTTGGCATGCTAGGCTAGGTCATATTTCATCAAGGAGGATGAACAAGCTAGTGGGAGAGGGCATGTTTGATATGTCTGATATTAACTCTCTACCTACCTGTGAGTCCTGCCTGAAAGGAAAAATGACTAAATCTCCTTTCAAAGGAAAACCTGAGCGTAGTCAAAATCTATTGGATTTGATCCATACGGATGTTTGCGGACCATTTAGTATTGGTACAAAATTTGGTCACACCTACTTCATTACCTTTACTGATGATTATTCTAGGTATGGGTACTTATATTTGATGAAATATAAGTCTGAATCATTTGAAAAGTTCAAAGAATTCAAGGCTGAAGTAGAAAACAAACTAGGTAAGAGGATTAAAGCACTTCGATCAGATCGAGGTGGAGAATACTTGTACCGAGTTTTTGAGCTATCTAAAAGAGAATGAGATTCTCTCTCAGTGGACTCCTCCTATGACACCTCAGCTTAATGGTGTTTCGGAGCGTTGCAATCGAACTTTGTTGGACATGGTTCGATCCATGATGAGCTTCACTGAGCTCCCACCTTCGTTTTGGGGCTATGCTCTTGAAACTGCGGTATTTTTGTTGAACAACGTTCACACTAAAGCAGTGAACAAAACACCATACGAGTTATGGAATGGCAAAGCTCCTAAGTATCCGTACTTGAGGATTTGGGGATGTCCTGCTTACGTGAAGCAGACAGTGGGAGATAAGTTGGATAGTCGATCCACCTTATGTTATTTTGTAGGGTATCCAAAGAATTCAATCGGATATTATTTCTATCATCCTACTGAAACAAAAGTGTTTGTTTCAAGGAATGCCACCTTCTTGGAGAAGGAGTTCTTATTGGATAAGAAAGGCAAGATGATGGAACTCGAAGAAATTCGAGAAGAACCCAAGGTACAAAATAATGATCCTACACCTCAGGAACCATTGATTGACACGCCTATTATTAGAAGATCCGAGAGGACTTCTAGGCCTCCTATTAGATATGGTTTTCTTCTTGAAGGGGATCAAAACGAACCCGACATTGGATGTGATCCAAGAAACTTCAAGGAAGCAATTTCTGATGCAGATTCGAATTTATGGCTTGAAGCTATGCAGTTGGAAATAGATTCGATGCATACAAACCAAGTTTGGACTTTAGTAGATCCTCCCAATGGAATTGTTCCAATAGGGTGTAAATGGATCTATAAGAGAAAACTTGGGCCTGATGGAAAGGTACTGACCTACAAGGCACGATTGGTTGTAAAAGGTTATACTCAAAGACAAGGAGTTGACTATGATGAAAATTTTTCACCAGTCGCAATGTTCAAGTCCATAAGAATTCTTATTGCCATAGCAGCATGGTATGACTATGAGATATGGCAAATGGATGTGAAGACTACATTTCTTAATGGAAACATTAAGGAAGAAATCTATATGATGCAGCCCGAGGGATTAACATCCATGGGAAGCGAGCATAAGGTATGCAAGCTTCAGAGATCGATCTATGGTCTCAAACAAGCATCAAAAAGTTGGAACCAGAAATTTGATGAAACAATAAAGGATTTTGGTTTCATCAAGAACCCGGAGGAACCGTGCGTGTACAACAAAGTAGTTAAGGATGTTGTGACATTCTTAGTACTTTATGTTGATGACATCTTACTCATTGGGAATGATGTAGGGATGTTGCAGTCAACAAAAGATATGGTTATCAGGTAGATTCTCGATGAAGGATTTGGGTGATGCGTCCTATATTCTAGGGATACAGATCTATAGAGATAGATCTAAGAGAATGATAGGACTTACTCAAGCTACCTACATCGACACTATATTGAAAAGGTTTTCAATGGATGAGTCCAAGAGAGGACATCTACCTATGTGTCATGGAGTCTCTCTATCCAAGTCTATGTGTCCCAAGACTGACGAAGAGATAGAGAAAATGACACACATACCATATGCATCAGCCATAGGGAGTATCATGTATGGGATGATATCCACCAGACCGGATGTGGAATTTGCTCTGAGTGTCACGAGCAGATATCAAGCCAATCCCGGTCAAATGCATTGGAAAGCCGTGAAGGATATTCTTAAGTACTTGAGAAGAACTAAGAATGTATTCATGGTTTATGGAGGAAGAGAACTGAAATTGGAAGGCTATACCGACTCTGGCTTCCAAAGTGACGTGGATGACTCGAAGTCAACCTCTGGATTTGTGTTCATGCTCAATGGCGGTGCTGTCTCTTGAAAGAGTTCCAAGCAGGACACCACAGCGGATTCCACCACTGAGGCAGAATACATTGCGGCATCAGCTGCTGCTAAAGAGGCCGTTTGGATGAGAAATTTCGTCCAAGAGTTGGGCGTTATTCCTGAAGCTGTTGGTCCAGTCCCGGTGTACTGTGACAACACGGGTGCCGTTGCTCAGGCAAAGGAACCAAGGTCTCATCAAAGATCCAAACACGTACTGAGGAAATACCACATCATCCGGGAGATCGTGGAAAGAGGAGACATCACTGTCGAGAGAGTGGCCTCTGCAGACAATATCGCTGATCCACTTACTAAGCCCTTGCCAGGACCATTATTTGACAAACATCGCGAAGCAATGGGACTACGTAGTATGACTAGTTGGCTTTAGGGCAAGTGGGAGATTGAAAGAGTGGGTGCCCGGTGAGCCAACTTGTGGCTAAGGGCTTTTATGACTCTATGTATAAACAATCTTTTGTTTAATATAATTTACACTTTTATAATGGCATTTACTTTATCTTTTATCATATTATTATGTTGTGACATACTATAAGATGTTTAGATGAAGACCTTGAATATACTATAGTGTATGTAAGATGTGGTGGCACATGGGGATGGCTATCATGAAACACATCTTATAGTCACTGTATATTCTAAACAGTTCCTAGTCGATTGAGTCATCCGTTAATAAGGATAAGGATCGCTCGAGATTGAGACTAGCATTTGCGATGCCGAGTACCACGTTTCATTGGTATGGAACATAGAGATGTTCAAATCATGCAAATGGATATTCATACGATGAATGATCGAACTACCCTATCCGGACTTTTCAAGTGGTTATCACTTATCGAGTGGATAAAGTCCGCGGTTTTGGTTGTACACCATTAGTCCTTACTACTTGAAACATCATTGAGACTCTATATGCTAGTACAGTACTTTGACTCATTTGCCGACTCTATTGGGGTCATCAGGTGTCGGGATTGGGTACAGTTACGACACATATAGGAGTCGATGCTTTGTTGTCAAGGATTCACCACATACTTGCGAGTGTGGATATCCTATTCAATCTGAAAAGATATTAGTGTGACGAATCTCTGGCCAAAGTACATGATGTGTTTTAAGAAATGGTTTCTTAGTAGCACATGCGATGTCATTATTTGATCTTCAAGATGCATTGCATAGTTATCGAATCTCGAACGACTCTCGATTTACCAATGGTTGTTGATTCGATCGGGATATATGGATGAAGGGACCGTACTGTACGCTAACCAAAATCTATTGGTTCTTGCAGGCACTATCAGTGATACCTAGGGAATCATGGGGCGATGTTGCTAGGCGCTCTTACCATGATTCGATGGGCAAGTCGGAAATTGTTGTTCCGAGTCACAAGGAGTTGTGAGCCCACGGCTAGCTGTATCCCTGAACCATTGAGGGTCACACAAGTAATGGATTTTTAATCCCCGTTGAGATAATTAAATTTAAAGAGTTAAATTTAGTGAATAAAGAAGTGGGACTTCTTATTTAAGAGTAGAGGGAGTAAGATTTCCTAAAATGACATAGTGATGGACATTTTTGGAAACCACTGAATTCGGATTCAGAAAATTTATCTTGACTTTAAAAGATGCAGAAATGGTTTCTGTGCACATTGGTGAAATTGGTTTATCAATCTAAGTCACGATGAATTTTATATTAATTTCTGAACATGCGGGCTTTGCTTGTCAGGCTTGAACTTAGGACTAATGGGCCCTAAGCTGTTAGCAGCCCACATTATAAATAAGTTATTGCAGTACAGAAATTATACACAACTTACACTCAGATTTTTGAAAACCCTAGCCTCTAGTCTAGGAATTTCGGCCGCCCCCCTCTCTCTGTCTTAGAGAATTTTCAGTCTGCGAATTTCGAATTTGCAGTCTGAATTAGCAAATCATATCTGTTCTATCTCTTCGTAGAAACTTCTGATAGACTTTCTAGTGCAGTCTATCAGAGGGATTAATCTTCTGTTCGTGGACCTGATTTAAGAATTGTTCGTTCATCAGTTCCTGGGATATACAACAAGAGCAGTTTAATCTGTTGGTGTCCATAATATCGTTTCGAGATTTTAAGGTAAAATTTATATTGTTTAAATTTTATATTATCAATTTTAATCGTAGGAATTTGATACCCATATGGAATCGTTCCATATAAAAATTTAAAACTTCCGCTGCACCGGGTATCACTTTCTTTTTCGATCCGGAGAATGACCGTGTTCCAACACTAAGTCCATTTCCTTCCCATGAAAAATCCTACGCTCACTCTCTGAAAATATCAGACAGTACTTAGCGCAAACACTGCACTAACTATCCTTGCTTCGTCCATCCAGAATGAACACCACGGCTCGTCAAGTCCAAGAAGAATAAGTAAAGAATCCCAAAGATTTCCACAATCTTCGGACACTCTCCTGATCATATCCCTTGTTAATATTGTGCCACAGTTCATGACTAAGGTAACTTACCTCAATAACCCACCTGGACAACCACCAAGGTTTCACGGTCATAGGTCATGCTTCTCTCACATCTTAAATAGTCATGTACAATCTTCAACATCTGATATAATCCCTCACAGATGAAGTCATTCATCATGGAGTAGTCCTCACATTCGAGTCTAAGTCTTAAAACAATATTCCATCCAGTATCTTGGATAATTCCTATCACAAGAAAATTCTAACCACAACTCTGATGACAACCCCTAGTCATCGTTGGTAGAAATCCGTCCACCTACTAGATCCATACGTCTAGCAGTAACCCAAAGGTTAAAACCTATCTGCTCAGAGTACACACTCGTCAAGGAAATAAACCCCCCCCCCCACGACTGGTTCCCACAGCAGAACATAAACAATATCTCTGGCACACCAGACGATATCGAACCATCGATGTCAAACCTGACATCTAATCCAAGGTCATACCTCGTCGTGACTGCTACCAAATTCCTAGACTGAGTAGCCTTCCCACCGCCAATCCTGAAGCACCAAGGCTCCCAGATAACCTCTGAAGTACAAGGACTCCCAGAGTAACATTGGCATAGGGTCGCGCCTTATCACGTCTAGTCATGGTCATAGTCCACAACTCTCGGTATATACTGGACCTGGTATCCCGATGAAAACCCATCATCACAAGTCTCAACCTAACAAAGGTCAGATAGCCTACTATTCTCAAGGAAACAACCTAGAACAAAGCCCAAATGTTCTAAACCGAACAATACCCTTAATGCCTCTAGATGAGTCCACTCATCGCTGGCACTAACATAGTCCACTGACTAACTAGGTCAATCCTAGGAAACGCCTAGACTAACCGCAAGTCAAATAGTCATAGTCGGCCCACTTAATTCCCATGAGTTACCACAGTTTGAACACTAATCAACTAAAACAATGCCAATCCTAGCAAAATCACTCGCAATCATTCACAAATTGCTGGATAAATAAAACATGTACCATTGTTTCCATTTATGTACAATTTCTCAATTACAATCCCATGTAATACATACAGTATTCAAAATACAATGAAATGTACAATCGAACTTGAAATGATACAACTAAAGTATGATGATTCATTTACAACTGAAATACTGTTTACAACTACAACGATACAGTATTTAAAATCATCGTACAAGTCTTCGTTTCTTGAGCATGAAGCTTCAAATCAACACACGCATCGATACAAGCATACTCCTGACCAAGTCCCTCTACATGTCCTCCTACGAAGAACTCCGGAGAAATGGCTCGTGATAGCTAATCAGCTATGCTCTGCGTCAGTGCAAGTCAGTCGACCTCTTCTGCTCACGATCTACCATCAGCCTTCTTCTTGTATTCATATCATGCTTTTGAACATGAAGTTTACCGTGTGCCTACCGAAAGCATTGATACAAGCATACCGGCAAAACCATGTTCTGCATGAGGTTAAAGACCTCACTCTCGAAACCTGTCATGCTTTAGGCACTCGAAGCATTCTCTGGTGAAGGTCTATCTGACAATCTCTCCAACTATGACTGGAGAATCTTCAGAGTAGTGTCATCATGGTATGGACGATACAGATGCAAGCATCAAGTGCGTCCCATCCAATGTTCTGCCACTGCCTCTGACATCCGGTACTCGATCCGAAACTAGGATCCACATGAGTAGAAGTCTTGAAAATTTGGATACGATCCATCACTCCTGTCTGCACTTGCTGGAATCCCATAAGCCAAATCTTCAAAAATCCTGCCGATGATGATAATCTCTGGGCAAACTAATTGCCGCATCATCACCTCTTCCAAGGTCTCATCCATCCTATAAGGATAACCCAAATTCTTATTACTATATCTCAAGTCTCTTGCATGCATATGCTCTGATACCAATAAATGTAGCGACCCTACCCGGATCCGCTACCTAATCAGAGTTAAGAGCATAATTAAACATGCATTAAATAAATCGCTGCGGAAGACTTAAATAAAAGCAGACCGGCGGAATACAACCGGTTAAACCAATTTTATACAACCAAATCGAATAAATAGCCTAAAGGCAAAACCTACAGCTAATCCTGCTGTCTTCACTTGGTCACTGGCTACTCCAAGCTCCTGGTGCTCAATCCTGCACCTACACCTGCCCCGTCGAATGAGGTGTCCAAATACACAGAAAAGACTGGACATGAGCTCTAAGCTCAATACGAAAGTACTGGGTAAAACATACAAATATGATGCATGCAAATGATAGGGTATCCATATCTAGGATAACTGTATATAACTGCTCAGTAATGGCGCCTAGGATATGAGTGGTACAACCCGAGAAGCAAACCCTGCGTACACTGCTCATTCCTACAGGACGTGGACCGTGTCCCCCGATGCTAGCCACCCATGACCCGTCAGTCAATAGGCCCTAGACATCAACCGTCCAGACAGGGTTGAGCGACCCTACATGGCTCATCTCACAAGATGGACAGGCACAATATGATATGCACATGCTGCATAATAAATGACATACAAAATGCAACATATAAGCATGCAAAACCCACTGGAAATCTCAGTCTGTACTTATGTACCTTACTACAGGCAGTTCCTAGCAGTCCCACTCTAGGTTCCAAGCCTATCATCAACTCTACAATGCAAATATCCATGCATCAGTATTTAAGCTCTAAAAGCCTTAAATAAGCTATTGCATACTCCTAAATAATTTAAGGAGACCATAGCTATACCTACGTCCGTCGTCAGCCCGCTGATGGCGACTATCTCGCAACTAGGGTTACACCCCTGCTGCAGCTCCACAGTCTCGAGCACTGCTCCGCTACACGAGCACTGCCCCGCTACTATGTCAGACACTGTCTGACTATACTAAAGTATATTTCCTACTCCAACTCTAAAATAAGAGTACCCAAAGCCCAAAATAGAGCTACTAGGGCCAAGGAGAGGAATTTGGAATTGGCAAGAAATGAGGATCTCGGACCCTATATTTATAGACGTCGATCGGAAGTTCCGTTCCCTGATCGGAAGCTCCGAACGTGCAGATCGGAAGCTCCGTTCCGATGCAACGTGTCAATCTCAACCACATGCAACCACACACCTATCACCGACAGTCGATCGGATGCTCCGATTGCTGATCGGAAGTTCCGATCTCCATGCTTCCGATGTGGTTCCGATTTGGTTCCGATGTTATCAAGATCGGAAGCTCCGATCCTGGATCGGTGGTTCCGATCCCACTCGAGTCTTGGGGTCTTACAAGCCATTTTCGAGTGTCCCGGATCCATTTATGAACTCCGTTAACCCCTTTTAAATTTTCTTAATCATGTTTTACTTAATCTAAACATGATTACATGATTAATATACGTATTAATCACTAATTCTGGATACGGGTTACTACACAGCGACACGCGGGCGCGCCACCCTCACGCGCGGGCGCGCATAGCCTTCTGTCCCGATAATTCAAATGACTCCATCACGCGCGGGCGCGCGTCATCCCTGGAGCGGGCGCACATGGCTCTCTGGATATTTTCCAACACTTATCTTCAGTTGACGAGCGGGCGCGCCTGATCCAGGCGCGGGCGCGCATGGTATTCTGTCCCATCTTCATCTACTCTTCAAAATCATGAACCATCTTCGCTTGCTTCGCCATTTTCTTGACTCATTTGATTCCATCCATCATAAGTTCAACATTTCCTGTATTTCCTGACATCTAACATAAACAACAACAAATTCCACATAATTCCGCTCGAAACCAAACAATTATCCAATAATATCAACACAAATTAAGTGCACAAAATGCACTTATCAAATTCTCCCAAACTTAAATGTTTGCTAGTCCCGAGCAAAACCAATCAAAACTCAAGCACAAAACATACAATACTCACTCAACAAATCAAGACCAACCAAGAATTACTATGAAACAATGGCCTCAGCAAAATATTCAGAAAATTTCATCCAATCATATTGAACTCTCACTTTTTAATTTTCAACAAACACATGCTAGTGAACCTCCAAAACTTACAAATCCCGCAACTCACGTTCAAAGTACTCTTATCCAAATCAATTCATACATTCATAAATTATGGGGACTTTATAAGGCAAAAGGATCAACGACAGGATAAATTAAATTTGAAAAACACGCAAAAATCAGATTATTTCACAAAAGAAACGTGTACGTGTTTTGGTCAAAAAATCATATTCATTAAAAGGTTCAATCAATCTTCCATAGGCTAGATTCTCGCAACCCTTCTCCACTAGTATATTAGGCAACTGTGACTCGGTCAGAAGGACTTAATTAGCTTGTAATGTAAGGCCTGGCTCATGGCTACAAATGAAGGATAAAAAATTCAAAATAAGGAGTAATTTATATTTCTGCTCAATCTAACTTCAACTCCTTCCATTCACAATTCACAACTTCTTCAATTCATTGATTTTTTCAACTTTCATCTTTTTCACAACTTCTTTCACAACTCTTTTCACAACTCTACTACCTCTTTCTTAATGATTTTCTTTTCAAATCTTCCACCATACCATTCCATTTTCACAAATAAAAACTTGGAGCATATAACATTTTAGCATTCAAATTACTCTTTTAAAGGTAGTAATTAGTGTTTAGGCTATTCAGGTAGTCAATGTAGGACCTTGAAATAATGACGAATGGGGGTTTAATCACACGTTTACACGCATGACATTCAATTTTCAATAAGGCACAAACAAGGTACTAGAGATAACATGTAAAAATAGGGTAGCTTGAAAGGCTCAAACGATTTCAGAAAAATTACCTAAATCATTCCTAATCACAGTTATGCCCGTATTGCGCCTCAAAGGATGTCCGAACTAGTTCTAGACAATCTCAATTCACAAGTAAATCACATGAATTTTAACCAGTGTAGAAAAGACGTAATCATCAACAGGAAACGATGATTTTCAACAAGACTCAGATCATGTACCTAAAGTACTCATGTATATCTTGTGAAGGCTCGAAGGGCAACTAAGGATAAAATAATTTCAATAAAAATCAGGCCCAAGGATCCCAAAAATTACCTCATTCATTTCTATGTTTGTATGTTTTAACTCAAACTTAAGCACAATCACAGAATATGTAGGGATTCATTCATCTCATTAGTTCACCAATAAAAATTCTTTTAATTCCGATCATGGAGTTGAGATAAAAACAGTCATTTGCATCATTGGCCAATGTCTTTTCATTTCTTTCATTGTTTCTTAAATTTAACTCGCATCCACACAACAATTCATACTTTCCCAACCTCACATACTATTCTTGTGACAAAATCCATCTCACCACCAACACAACACAGAAGACTAAACAAAATAAAAAAAAACAAAACGCAAAAAAAATAAAATAAAACTCAGGAACAAGTTTCAGCAATTTTAAAGCAAAATCAGCAAAAATCCCCCCAAACTAAGTACAATCAGTGTCCTCAATGATTTAAACAAGAAAGAATAAGGACATGTACCTCAAACGACGACCGTCAGTGGTCGTCGCTTTCTTCACTCTCATCATCACGATCAACAACAGGTGCCGGGTTTGAAGCACCAAAAGTAGGTGGCCACTGGGGATAAGGAGGAAAAGGATGAGCCGAGCTCACAGCATGAGGAAATTGGTGGCTCAATGCACCAGTGAATCCCATCATATAATCCATGAAAACTCCATTTCTCCGCTGAAAGTGATGGAACTCTTGACGATGCTGGCGCAGATCCTCCTCAAGAGATGTAACACGTGCTTCCAAATATGGAGGCGTCTGAGTCTGTGGTACAGAAGCTCTACTAGCCGTTGCGCTAGCATTGAACGCTCGTCGGGCTGCACGTTCTCGCAGTTCACTATCATATGGATGGTGAGTAGAAGAACCACCACCGGGTATAAGGGCCGTGGGCTTCAACAACTCTTCATTAGGGCTCCAATCAACACTTACTGCTTCACATAAATCCGTAATAATCGATGGCAAAGCGAGCCCCCCACCCCCCCCCCTCAAACGACCAGTGAAAACGTTCTGAATAGTCTCTTGACAAATATGGCCTAAATCCATAGACATGCCTTCAACAATGCAATATACGAGAATCGCCCTTTCCCTTGTGACCTTATGATCATGGTCAGTGGGTTTAAGTCTAGCGCAAACCAAAGCATACCACCTCTTGGCATCCCTCTTCAAATCTACCTTCCTCAGCTTGGACGGTTTAAGATCACTTCCCAGCCTCCATACGGCTCCCGCGACACAGATGGATTGAATAATGGCAGCATAATCAATATCCCCAGACTTACATGCAACATATTCATCATTGTCCACTGGCGGGATATGAAATAGAGTGTTAATCGCAACCGAATCAAACGGCACCATCTGGCCTCGCACCAATACCTTGAAGTCAACGTGCTTAACCTTCAGATTTGCATAAAATTCCCTCACCAATGAAATAACTGCTTCTTGGTGCTGCTTAAACAATTGAAGCCACTGCCGCTCGAGCACTTCATCCCCGACATTACACTTAATAACCCCATTCGGCTCAAATCCAATTTTTGTATCGAACCCTCTCTCAGGCAATATATTCTTAGATAGCAACGCATGATAATTCTCTTCGGCCTGTTTATCCCAGAAACGATGATTATCGAAAGTAGGGGCCAAAGAAGAGGATTTGCCCAACTTTGTTTTCTTATTTGGAGCCATATGTCAAACACTTAGATGGCACAATAATAATTCTCAATTCAACAAGAATAGATCAACAACCGTGACGCCCCCAAACTTAGGAATTCAAGTCACAACACACTCTTCTCTTCAAAGTGAAACGAGCATCAACAAGAACTCAAGAAACCCCACAACTCAGATACAAATCCACGCCACAATCTCCACTATCTCAACAATCCAATAAAACGGAGAATTTAAGAACCCTTAATCATAGAGACTTACCACTTAAACAAGAGCAATTGCAGCACGAGCCAGAAAGAAATCTCGTGGTGCCCTAGCCTGTCGTCTCCCTTGTGGCTGAGAAGAAGAATGAGAGAAAGAAGGAGGAGTATGAAGAACACAAAACGAGAGAAAGGAATTGAGATTGGGAATGGCGATTTGGAGAAAAAAGGAAAGGAAAGGAAAGGAAAGATAGGGTAAAATTAGAAGAGAGAATGAGAAAGGAAGGAAAGAAATCGGTGTTTAGATTCAGACGGGGCGGGCGCGCATAGAACACTGCTCATGTAATATATATCTGCGCAAGACGACGCGCGGGCGCACCAGAGAGACAGGCGGGTGCGCATAGAGCTCTGGAATTTTATATTATGCACACTTTTTCACAGGCGGGCGCGCCAGAGTGACAGGCGGGCGCGCATAGAGCTCTGGACCATTGCTTTGATTTTTGTATTTTTTTTTTTTGAACGCGCGGGCACGCCTAAGGACAGGCGGGCGCGCATAATATGCTGGAATTTCATTCCTGAGAAAAAAAATAAAGACTCAAAGCGTGAAAATAACAAAATTAAACTCAAAAAATGAAATAGAAATTAAAAAGAAACAAAAAGAAAATATGGGTTGCCTCCCATTTAGCGCTTGGTTTAAAGTTTTCAGCCGGACTTGCACCAGTTTTAAGCCGGGTCTGTGAGTAGAGTACTCTCATTACTTCGTGCTTTGGTACCAAAATAATGTTTCACCCTTTGCCCGTTCACTTTGAATACCCTTCCATCTGTACATCGAAGCTCAATTGCACCGTGCGGATACACCTTCTCCACCGTAAATGGTCCAGACCATCTGGACTTCAATTTTCCTGGAAACAATTTCAGACGGGAGTTAAACAATAATATTTTCTGACCTGGTTCAAATTCTCGAGCTATAATGTTTTTGTCATGCCACTTCTTTGTTTGCTCCTTGTATATCTTGGCATTCTCATATGCCTCACTTTGAAACTCATCCAATTCCGTCAATTGTAATTCACGCAACATCCCAGATGCTTCGATATCCATATTCAGCTTCTTGACAGCCCTAAACGCTTTGTGCTCTAACTCCAAAGGCAAATGACATGCCTTACCAAACACCAACCTGTAGGGCGACATCCCAATCGGTGTTTTAAACGCAGTGCGGTAGGCCCATAACGCGTCATCCAGCTTGATTGCCCAATCTTTTCTATTCGTCTTCACCGTCTTCTCCAATATTTGCTTGATTTCTCGGTTAGAGATTTCCGCTTGACCATTGGTTTGCGGATGATATGCACACGCCACCTTATGCCTGACACCATACTTAGTGAGCAAGGTATTAAAAATTTTATTACAAAAGTGCGTACCTTCATCACTGATTATTGCTCGTGGTGTTCCAAACCTTGTAAAAATGTTCTTCTGCAAAAACTTTACTACAACACGAGCATCATTAGTAGAGGTGGCAATTGCTTCCACCTATTTCGACACATAATCGACTGCCAATAAGATATAAGTGTACCCAAAAGAAGGTGGAAAGGGACCCATAAAATCTATACCCCACACATCAAACAATTTCACTTCTAAAATATTTGTGAGGGGTAATTCATGCCTTCTAGATATATTCCCCGTTCGTTGACACTTATCACATGATTTCACTAAGGTATAACTATCTCTAAACAACATAGGCCAATAAAAACCAGATTTTAGTACCTTAGCGGCAGTCCGGGTTGCTCCAAAATGTCCTCCATAGGGTGAGGAATTGCATTGTTCCAAAATTTCATTTGCCTCTTGCCCCGCCACACATCTTCGAATCACTTGATCAGCACAACGTTTGAAAATGTAGGGATCATCCCATAGGTAGAACTTAACGTCATGAAAAAACTTCTTCTTCTGATGTCGGTTCAACTCTGGAGGCATAACACCACAAGACAAAAAATTTGCAAAATCAACAAACCACGGAATGGAGGAATTTACCAGAAAGATCTGTTCATCCGGAAACAATTCCTTTATGCTCTCCTCCTCCTTAACATCCTCTAACTCCAATCTCGACAAGTGGTCAGCAACTTGATTTTCACTACCCTTCTTATCCTTGATCTCAAAATCAAACTCTTGTAACAGTAGAATCCACCTTATCAAGCGTGGCTTGGCATCCTTTTTTGCAAACAAGTAGCGAATCGCTGCATGGTCAGTATAAACAACTACTTTAGTACCAATTAAATATGGACGAAATTTATCAAAAGCAAAAACTACTGCAAGCATCTCTTTTTCTGTAGTAGTGTAGTTTTGCTGTGCGGCATCCATGGTGTGACTGGCAAAATATATGGCTCGAAACATCTTATCTCTCCTCTGGCCTAATACATCGCCGACTGCATAGTCACTAGAATCGCACATAAGCTCAAAGGGCTCCTTCCAATCCGGCACAATCATGATGGGTGTTGTGATCAACGTTGTCTTGATCTTTTCAAAGGTCTGCAAACAAGCATCATCAAATATGAATGTAGAATCTTTTTCAAGCAAATTACACAGGGGTTTTGTAATTTTAGAGAAATCCTTGATGAATCGCCGATAAAACCCTGCATGGCCTAAAAAACTTCTGATGCCTTTGATATTCTTTGGAGGTGGAAGCTTCTCAATGGCAACCACTTTGGCTCGATCCACCTCTAACCCATTTGATGACACTTTATGTCCAAGGACAATGCCCTCTTGAACCATAAAGTGACATTTTTCCCAATTTAGGACTAAATTCTTTTCCTGGAACCTCTGCAAAACAAGAGACAGATTATGCAAGCAATTATCAAAAGAGGAACCAAATACTGAAAAGTCATCCATAAAAACTTACATCACTTCCTCCACCATATCCGCAAAAATCGCCATCATACACCGCTGAAAAGTTGCAGGTGCATTACACAGTCCAAACGGCATCCTCTGAAAGCAAACGTGCCATAGGGACACGCAAAAGTAGTCTTTTCCTGATCCTCCGGTGCGATAGAAATTTGATTATAACCTGAATAACCATCTAAGAAGCAATAATAGCAATAACCAGCAAGTCTATCAAGCATTTGATCAATGAAAGGAAGTGGAAAATGATCCTTACGAGTAGCTTTGTTCAACTTCCTATAATCTATACATACTCGCCAGCCAGTTACTGTACGTGTGGAGATTAACTCATTATTTTCGTTTTTAACCACAGTAATCCCACCCTTCTTAGACACCACTTGAACAGGAGATACCCAACTACTGTCAGAAATAGCATAAATCACTCCCTCATTCAACAACTTTAAAACCTCTTTCTTAACTACTTCTTTCATAGCGGGATTCAATCGCCTCTGATGATCAACATAAGGAGTATAAGATTCTTCCATCAAAATTTTATGCATGCAAATTGTTGGACTAATACCCTTAATGTCAGAAATTGACCATCCTAAAGCAGTTTTAAAATTTCTCAGAACTCTCAACAACTTATTTTTTTCTACAGCAGACAAATGAGCAGATATAATAACAGGATAAGTAGAATTTTCACCAAGGAATGCATAACATAAGTGCGCAGGCAATTCTTTAAGATCATGAGTTTCAGTAGATACCTCTGGTGCACTATTTTCCAATGCTTCAGATTCCTTAGGACTTACCATTTTTTCTTTTGGAGCACTGTCAAGGATTGCTTTTTGTTCATGTAACTCTCAATCCTCTTCCTTATCAAGCACCTCATCTGCCACCAAACATCTTTCGAGTGGATCAGTAATTCCTGCACATGAAAAAGAATTATGAGAATTAACAATTTCAATACTTTTACATGTACTTACCTCGTTTGGTCCCCTCATGGTGTGATAAATATTAAAAATCACCGCTTCACCAACAACTCGAAGTGTGAGCTCTCCCTCGTGGACATCGATCAGTGCACGTGAAGTAGCTAGAAAAGGTCTCCCAAAAATCAAAGGAGTTTCTTCATCTTCATCCATGTCCAAAATCACGAAATCTGCTGGAAATATGAACTTGTCGACCTTCACCAAAACATCCTCCACAATACCCGTGGATATGTAATACTTCGATCAGCCAGTTGTAATGTGATGGTGGTCGCCCTGAATTCTCCGAGCTCCAAAGTCCTGTATAAAGAAAAAGGCATCAAATTAATACTTGCTCCTAAATCACATAAAGCTCGATTTACATTAGAACCACCAATAAAACAAGGGCTAGTAAAACTCCCTGGATCCTTAAGCTTTTGTGGCAACTTTTTCTGTAGGATTGCACTGCACTCTTCTGTCAGATTCACCACTTCATTGTCTTGCAATCTCCTCTTCTTAGACATTACATCTTTGATGAACCTGGAATAGTTGGGCATTTGTTCCAACGCATCTGCAAATAGAATATTGATATGTATCTTCTTGAAGATGTCTAGGAACTTGGAAAACTGCTCATCAAGTGCCTTGTTCTTGAATCGCTGAGGATACGAAAGTTGTGGCTTATACATCGGTTTTGCTTCAGTTTCTTTCTTGGGTTCTTCAACCACGATTTCTTCAACCACTGGTGCTTCAACTTCCTTGGTTTTTCTCTGTTCGTCAGCCTCTAACTTCTTACCACTTCTTAACTCCACCACTTTGTACTGCTCTTTTGGGTTCACTTCAGTATTGCTGGGAAACTGTCCTCGATTTTGATCCTTCAACACAAGTGCAAGCTGCCCAATATGTGTTTCCATAGATTTCATCATAGCCCCCAAACTGCACATATGTGTCTCCATGCTGTCCATTCGAGTTTCAATCCTCGACATCCGCTTGTTAGATTCTGTAACAAATGTAGACACAACATCCTCCAAAGACGCTTTACCTTCACCTTGATTTGTATTGAATCCCGGAGGGGGTTTCAACACATTTTTGTTGTTGGCATAGGAAAAGTTTTCATGGTTACGTAAGCCAGGATGATAAGTATTGGGTGGAGGGTTACCTCGATAATTTCCATAGCCTCTGGGATTGATATATTGATCTTCCTCAGGTGGGTGAGATTCTTCTATGGCAACCGACACACCTGCAGGTTTCCGTTAGTGTTTCCCATCCCTTGTATAGTTGTTGCCCCTATTGTTGCAATAGCCACAAGGTCTTCTCTACTAAGGTTGACTCTTGGATGTGGATTCGCATTATCCCCTTGGTTGTTGTTGTTGTTGCGAGTGTTTCTAGGGGTGCTCCAGCCATTTTCTACAGTTAAGGAGTTCTAAGAGTTTGTCGAAACATGATATTTAATGAAGGAAAGAAATAGCGGAACAAACGAATCAATAATTGATCAAAAGAATATAATTCATTTTATTGAATCTCATGTGAAAGATGACATGGGCACGTGTACGAGAAAAACTTGGTGTCATTTCCTGAAAGTACAAATAGAAAGGCTTAGGATACATAATAAAATAATAATTAGGAAAATTATTATTTAGTGGACAATTTCTTATGATAGGGTATTTTTCGGAAAATTTTCCAAAAACAAAAAAATTTTAGATTTATACTTGATCAGAAAATATTCAATGAGAGGGTCGTTTCGGGTCAGGATACGTTGATCTTGGGTCGAAATTTGACGTCGTCAAATGTTTCGGTACAGAATCCCATACGGATTTATGAACCTGGCGGCTCTGATACCACTTCAATGTCACGCGCCGAGACCGAGACGTGCCTTCGGCGTTGTTTCAAATTCAAAATTATAAAACAACCAGCCTCGTAGTACAGTATAAACCAAACCAGTCTATTATTATAAATAAACTCCAAGACATAGTCTTTACAACTCGATAAATCCAAAATAACAAAACAACTGCGGAAGCGTCTAAAACTTAATAACAAAATATTAATGCCAAAAAAAATCCAAAAATAAACATAACGAAATTTAGTCTTATTATTCATCTATCACCACCCCCAAAACATATCTTGTTCACGATCCTTTAAGTCGTCATCTTCATCATCTGGAAGGGAAAAAGTAAGCAAGTGGGGGCCGATCGATCATACCAAAATATATACATATATATATTTATTTCAAAAACTCATAGCATAATTCCAAATATAAACATTTCATATCATGTCTCAACAAAACATAACATGAACATCATCATAACATACTTGACATGACATATCATAAATTGGCCAGACAGTGTGAGGTCATAGAATGGTTATTATTACCCACCGCATCAGAGTCATAACATAACATGGTTCGAAATTTCCTTTCCACTCATAATTTGAGTCCTAACAGTGTCAAAACATATTTTCATCAAAACATCTTAATGAACAATATTAAATAACAAAATTTCAACGATTAACATGAACGATCGAATTTGTAAAACATGCATATAATTTTAAAACATAAGCCCACTTACCGTGCTATACTTGCAAGATCAAATAGTACAATTTCGTGGAGCTTTGACCGAAAACACTAAAAGTAAACACTTGAAATTTCCACTTTGCTTCTTCAAGAATTTGGCAGACTACCGAATTTTTGAGCAATAATTGTAGTAACCCAGATACCATTTTAAGATAATAATATGTTAAACATGATTAAGGGTTGGTATTTAACCAATTTCGGAGTGTTATTGGACTTCAGAAGTAAAATTTGGGCTTTTTAATTTTGGGCCGGATAGTAAGCTCCGATCCCGGATAGTAAGCTCCGATCGGAACGGAAGCTCCGATCCTGGAACGGAAGTTCCGATCCCCAGCTGCCAGAAATGATCGATGACTCAGTCGCGAGTTTTGACAAGTGTCGATCATAGAGCAGATCGAAAGCTCCGATCGTAGATCGGAAGTTCCGATCCTGGTGTGGCAGACATGCACGCAATGAGCTGGATCGGAAGCTCCGATTCTGAAATTGGAAGTTCCGATCCTGGCCGAGAAATTTGGCTATAAATAGGGCCGTTCATAGTTCATTTTCAATTACGAATTCCCGAGTTTTCTTCTTCAGTTATATAGTGTGAGATATACACTTGAGGGCCCTATCGGTTATAATAAAGGTTCTGGAATAACCAAGGGGTGGTTATAGTCATCCGGGACTAGCGACTCCAAAGGGCTAACTACGGACGAAGGTATGGTTCGGGAATCTATTTAAGTTTTGGGAGTACTTATTAGCTTAGTTAAGGCTTATAGAATTTATGTAGTGATACGGTGAACTTTTGAATATAGGCTTGGAACCTAGGATCCTATTATACTTGAACTAGCCTAGAGGTACGTACACATTGACTGAGATTGCCAGCGAGTATACATGTTTATATGTTGCATTTATTTGGCATTATTATATGGCATGATGTATGATTTACCGTTTTCTATACTCATATGTCATGTGCATATACACATTGAGCCTATTCCTTATTATACCTGATTATAGAGCCGCTCAGCTCTATACTCGATAGTCTGTCACTGAGAGTACCGTGACGGCGGGGCATTTATGTCTGTCTACTCTGGTGTACTAGACGAGTGTGGTTGCACCCAGAGGTTGATCCGAGCGGTGGCAGCACTCATATGGCGCCGGTTCTGAGCATGACTTTTCAGATGATCTTTTACCAATCATCATGTTGCATGCATTATATACATATGCTTACTCATGTTTATGTACTGGGCGTAGCGCTCACGTCCTAGTTGTTATCTTGGACACCCTATTCCATGGGGCAGGTCGCAGGATGGACGGAGCTGGTAGTTCAAGGCAGGACTAGGGAGCAGGAGCCTTGAGGACTTTATTATACAGCAGGATTCGATATAGCTGTATAATGGTTACTGTTTAAGATTTTGATTTGGTTGTATCACTACAGATTTAAGTCTGGATTATGTTACTAAATTATGGTTTTGTTTTCGCATGTCTTACTCTGTTAAGTTATTTTGCTGTATTAAGTTTAATGCATGCTATTAGTTGCCAGTTAGTAGGTGATACCATGCAGGGTCACTATATTTTTGGTATCAGAGCATGCTTAGATTTTGGGATTAGTACTTGGGATTTAGAATTAGTTAGAATAATTCTTGCGCATTTGGGATTTTAATGTGCAATTATTTTCAGGATATGGCTGACGAGAGTCACGGTAGTGTTGGCCAGGGAGGTGGTCATCATCATCGTCGCCATCATCATCAGGATGATCAGCATCGTCCTCATGAGGGTCGACGTCGCTATACTATTAATAAGTTCATGCAGGCAGGACCGAAACCCTTAGTGGGAGGCGAGAATCCTGAACAAGCTAGAAGCTGGATGTCTAAACTTGAGAGCACGTTCCGAGCTTTTGAGTGTACTGAGGAGCAGAAACTGGAAGTTCTAGAATTCGTTCTAGAGGATAGAGCACGTTTTTGGTGGGATGCCAAGGTTGCTCAGGCACGTACTGAGAGAGGACAGGTGACTTGGGGGGATTTCTGTCGGGAGTTTCAGAAATTATATTTTCCTCCGGCTGTTCGCCAAGCACGATCTATGGAGTTGCTTACTTTGAGGCAAGGATCAATGACTATTGATCAGTATCAACAGCGATTTCTTGATCTGCTACCTTTCAGTCCTCATATTAATGCGAGTGATGCGTCGAAGTATGATATCTTTCTGCAAGGCCTGAACCAAGATATCTACGCACAGGTTGTCGTCTGTGACGACCCGGTGTCTTATGAGACTTTGGTGAACCGTTGCCGTCTTGTGGAGACCAGCAACAGGCGTGGACAGTTGATGATGCCAGCACAGCCTAGTGGATTTGTTGAGCCTCGAGCTCAATCTGTTGTGTCATCTGTACCTACGTCTTCTTCTACTCCTACTACTTGGTCTGGTTCTCGTGGTTCACGAGGTACTTTCCGCTTTGGGAAGAAGAAGAAGAAGGAGGAGTTTTGTAGCCACTGTGGTGGGAAGCATCCTGCAGCTTCATGTCGGAGAGCTACTGGGGCTTGTTATATTTGTGGTCAGCAGGGACATCTGCGGAGAGATTGTCCTCAGCGCATGGGTTCTGCTAGTGGATCGGGATCACAGGTTGGATCTCAGGCTTCTACTTTTCCACGTCAGCAGCCAGCACCACAGAGTTCTTCTGGTTATCATCCCCAGACTCAAGGGCAGGTGTTTGCTCTGTCTCAGGAGCAGGCTACTGAGGGAAGAGATCGCATGTTGGCAGGTAACTTCTTGTTATGTGGTATTCCTGCACTTGTATTAATTGATACTGGAGCATCGCATTCCTTTATTTCTAGTCGCTTCGTTAAGAGACATAGATTACCTTACGTATCATTAGATATGGATTTAGTTTTATCTACTCCATTAGAGCAGGAGGTAGTAACTAAGCGTCTAGTGATGGGTTGCCTTCTGGAATTTGAGGGTAATGTGTTATCGGCTAATTTGATGATATTAGCGATGACGGATTTTGATTGTATTTTGGGAATAGATATGCTGACTTTGTATCACGCTACTGTGGATTGTTATCAGCGTCTGGTACAGTTTCATCCTGTTGAGGGTGATAGCTGGTACTTTTATGGTGAGGGTGCGCGACCTCCGATGCCACTTGTTTCGGCTCTGAAGGCATGTCATGTCTTGGAGTCAGGTGGGGAGGGCTACCTCATCTATGCGGTTGATATGTCTGCGAGTAGTCCGGGTATTGATCAGCTACCGATTGTCAGCGAGTTTCCTGACGTATTCCCTGATGAGATTCCTGGTTTTCCTCCGGTGCAAGAGGTTGAATTTGGTATTGATCTAGTACCAGGAACTACGCCTATATCCGAGCACCTTATCGTCTGGCACCTTCAGAGATGAGGGAATTGAAATAGCAGTTACAGGATCTGCTTGATAAGGGATATATTCGTCCGAGTGTTTCTCCGTGGGGAGCACCTGTTTTGTTTGTCAAGAAAAAGGATGGATCGATGCGATTATGTATTGATTACAGGCAGTTGAATCGTGTCACCATCAAGAATAAGTATCCTTTGCCGCGGATTGATGATCTGTTTGATCAACTACAGGGTACTTCTGTTTATTCGAAGATAGATCTGAGATCTGGATACCATCAGATGCGGGTACGAGACTCAGATATATCTACGACTGCTTTCAGGACCAGATACGGGCATTATGAGTTTCTGGTGATGCCATTTGGTTTGACGAATGCACCGGCAGTCTTTATGAATCTGATGAATCAGGTATTTTGAGATTATCTGGATAGATTTGTCATCGTCTTCATAGATGATATTCTTGTTTATTCTCATGACAAGGATGAGCATGCACAACATTTGAGGATTGTTCTACAGACGTTACGAGATAAGCAGTTATATGCGAAATTGAGCAAGTGTGAATTCTGGCTTGATCGGGTAGTATTTCTCGGTCATGTGATTTCTAATGAAGGGATATCTGTTGATCCTAGTAAGATAGAGGCAGTGCTGAACTGGTCTCGACCAACGACAGTTGCTGAGATTCGTAGTTTCTTGGGTCTAGCTGGATATTACCGTCGGTTCATCGAGAATTTTGCACAGTTGGCAAGGCCTTTGACTCAGCTTACACGGAAAGATGTTGCCTTCATTTGGTCTTCGGATTGTGAGGAGTCATTTCACGAGCTGCGTAGACGTCTTACTACTGCACCTGTGTTAGCTCTACCTTCTGGATCAGGAGGTTATGTTGTCTATACTGATGTCTCTGGTCAGGGGTTAGGATGTGTTTTGACACAGCATGGACATGTTATTGCCTATGCTTCTCGACAGTTGAAGTCACATGAGAGTAATTATCCAGTGCATGATCTCGAGTTAGCCGCCATTGTATTTGCGCTCAAGATTTGGAGACATTATCTTTATGGCGAGAAATTTGAGATATTTACGGATCACAAGAGTTTGAAGTATTTATTCACTCAGGCAGAGTTGAATATGCGACAGAGACGCTGGATGGATCTCCTGAAGGATTATGATTGTGAAATCAAATATCATCCAGGTTCTGCTAATCTTACTGCTGATGCCTTGAGTCGGCAGGTGAGACTGTCTGCACTTCAGACTAATGAAATATCTCATATGATTCAAGAGTGCTGTTCATTGAGTTTTATGCTCAAGCACAAGAAAGGGAGGAATGGGATTTGTTTGTATACTATTCTATCTGAGCCAGCATTGTATTCTCGGATCAGAGATGCTCAGATATCTGATGTTAAGACTCAGCGATTGGCACGTCTAGCCAATGGAGTTAATACATCTGGATTCCATTTTCAGGCAGATGGTTTATTGTGCCTATCCAATAGAGTGGTTGTACCTAATGTTGCGGAGCTCAGGAATGATATTCTATCTCAAGCTCACAAGAGTCGATTATCAGTTCATCCTGGAAGTATGAAAATGTATAAGGACTTGCGAACTAGATTTTGGTGGAAGGGGATGAAGCGAAGTGTGTATCAATTTGTTTCGAGATGTTTGGTTTGTCAACAGGTCAAGGCTGAACATCGACGACCAGATGGATTACTGCAGAATCTTGAGATTCACGAATGGAAGTGGGAGCACGTGACTATGGATTTTGTTACCCACTTGCCTATGACTTCACGTCAGTGTGATGCTATCTGGGTTGTCGTTGACCGTTTGACAAAATCAGCACATTTCATTCCTTATAACCGGGAGTATTCTTATGATCGCATGGCACGCTTATATATCCAGGAGATTGTGCGATTACATGGGATTCCAGTGAGTATTGTCAGTGATAGAGATCCGCGATTTACTTCACGTTTTTGGGGTAGTTTTCAGCAAGCGTTGGGTACCACTCTGAGTTTGAGCACTGCGTATCATCCGGAGACTGATGGGCAGTCAGAGCGCACTATTCGTACGCTGGAGGATATGCTACGTTCTTCTGTCATGGACTTTGGTTTATCTTGGCAGGATCAGTTACCTTTGATTGAATTTGCCTACAATAACAGTTATCATCGTAGTATTGATATGGCACCTTTTGAGGCATTGTATGGTCGACGGTGTCGTACTCCATTATTCTGAGATGAAGTCGGGGAACGGCAAGTCGAGGGTCCTGAATTGGTGCAGCAGATTGTAGACAAGGTAGATTTGATCAAGCATAGGATCAAAGTTGCTCAAGATAGACAAGCCAGTTATGCGAATATTCGCCGCAGGCCATTTCAGTTTGAGCCTGGTGAATATGTTTTTCTGCGAGTATCACCTTTCAGGAAGGTGATGAGATTCGGTGTGAAAGGCAAGTTGTCTCCTCGTTACATTGGGCCTTTCCAGATACTGGAGAAGATCGGAGATGTTGCTTATCGTTTGGCTTTACCGCCATCTCTTTCCAGTATACACAATGTTTTTCATGTGTCGTTGCTTCGACAGTACATAGCTGATGAATCTCATGTGATTCAGTCTACTGATATTCAGCTAGAGCCAGATCTGTCTTTTGTTGAACGACCAATCTGTATCCTAGACAGGAAGGAGAAAGTTCTTCGGAACAAGACTATACCACTTGTGATGGTACAGTGGCAGCGCCGAGGCATTGAAGAAGAAACTTGGGAAACTGAGAGTCGTATGCGAGCAGAATATCCTGAGTTGTTTGCTTTGTATTTTTCATTACCATGTAAGATGTAATTACCGTTGTTGTAATAAGACATGGTTTGATGTTTCATATTGTTATCTTTACTGTCTTTAGATGTTATTTCGCGGACGAAATATCTAAAGGTGGGGAGAATGTAGTAACCCAGATACCATTTTAAGATAATAATATGTTAAACATGATTAAGGGTTGGTATTTAACCAATTTTGGAGTGTTATTGGACTTCAGAAGTAAAATTTGGGCTTTTTAATTTTGGGCTGGATAGTAAGCTCCGATCCCGGATAGTAAGCTCCGATCGGAACGGAAGCTCCGATCCTGGAACAGAAGTTCCGATCCCCAGCTGCCAGAAATGATCGATGACTCAATCGCGAGTTTTGACAAGTGTCGATCATAGAGCAGATCGGAAGCTCCGATCGTAGATCGGAAGTTCCGATCCTGGCGTGGCAGACATGCACGCAATGAGCTGGATCGGAAGCTCCGATTCTGAAATCGGAAGTTCCGATCCTGGCCGAGAAATTTGGCTATAAATAGGGCCGTTCAGAGTTCATTTTCAATTACGAATTCCCGAGTTTTATTCTTCAGTTATATAGTGTGAGATATACACTTGAGGGCCCTATCGGTTATAATAGAGGTTCTGAAATAACCAAGGGGTGGTTATAGTCATCCGGGACTAGCGACTCCAAAGGGCTAACTACGGATGAAGGTATGGTTCGGGAATCTATTTAAGTTTTGGGAGTACTTATTAGCTTAGTTAAGGCTTATAGAATTTATGTAGTGATACGGTGAACTTTTGAATATAGGTTGGAACCTAGGATCCTATTATACTTGATCTAGCCTAGAGGTACGTACACATTGACTGAGATTGCCAGCGAGTATACGTGTTTATATGTTGCATTTATTTGGCATTATTATATGGCATGATGTATGATTTACCGTTTTCTATACTCATATGTCATGTGCATATACACGTTGAGCCTATTCCTTGTTATACCTGATTATAGAGCCGCTCAACTCTATACTCGATAGTCTGTCACTGAGAGTACCGCGACGGCGGGGGCATTTATGTCTGTCTACTCTGGTGTACTAGACGAGTGTGGTTGCACCCAGAGGTTGATCCGAGCGGTGGCAGCACTCATATGGCGCCGGTTCTGAGCATGACTTTTCAGATGATCTTTTACCAGTCATCATGTTGCATGCATTATATACATATGCTTACTCATGTTTATGTACTGGGCGTAGCGCTCACGTCCTAGTTGTTATCTTGGACACCCTATTCCATGGGGCAGGTCGCAGGATGGACGGAGCTGGTAGTTCAAGGCAGGACTAGGGAGCAGGAGCCTTGAGGACTTTATTATACAGCAGGATTCGATATAGCTGTATAATGGTTACTGTTTAAGATTTCGATTTGGTTGTATCACTGCAGATTTAAGTCTGGATTATGTTACTAAACTATGATTTTGTTTTCGCATGTCTTACTCTGTTAAGTTATTTTGCTGTATTAAGTTTAATGCATGCTATTAGTTGCCAGTTAGTAGGTGATACCATGCAGAGTCACTACAATAATCTTATCACTTGACAAAACCCACGTGTAAGTGAAGGAAAAATTTGACTCACACTTTGGATCAAATTCGCACTTGTCTTCTGGAAACTTTTGAGAATTAATCCTATCAATTTCTAGAACAACACACACGTGTAAGTGAAGGAAAAAGAATTGTCCCAAAACTTTGCATAAAAAAGCCATTAGTTTCTCGAAGCGTTTGAGAAATTGATTGACTCACCTTGAACCGAGATTGTCTAATTTTGATCTGACGTAGTTGAGCAATTTCCTTTCCCTAAATCCTTAGCCGTAACTGACTCTCGATGACCCAACCGAGTACCAAGCCTTCGACCGAGCACGCCGAGCACACCTTGAGATTTCAGCCACCTTGGTTCGAAGATGTAGCATATACGATATTCAAAGTTTGAGCAGCCCGGGGTTTGAAACTTGACCAGCTGGGTTCGAAATTTCTCAGTGCCAAGGCTCGAAAATTTCTAGCAGTCACGACGTTCAAACCTCGAGCAGCCTCGAGTTCAAAATTAAAGAGATTATGAGAGGCTTTCGGGAGTTGTATTTCTGATGGTTTTGAGCGAGAGAAATAGAGCTGAAACGGTCCTCATCTCGATGACGATGGCGGCATTCCTGACGAGGCTCCCGGTCGGCATCACCCCAACGCCCACCAATACTGCCATGAGAACTCTGGTCGTCACGATCTGCCATCTACAAAATTAACCTAACGGTTATCTTATGTAGAATCTAAATCCCAAGAATACTTTGCATGCTCTGATACCATAAATGTAGTGACCCTTACCCGGATCACCAACTAAACAGAACTTAGGCATGCAATTAACTTATTTAAATGGATATCAGAATAAAACTACGGAAACCATAAACATTATACAATCCCAAGGTAAGGAATCTGTAAATACCCAAAAATAATACAACCCAATCGAATAGTTGTATCAATCCAATAACAACAGAATAAAACCTAGGCGAAACTCCAGCTGGCCAACCACTGCCTAGACCCTCTTGGATCCACCCGCCTCGTCCAATCGCAAACCTGCACCATGGAATAGGGTGTCCAGAAACACAGAGTACGAGACGTGAGCATAAAACGCTCAGTACAAGAGTATGAGTATACATTCATGAAAAGTGAACTCCCTATAGCTCGAGGTCAAGGATCAGATAACAGAGACAAACCGGGCCCTGGTATGTAGCACGTTGTGCCGTCGCTTCAGGAGGTGGCTCCCATACCATAATACCAGTGGATTTACCGGACCCAAAGCCATGGAAGTCCATCCACTAACAGGATAGGGTACAACCCTACTAATAGACATCTCGAAGGAGATAGCTCAGTATGCAAATGAATGCAGCATAAATCAATGACATATAAACCATGCAGTCACATAATACATGCATACTCAGTCAGGATATCTCGAACAGTACTTTCGTACCTCAAATCAGTGCAAGCTCTACCAACTCTAGGTCCACGGAATTGGCAATTGAAAGTGAAGCCTCGGCCTTCTATTTATAGACATCGATCGGAACCTCCGATCCTCGATCGGAACGTCTGATCCTGCCATCGGAGATTCCGAAGATCCTCATCTGCCACGTGTCAAAATATCACTGGTTGACTTCGGATAGGGGCGATCGGAGCTTCCGATCCTGCCATATGTCATGCCTGACGTAATACAATCGAAGCTTCCGATCCTGCATCGGAGCTTCCGATCTCGATCGGAACGTCCGATCCTACATCGGAGCTTCCGATCCGTCCGGTACCCAATCTATTTAATTAGCGTTGATTAATTCCTTAATCACCGATTTTGGTTACGGGCTACTACAACTCCGCTGCGACTACCGAACGCCTCGCCGACCCCCGGATCAAGCCTAGGAAGACTAGAACTAAGAAAATAAGACTAGAATGGAGAGGGAAATCTCTGAATTGGCAAATCAGAATGAAGCCTTAGCCTTCTATTTATAGACCAAGATCGGAACCTCCGATCCACGATCGGAACCTCCGATCCTGCCATCGGAGCTTCCGAACATCGTTATCTGCCACGTGTCAAAATATCACTGGTTGACTTCGGATAGGGTGATCGGAGCTTCCGATCCTGCCACACGTCATGCCTGACGTAATTCGATCGGAGCTTCCGATCGCTCATCGGAGCTTCCGATCTGTCTGATACCCAATTTGTTTAATTAGAGTTGATTAATCTCTTAATCATTGATTTCGGGTACGGGCTACTACAGCTTGGGTATTTTCCCGATAGCAGAAGATTGACCAGACAGAGGTTGTTTTTTCTTGAAGTCGTCTTCCCGACGCTTGATATCCGATTCAACTCGGATAGCTACTCCCATCAAGTCTTCAAAGTTGGCAGGCTGAAAAATTGCTAACGCCGACTGGATTCGGCTATTCAACCCCTTTTTGAAACGGTGCAGCTTCAGATCATCGTCTCCCATAATTGTTGGGGCATAAGACCCGAGCTCATTGAACTTGGAGGTATATTCCACCACTGTCATATCTGACGTTTGCGTGAGATTTTCGAAGTCGCTCAGCTTCTGCATTCGAACCTCAGCGGGAAAGTATTGCTTCAGGAATGCGGTACGGAACTGCTGCCATGTGACTGGTTCAGCAGCTAGCATAGCAGGTGAAATGGCTTCCCACCATTTTCTTGTTTTGTCCTCCAGAAAAAGAATTGTCACATCCACTTTAAGTGCCTCAGGAACCTCTAATAACCGCAGTTGGTCCTCCATCTTCTTCATCCAGTTTCGTCCTACTTCAGGGTCGGCGTCTCCTTTGAACATTTCAGTTTGATTCTTACGGAGGGACTCATAATGAAATTTGACTCCATTTTGGGCAGGTGGTGGAGGTGGCGGATTGCCATTGCCGTTTCCGTTAGTGTTTCCCATCCCTTGGACAGTTGTTGCCCCTATTGTTGCAATAGCTGCAAGGTCTTCTCTACTAAGGTTGACTCTTGGATGTGGATTCGCATTATCCCCTTGGTTGTTGTTGTTGTTGCGAGTGTTTCTAGGGGGTGCTCCGACCATTTTCTACAGTAAAGGAGTTCTAAGAGTTTGTCGAAACATGATATTTAATGAAGGAAAGAAATAGCGGAACAAACGAATCAATAATTGATCAAAAGAATATAATTCATTTTATTGATTCTCATGTGAAAGATGACATGGGCACGTGTACGAGAAAAACTTGGTGTCATTTCCTGAAAGTACAAATGGAAAGGCTTAGGATACAGATCATAAAATAAATAATTAGGAAAATTATTATTTCGTGGACAATTTCTTATGATAGGGTATTTTTCGGAAAATTTTCCAAAAACAAAAAATTTTTAGATTTATACTTGATCAGAAAATATTCAATGAGAGGGTCGTTTCAGGTCAGAATACGTTGATCTTGGGTCGAAATTTGACGTCGTCAGAAGTTTCGGTACAGAATCCCATCCGGATTTATGAACCTGGCGGCTCTGATACCACTTCAATGTCACGCCCCGAGACCGAGACGTGCCACCGGCGTTGTTTCAAATTTAAAATTATAAAAAAACCAGCCTCGTAATACATTATAAACCAAACCAGTCTATTATTATAAATAAACTCCAAGACATAGTCTTTACAACTCGATAAATCCAAAATAACAAAACAACTGCGAAAGCGTCTAAAACATAATAACAAAATATTAATGTCAAAAAAAATCCCAAAAATAAACATAACGAAATTTAGTCTTATTATTCATCTATCACCACCTCCAAAACATATCTTGTTCACGATCCTCTAAGTCGTCATCTTCATCATCTGGAAGGGAAAAAGTAAGGGGTGAGTGTTTTGGAAAACACTCAGCAAGTGGGGGCCGATCGATCATACCAAAATATCTACATATATATATTTATTTCAAAAATTCATAGCATAATTCCAAATATAAACATTTCATATCATGTTTCAACAAAACATAACATGAACATCATCATAACATACTTGACATGACATAGCATAAATTGGCCAGACACTGAAATTCCTCTCATTAATCGTGGCTAACTGATTAGTCCCCTATATGTAATCTCTCTAAGGGATGAGGTTATAGAACGGTTATTATTACCCACCGCATCAGAGTCATAACATAACATGGTTCGAAAATTTACTTTCCACTCATAATTTGAGTCCTAACAGTGTCAAAACATATTTTCATCAAAACATCTTCATGAACAATATTAAATAACAAAATTCCAACGATTAACATAAATGAACGAATTTTTAAAACATACATATAATTTTAAAACATAAGCCCACTTACCGTACTATACTTGCGAGATCAAATAGTACAATTTCGTGGAGCTTTGACCGAAAACACTAAAAGTAAACACTCGAAATTTCCACTTTGCTTCTTCAAGAATTTGGCAGACTACCGAATTTTTGAGCAATAATCTTATCACTTGACAAAACCCACGTGTAAGTGAAGGAAAAATTTGACTCACACTTTGGATCAAATTCGCACTTGTCTTCTGAAAACTTTTGAGAATTAATCCTATCAATATCTTTTTTTTTGAGCCAGAATCCTATCAATTTCTAGACCAACACACACGTGTAAGTGAAGGAAAAAGAATTGGCCCAAAACTTTGCAAAAAAAAATCCATTAGTTTCTCGAAGCGTTTGAGAAATTGATTGACTCACCTTGAACCGAGATTGTCTAATTTTGATCTGACGTAGTTGAGCAATTTCCTTTCCCTAAATCCTTAGCCGTAACTGACTCTCGATGACCCAACCGAGTACCAAGCCTTCGACCCAGCACGCCGAGCACACCTTGAGATTTCAGCCACCTTGGTTCGAAGATGTAGCAGATACGATATTCAAAGTTTGAGCAGCCCGGGGTTTGAAACTTGACCAGCTGGGTTCGAAATTTCTCAGTGCCAAGGCTCGAAAATTTCTAGCAGTCACGACGTTCGAACCTCGAGCAGCCCCGAGTTCGAAATTAAAGAGATTATGAGAGGCTTTCGGGAGTTGTATTGCTGATGGTTTTGAGCGAGAGAAATAGAGCTGAAGGGAAGCGGTTCTTGCATTTAAATAGAAGACCCAAATTCAACTTGGAGGCCAAGTAATTGAATATAATTGAATAAACTTGGAGGCCAAGTTCGAGGTTTCACATAAGCAAGAGGCAAGAGCCCACTTGGGGAGCATTTCAACATATTGATTGTGGGATGTTGATTCTTTGTTAGTAAAAAATTTCATTCAACTTCCAAATTAACGAATCAATTTGTTTGTTGTCACTACTTAGGTACGAGGGTATGGTATTCTCAGTTGGTGGGAATGGAAGATCATATGTTATAATCCTTGAAGCTGGCCCTCTCGCTGACATGTCACAAAGCAAATTGTACTTTGCCAGAATTAGCACAAAAGCTGGCTTTTGCAGGGTAAAGCTGAAAAAATAATATAAGCTTCATCTTTCTATGAATCAGCTTATGTTTTCATTCATAAAGTCAAATTATTGACAAGTTATTTCTTCTTTTTAGGTAAGAGTGCCATTTTCATCTTTCAGACCGGTGAATCCCGAAGATCCAATGCTGGATCCATTCCTTGTGCATACTTTGACTATTCGTTTTGAGCCAAGACGGCAGGTTTGCTCAAAGTGTTGTTTTTCCTCATAGCTATTTATGTATGTTTGACCTTTGCTGATAAGTAACATTGCAGAAACCTGTTGATGGGGAAGCAAGACTTGAGAAGTTTCCAGTTAATTGATTCTTGAATACATCAAAGCTCTGCCCGTAAGCACCAGTCTATATATTCTTGGAAAACTATTTTGTTGAATTTAAATTGTACTTATCGCATTCACAGGATATACAGATTTGAGATTCTTAGTTTCATGTACAGGGTCAGGAATTGAGCCCACCAGAAGAGAGCAGGTTCTGAAAGCGAAGAAGGTCTCTATCTTCACAATTTTCTATGCTCATACTGAGCATTCTACTATTGCAGCTGATTTTCATCGTGATCAAAATTTAGGCTGGTGAAGATTCACTCAGAAGATCGGGACTTGGGTACATGATTATTTGTCCTGGTCCCTTGATGGTAAGTTTTTGGACCCAAAAACTCTCTGTATTCATTTGTTCACCGCTCCTAAAATTATGCATTCATCGATCTTCGTGTGCATTCACAAGACATGGTTTTTTTTGCAGGAAGAACCCGGTGGGCAGCGGGCTCTGATTTTTGACCAAGGGAATCGTATATCACAGGTATAAACATGCTGTCTGTTTGCGGTTGTTTTTATAGTTGGACCTTTAGTTTGCTTATATTTGGAAAAATTGCGCAGGGAATAAGCTGTGCGGATGTGGCTGATATAGGCGTAAAAGCATTGCATGATGAAAGGAATTTTTATTCCTTAAATCTTTTCTAATTTTGATTTGATCTTTTGCTATGTCTACAAGGAGGATTCTAGCCTATATAAGGAGATAGGCGTGACCGATAGAGAGATTTGTGTTAGAGCTTTCTGTGCATACAACATAGATTATTCTGAAGATCTTATAAAGCTTAGTTGAGGTCGTGTTCTAGCTTGATGCTTTGAAGAGCACTTGAAGATCAATTGTTTTCGTGTCTACAAGTTTTTGGCATCAAGATTTTCAACTCTTTAGTTTTAGGTTTGTTGACACAACACCTCAAACTGTTTATGTGCAACCCCAATTCTCTTACACATGACTCAACAGCAAGAAACTAGGGCTTCGATGGGAGTATCGTTCAACTCATTCTTTCATTGTGTTATGAAGTTTGCCCCAACCTATTAGCTTATTTTTCTCATTTAAAGTGCTCTGCTGCGCCCCGTTATGAATATCAAGTTCGTTCAATATATCTATTTCCTTGATTTATATAAAGCACATGCAGCTAAAGCATTTGTTTGACTGATCACCAGGTTTGTTATGAGTATGTAGCTGAGCCTGCGAAGGAGCTTAATTTATGAGCTGGTAAGAACCGAGTCCGAACTTGTTTACCTAGTTGCTCGAGCTCAATTCAAATGACAATAAATATAGTTACTTGAATCCGACAAATGTAATAACCATTTCGCTATACTAAAAAAGACAACTCTGAGTTCTGTCAAAATTGAGCTCGAGTTGGTCCAAATTACCATTCACAAGCGTCCGACTAGCAACTCAGACTAGCTTCCACCATAGTGCACAACCCGGATTTATTAAATCATACACGAAATTTAACAATGTAGAATGTTGTTTTTTTGACAGGTTGCTCATTTACCAGACAAAGCGAATAACTATCTAAGCCCGGCTCTCTCGGTTCTTGAGAAGAACACCTAATCTATACGTACAGGCTCTTTTTCAAAGGAAGGTACACGTTGTAAAGTAGTGTATATTTGTATAATTTTTTTCAAAAATTTTTCATTGTGCTGTTACATGAGCTATGTAAACCAAATCAATCCCAATCAGTTAAAGTAAATATCGGTTATCAAATTGCATACAATGTTTATCTGATAAGCACGAGTTGTATTGGCGTTCTTTATGCGTTTTATTATTATATTTGAGCTTACCTACTTTATTTTATCCCGAGTTTTTTATTGTCGTGGTGCTTTTCTTTATTTTGTAAGGTAGTGTTTGAGATTGCTTCCAAAATTTTGTGAAAGAAAACTCAAAAATTGTTTTTGTAAATAATCTCAAACATTATCTTAGTGTTTGGAAGAACTTTTATATAGAAAACACTTTTTAGCTTTTCTTCAATAAAATTTCACAAAATTTCAAAATTTTGTTAAGAAAAAATGAAAAGTGTTTTATCGAAACTCTTCCAAAAACTACATAAGTCACGAATATGAAAGTCAATTAATCATTAATAACACACTTAAGATATCGTTTGGTAGGTATGATGGGATAAATAATGCATAGATAAGTGATATAATGTAATAAAAAAATAAATAACAAATGATAGTTAATACAGTATTTGATTTGATTGATTAAATTTTATATAAACATGATAAATTACCATTTTGTTCTTTTAACCATAAATAAAATATTAATAATATTATTTATAAGGGGTAATATAATAATTTAAATTCAATGATTTAATTGATGTAAAATAAATAATTACTAGATGGATAAATAATATGACGAGAAGAACACGAGATTGGATATGATAAGTTATACATAGATTAATAATATATGCTACCAAACGGTACCTAAGGTACCATTTGGTGCGAGTATTATTTGTCCATGTATAACTTATCATATTCAATCACGCGTTATTCTCGTCATACTATTTATCCATCTATTAATTATTTATTTTATATCAATCAAATTATTAATCATTTATCTTACATCAATCAAATTATTAAATTTAAATTACTATATTACAATTATAAATAATATTATTCATATTTTATTTATTCTTAAAAAGACAAAATGGTAATTTATCATTTTTTATATAAAATTTAATCAATCAGATCAAATAAGCTATAATATATTAATCAAATCAAATACTATATTAACTATCATTTTTTATTGATTAAAAAAAACTATTATTTTTTTATTTATTTTATATTACATTATATTATTTATTCATGTATTATTTATCCTATCACTCGAACCAAACGGTACCTTAAGAGTATTTAGATTTTTTAAAAATTAAAAAGATTGCAATAAGGAAAATAGGATATAGTAAGACTGAAACCGTTAGTTTTTATTATCCCATTGTAATTTCGTTTCTCGGACGACTCCTTGAACTTCCAAGGAATCCATGGTTTCAAGCATGTACATGTTCATGGTTCGGGTAGTAGCTCCCACGCCTCCACGGCTATGTGTGAACATTCGGTTAATTCGGTTAAAAATCGAACCGAATTAATTGAAACTGAATTAACCAAATTATTTTTAGGTTAATTAAACCGAATTTATGTTAAAATCGATATAACCGAACCGAATTAAAATCGGTTAATTCGATCAGTCATCGAATTAACCGATTATTTTACAAAATAAATTAAAAAATTCAAAATTTTATAAAATTAATGATTGAAATATGATATTTTTATCATAATAAAACACATTAAACTTTAAAAAAACTAAAATAACAAAAATTAATTACAATATTAAATATAAACACATTAAAAAATATTATAAATTATATGTACGGTAAATTGCTGAAAAATCTCAAATGCAAACATGTTTTGCTCTGAACTTCCTAAACACTTTTTGTACCACAATTTTTGTTAATTTGTATCACATTATATGATTTTGTACCACATGATGTATGATGTTGTACCACATTTTAAAACTAGGGAGCCTAAAGTAAAACATGTTTGCATTTGGGGATTTTTCAACAAATTGCCCTTATATGTAAATAAAATCCCCAAATTGCCCTTATATGTAAATCCTAATAAAAAAATTCAAAACTTAATTATTTATAATACGGTTAATTCGCTTAACCAAATTTTTTTGGACGAAAACCGAAAACTGAACCGAATTAACCGAAATTTTCTAACACTAAAATCGAATTTTCGAATTCCTTCGATTCGGTCAGTTATTTCGGTTTAATCGAAATTATGCTCACACCTACCCACCGCAGATTCAACGACGGTCCAAGGCTTCTTTCTTTCACGATTACACTTCATAGCACACGGCTTCTTGGCCACCTCCGGTGTGTGATCTGGACTAGCCACGAAGCCGTAACTATTTGTGCAGCTGTGCTTGTTTCTAGTTTTTTCAGTGTAATTAATTTACTTTCATATTCGTGACTTAAGGTAGTACTGTTTGAGGTTATTTCCAAAAACTGCTTTTTAGCTTTTCATTCACAAAATTTTGGAAGCAATCTCAAACACTACCTTACAAAATAAAGAAGAGCACTACGAGTCTACCATACAGTCAAAAATTCGGGATAAAATAAAATAGGTAAGCACAAATGTAATAATAAAACGCATGAAGAACGCCAATACAACTCGTGCTTATCAGATAAACATTGCATGCAACTTGATAACCGATATTTACTTTAAATGATTGGGATTTGGTTTACATAGCTCATGTAACAGCACAATGAAAAATTAATAAAATTCTTGAAAAAAAATTATACAAATATACACTACTTTACAACGTGTACCTTCCTTCGAAAAAGAGCCTGTACGTATAGATTAGGTGTTCTTCTCAAGAACCGAGAGAGCCGGGGTTAGATAGTTATTCGCTTTGTCTGGTAAATGAGCAACCTGTCAAAAAAACAACATTCTACATTGTTAAATTTCATGAATGATTTGATAAATCCGTGTTGTGCAATATGGTAGAAGCTAGGCGAGTTGCTAGTCAGACGCTTGTGAATGGTTTGGACCAACTCGAGCTCAATTTTGACAAAACTCGAGTTGTCTTTTTGAGTATAGCGAAATGGTTATTACATATGTCGGATTCAAGTAACTATATTTATTGTCATTTGAATTGAGCTCGAGCAACTAGGTAAACTAGTTCGGACTCGGTTCTTACCAGCTCATAAAGCTCCTTCCCAGGATCAGCTACATACTCATAACAAACCTGGTCAGTCAAACAAATGCTTAGCTGCATGTGCTTATATAAATCAAGGAAATAGATATATTGAACGAACTTGATATTCAAAATGTGGCGCAGCAGAGCACTTTAAATGAGAAAAATAAGCTAATTGGTTGGGGCAAACTTCGTAACACAATGAATGAGTTGAACGATACTCACATCGAAGCTCTTGTTTCTTGCTGTTGAGTCGTGCAATGCTTTCACACATATATCAGCCACATCCGCACAGCTTATTCCCTGCGCAATTTTTCCAAATATAAGCAAACCAAAGGTCCAATTATAAAAACAAGTGCAAATAGACAACATGTTTATACCTGTGATATACGATTCCCTTGGTCAAAAATCAGAGCCCGCTGCCCACCGGGTTCTTCCTGCAAAAAAAAAAATGCCTAGTGAATGCACACGAAGATCAATGAATGCATAATTTTAGGAGCGGTGGACAAATGAATACAGAGAGTTTTTGGGTCCATAAACTTACCATCAAGGGACCAGGACGAATAATCGTGTACCCAAGTCCCGATCTTCTGAGTGAATCTTCACCAGCCTAAATTTTGATCACGATGAAAATCAGCTGCAATAGTAGAATGTTCAGTATGAGCACAGAAAATTGTGAAGATAGAGACCTTCTTCGCTTTCAGAACCTGCTCTCTTCTGGTGGGCTCAATTCCTGACCCTGTACATGAAACTAAGACAAAATCTGTTTCTTGTCCCGTCTGCCGCAATAAGAAATCCACTCAAATATCAGAACGGGATATGATAGGAAACATTTTAATCAAGAATCTCAAATTTGTATATCCTGTGCGTGCAATAAGTACAATCTAAATTCAACAAAATAGTTTCCAAGAATATAAACTGGTGCTTACGGGCAGAGCTTTGATGTATTCAAGAATCAACTGGAAACTTCTCAAGTCTTGCTTCCCCCCAACAGGTCCATCAACAGGTTTCTGCAATGTAGCATCTCAGTAAAAAGTTCAGGTATATATACTTATCAGCAAAGGTCAAACATACATAAATAGCTATGAGGAAAAACAACATTTGGAGCAAACCTGCCGTCTTGGCTCAAAACGAATAGTCAAAGTATGCACAAGGAATGGATCTAGCATTGGATCTTCGGGATTCACCGGTCTGAAAGATGAAAATGGCACTCTTACCTAAAAAGAAGAAATAACTTGTCAATATTTTGACTTTATAAATGAAAACTTGAGCTGATTCATAGAAAGATGAAGCTTATATTATTTTCAGCTTTGTGATTTAAGCTTACCCTGCAAAAGCCAGCTTTTGTGCTAATTCTGGCAAAGTACAATTTGCTTTTTGACATGTCAGCGAGAGGGCCAGCTTCAAGGATTATAACATATGATCTTCCATTCCCACCAACTGAGAATACTATACCCTCGTACCTAAGTGACAACAACAAACAAATTGATTCGTTAATTTGGAAGTTGAATGATTTTTTTTACTAACAAAGAATCAACATCCCACGATCAATATGTTGAAATGCTCGTACTTTGACTGCTATACACTTTAAGAAAATAGTTAAAGAGAATTTTTAAAAAGGAGTTACAGTTTCTGATCTACCATCCATGTGACCCAAGTGGGCTCTTGCCTCTTGCTTACACATGCAGTAAGAGTGCTACACCATATGAAATATGCATGCAATCTGAGAAGCTAGTCATAAACCCGAACCATATAACCCAAAAATAGGAATTGGAAGAAGGTTTTTTATCAGTTGTTTACCTGTCAAGAGTACATCCCAAAGGGAGCGAAAGTTTCTTGGACAGTTCAATATAGCCTCCTCTTGTGAAAACATATCCTTTTAAAAACAAAAACGAGTGTAAAGCATCATATGTGACTTACGGTATTCTGTAGTTATGGACTAGCTAGGCAAGATTTCTCAACTTATGTGAACTATGTTTTACCAGAGAAAACAGCAGCTCCCTCTTCAGTGAACTCGAATTTGGCATCCATTCCTCCATCATATTTGGCCGCAATAACATCCTGAAAATAAGTGCCTTGACGAATTTCCCAGCCATCCAATGCATCCTCAGACTTGAATTTCGAAATTAAAAGCTTGCTTTTGCTGCTTTTTCCAGCCCGCAGTTGTGCAAGTTTATTGTTGTAGTCCTACAATTCAGAAGCGATAAAGAATCAACTGTGGAATTTTTCGGATTGTGTAACAGTAAACTTACCAAATCAAAGACCATTGTGAATGTAATTTTTTAAAATTTAAATAGAAAGAATACGGTGACCAGTCTATAGAACCCAATGCAGAATTTACATGGCTCAGACATAAATAATTACATACGTACATTGACACAATACCGAAGGGTGAAAACTGTATTAATCTTTCTTACTAATATTGTTACTCCTTTATAAAGGTGAAAATACCTTGAAATAAAATTTGATAGCAAATCTTTCTTAACAATAAAATCATAATTTTAATAACATTAAAGCGGATTTAAGTATATTATTTGATTCCTATCAAGAATCATGCTAACAAATTTCGTGCAATGATGGAAAATTCATTCAAGTCAAATCAAAAATCCCGTTTTGACTTTCCAAGTTCAGTGCTTTTTGAGATACGCCCACATTCAAAACAAGCCTTAGCGCAACAAAATCGTCCTTTGAAAGTTGCAGGGACTCGTTATTTTAGACAAGGATAAAAGGTTTCCTTCAAAATTATGGATGTGAACCTTAACAACATTCAACCGACAACTCAAGAGTCTTCTTTTGCAGTATAAGATAAGTTTATATAACAAAGGATATCAAACCTGAAGTGCTTTGGTGATATTATAAACTCCAAGATGATCGACCCTATTAAGATCCCCAGTGATAGAGGATCGCGCCGTGGCACAATAAATAACCTTATTGCATCCCTCAACAGCGGTTTTTAGTGTTGAAGGCTCGCCAACATCCCCTTTCACTACCTCGACAGCAGTTGGAAGCATTTCCACCACTTCTTTATCATCATTCCTGACTAAAGCCTGTTAATGATTAAAGATCCAAATCCATTCACAAATCAAACCCGATTTTCACCACATCCGAAAGATATTTAGAAGAGCACTGCGTGTGTTTTCATAAATGACATGGTGGCCATTGAACCATGAGGTGTTTTCGCCGTGATGGACCAACTCTTGAAGCATGATATGTCATTTTGCCAAATTATTCATGAAAAATGAACGCTTTTCACAAAGAGTAACTCCTTTGGTAATGCCAATCATATGCAAAAGGATGAGCCAAATGCATTATAATAAAGCACTTGCATTTGAGCCAAAAACGAATAGAAGGTAAAGCATGAAACATTAAATTACTATAGTTGAGCACAATAACAAATAAAGATAAATCATTCATCTGAGTTTGAAATGCAACATCATATGTCAGATAAGAAGCAATGGATATACCTTGACAGTGTAACCCCTGAGCATGAGTTTACGAACCACAATGCGGCCGACGCTGCTGGTGGCGCCGACCACAAGCACGGTGGTGTTCTGCGCACCAGGAATAGCGAATTCACACATGGGTCCACCTTCCCTCAACAAGAGCGCCGCCTCATCGTCATCAGTTCGAGTGGTCCTCGAAATCTGCCCCAGCCCAGAAAACTTCCGCCACACCTCGTCGAATATCTGCCTCGACCGCCGCCCCAGACCTATCGGACTCACCTCTTCGATCCTATTCTTGATAGACGAAACCGAAGAAGCAGCAGGCAAAACTTCCAGAACCTGATCTCCACTCTCTTGCGGCAATTTCCCCTCTTCTTGCACCTCTTTCCTCTTGCTCTTGCTCTTCCTCTTCTTCTGCTTGTCAACTGAAGAGGCGGCCCTTGTTACAAACGACCTCTGGCATACTTTTGCCGCCGGCGGGCTAGAGTACTGCAGCTCTCTCCAATTCAATCTATGATTACTGCCAAAGATTGAAGATGTCAAAGCCGCAGAAGCAGCTGTACTCATTCTTGTTCCAGTTTTTCCTCGCTGGTAATTTCTTGCGAGAGATGATCGAAAATGTGAGTTAGGGAGTCAGCTTGGAAAGCGACGGGCTGTGATTCCAGACCACATAAGATTTGGCCAATCCGAAACTTGGATTTGGTTGTGCGTTTCCAAGCACCAAATTTGAACATGACACGCACATATGTCCAGGTCCTCTCAATATTGGATATACATACATATATTCTAGTTTCTTCTTCTTGTTTGATAACGACTTTGAATTGAATCCAACAATCCTTTTTTCAGTTAAGGATTTTAATAAATTAACTTGTAAGTTTATATATATATATATATATATATCTTATAAAAAACGATAATTCTATTTTAAAAATAATTTTCTGATATGTTTCGATTAAATAAGATAACAAGGTTAAAAAAATAAGTTAAATATGGCGATTTAGTTCGGTATGTTCACGTGTGTTGTTATGTTTTGGAAAAATATATAATAATTTGTAATTTTTTTTGGGATTACATCACGTGTTGTCGAAATTCGAGAGAATTGCTGAGTTTCTCTTAGTAGCATAAGAGGTTAACTACCTGACACCTATTAATTATCATGTGGTATAAGTTATGTTCCATATAAACAGAATTAAATATTTAAAAAAACAAACAAGATACTTGAAAATATAAGAAAAAAATATGTGAATCATTTACCTCAAACAAATCTCACACAAAGAAAAACCTAATTAAATGGTCGGCTCTAAAATCATCCAAATCGTATTCTATATATCCTTCTTAGATAATAAATTCAAAGAACATTTTGGCAGTCTCTCGAGTTCCGATGACACGTGATAAAATCCAAAAAATAATCGGCTTATTGTACCTCTTTTCAAACATGATAACATATATGACCAAAACAAAAAATAGACAACATTTGGGACTAAATTTCTAATTTTTCGTGTAAAAAATATTGATACCCAATTTTTGGATGGATGGGTGGGGCCACAACCCTCTCCATTTTCTTGAAAAATTATTATATCTATTGACCCGTCTCGAATCATACTCATCAGAACTTAAGCATGCAATTAACATAAACAGATAACCATAATTAGAGCAAACTGCGGAACTTAAATAAATAACAACCCAACAGAATGCAACCGGAATCAAACTGAAACCCAAGAGTTAATTAATACAACCCAATCAAAAATAAACTGTAATAGACCGGTTCAATTTTACAAGATTGATTAAGTAAAAATGGCTAAGCACAGATAGGGGCTTAATTTAGAATTAATCAGAAAAAATAAGAAATTTTGGCTAAGGGAAGTTCGGAGTGTCCGAACTCAGGATCGGAGCTTCCGATCAGTTCGGAAGCAATGTTGGAAGTTCGGAGGCTACATTCGGATCGAAACTTCCGAAGTAAGATCGGAACTTCCGATCAGTGTTATGCCATGAACACTTAAGTCGTGTCAAGGAGTTTGGACACGTAGGAGATCGGAGCTTCCGAAGAAGGGATCGGAGATATCCACCACGTGTCAGCTCCGACTTGACACCTCATCAGACGCTCCAATCCTGTCTGAGTACATTTTGTAATTTATTCCCTTAATTAATTCCTTAATCATGTTTAAATCCATTAATATTGTAAAATGGAACGGGGCTACTACATTCTCCCCCACTTAAGAGATTTCATCATTGAAATCATATCTTAAGTACCGAATGAACTTGAATAATATCAACAGATTCTTATTCTCTCACATCATTTTACAAGATCTCACTGAAATCCAAAGAATCGTCAGTAGTGTCTCAATACTGAAACTGGACCACAAAAGGAACATCTTATTCCAAAATACTATTTCTTATGATTCATTAACAACATGGTTTCTCCACACATGTCAAATCTTTATCCACTGTATCTTGGATGATTGCAAGATGTAAGACTCGTTTACCACAATTCACTACCACAGTGATACATGGAACACATCATATTATGCTAATCTGTATTATATCTCATTTACTTTCCATCATTCCAATTGGACCAATAAACTCTAGAGATATCTTTATGGTAAATCAACTGTATCAATCCTTGGTTGAATTAATTTTGGTCCCTAAACCTATCGTTTCCCCCACTTCTTCTCATAATAGTGGAGTATGACATCATCATCCGTACAACGCCTCAAATAGTGTCACATCATTACTATTGTGAAAACTGTTGTTGTACGTGAAATCAATCAGTGGCAACTGATCTTGTTAAGCTAGACCAAAGTTCATACTTGTAACATATCTCCAAGAGTATGAATCGTGAGTTTCGACTAATCATCAGTCTCCGGATTATAAGCAGCACTCGAGCCATGAACAGTATCCTTATCATGTTACAAACTCTCCCAGAATCTGGAAATACATCTGGAGTCATACCTTCGTCCATCGTCAGCCCGTTGATGACGCATGCCCTAGAGCCTGGGCATAGCCAAGCTATGAACCCTGGACACCTCGTCAGAGCTCCGCTGTCTGGCCACCACTACGGACACTGTCCGTTATATAAAAATTACTACCTACTCCAACTCTTAAAATAAGAGTACCCAAAAGCTCTTAAAATCGAGCTAATATGTGCCAAGTAGAAGATAAATTGCAATTCAAAATGAGGAATTCGGACCCCTATTTATAGGCATCGATCGGACGCTCCAATCTCCGCCATGTGTCAGCTCCAACTTGACACCTCATCGGATGCTCCGATCCTAGAATTGACGGTCCGATCCTGTCCGAGTACATTTTGCAATTTAGTCACTTAATTAATTCCTTAATCACGTTTAAATCCTTTAATCTTGTAAAATGGAACCGGGTTACTACATTACCTGACAACCCAACAATCAAATTTCAATTCTTACAGGAAAACTTACCTAAGTAAATCCATCACTTAGAATCCCAATTAATCATGATGATCAAGACTCTGATCTCTAGCTGTATCTCTGATATAATCATACAATACTGGTCAAACATCTTGGTTCTCCTCGATTATCACGTGCGAGAACTATCCGTCCAGAATAAATATTTGTCAAGGAATTCTTTCCAAGACTATTCTATCAACAGAAACTAAAATATATATATCTGACGAAGTCAGACGATAACTCATCGCATCTCTTGGTACAAACCTTGCACCATGAATAATCTATAAAAGACTCAAATAAAATTTGAATGTCCTCTTGGTAGTTATACCTATTGTTATGAATGTGCATTCATCGAAACTGAGGTAATTCTTTTTATAATGCCAAACTGGAATAGAACAATCCTTCCAGAGTACACCGGCATAAGGTCGTACTTACTATACCATCTCGGAGCCCGACAATCATCAGCATCCAGGTATAACTCATCCCTGAGTCTCTGATAAATCCTATCCGAACCAAAATCATTGATCAAGGAAAATTTTCATAATTTTACAGAAGCACAACTCAAATCTCAAGTCTGCAAGCATCTGTCAATCAATCATGTTGAATACCGCTTCAACTAATGCACTTGGATTAAAAATCCCGAAATCCCAATTCAAAGGCCAAACTTTATCTGTTCAGAATGATTACCTGTCGAGGACAATTTCCTTCCAAGACTGTTCTGACCACAGAATTTCTCGATATATATATATCACTGAAGAAATCAGATTATAAAAAATTATCTTTGATATCGAATCTCTAAATCTTCACAAAATACTTCCCAATATCATTATACTTACACTATGACTATTGAAAAAAACTAGACTAAGGTAGCCTCCCCCTGAATAACCATCTGAAAACATGAGAGACTTCCAGAGTAGTACAAGCCTAGGGTCGCGCTATCTTCTCCGTCTAATCATCTATTCACACAGTCCACAGTACTTAGTATAATTTCTCATAATTCCCCTGATGATACACATCATCCCTAGAAAACACTTAGCTTACTAAAATATTCTAGGTAAAACATCTAGAACTATTCATCTGAAACATGCATAATTAAGTTCCAGGTACACATTTAAACATACAATCAATACATTATTTAATATAACCAAAATAATCTCAAAGATTACAATACTTGGACAACAAATCTAGGTTCTAATACAATCTTTATTACAATCCGATGTAATACATAACTTAATAAAAATATTACACTGAAAGATGTAAAAAATAATAATAATAACTCAGTACATCAAATAATTGAAATCTTCAATACATCTGATTCAACTGATTACAACTGAAATACTGTTTACAACAAAACTTAATACAATATTTAAAACCCAATACAACTAAAATCTTACAATCTGACTAAATGCAAAAATATTTCATTCCGTCTACTGATCTTAAACATGAGGCTTTTCGTGTGCCACACACTAAAGCATCATGTCATCAGACCTTCTTCCTCACAAGATCTAAAAGATTAAATCTCACTAATCTATCAAATCCTTCTAATATTGTTGGGTTCCTTATCTGGTAGATGAGAGAAGATTTTTCTAACAAACTCTCCAACTACTAGTGGAGAGTCTTCAGGGGTGAATTCCTTGGACAAAGTTGAGTGGATGACTATATGTCACACATTCCATTCAACCCTGAGAAGCGCCTGGCATTGAAAACTGGATCTTCTTTTCCATCTCCATCCTACTAGAATCCACATAATACGAACTTCTGATGCCAACTTTGGCAATGACGATCTTGGAAAAGCTTAGATATTCTGCTATTCCAATTCCCGATACTTTTATCGTCATTGAATCCGACTCGTAATCCAACAAAGGATAACCTAAAATCAATTACTATGTCCCAAAGAATCTTTATTGCATGCTCTGATACCATAAATATAGTGATCCGCACTGTGATCACCTACTATCAGAAGATTAAGCATGCAATTAATCAATAATAAACTTAATCAGACATAAACTGCGGAAACTAAATAAACCAATACCAGAATAGTAAAATCCAATGGTCAACCCTGCAATCCTGCCTTGGTCACAACCTAATCTCCCTGTCCTCAAGAGTACTACCTGCAATCTGTCCCATTGAATGGGGTATCCAGACAACAGAAAAATAATTGGAAGTGAGCATAAAATGCTCAGTACGATAGTATGAGTATACGGTATTATACGTGCATGTATGCAAATGAACTGGGTACCAAGACACTCAGGTCAAGAAACTAGCTCATAGACCGGGACCAGGGTATATAGCACGTCACGTCGTCGCATCAGAAGGTGGCTCATATACACAGTGGATAATGGTGACCTGATGCTAGTACAAGTGTCCAACCATAATGGTGACCTGACACAAGACTTACGTATCCAACCATCCATAACTCGTAGGGTGAGCGCCCTACTACAACAAGATATCTCAAGGATACTGGATCAATATTCTCATGTATGCACCATACAGTCATGATATGTTGTATCAAATAAATCGTACAATCACATAATACATGCAAACACATAATACATGCATACTCAATCTGGATATCTCGAATAATACTTCCGTACCTTACTAAGGCAGAAACCTAGAAGCTTCCCTCTAGGTCCAAGCCTGCCATGCAGCTCTACAATACATAAATACCATGTATTATCTAGCATGTCAAACATCACCTATCATGCTCTAAAATCCTAAATTAAACTATAGCATACTCCCTATTTCCTATAAGGAGCCAGAACCATACCTTTGTCTATCGTCAGCCCCCTGATGACGCATGCCCCAGAGCTTGGGCACATCCTATCTTCGAATCTTGGACACCTCGTCAGAGCTCCGCCGCCTGGCCACTACTACGAACACTGTCCGTAATATAAAAACTACTACCTACTCCAACTCTTAAAATAAGAGTACCCAAAAGCTCTTAAAATCAAGCTAACATGGGCCAAGAAGAGGGTAGGAGTGAGTCAAAATAAGGCCTCCTCGACCCCTATATATAGGCTTGGGATCGGATGCTCCGATCCATGCATGGGTGCAACGTTCCGATCGGGTAAGATCGGACGCTCCAATCCAACTTTGGAGGCTCCGATCTGCTTGCATGCAGCTACGTGTGCAAACCTTTTGGCCACGTGCATGACATTGAGATCGGATGGTCCGATCTACGTACGGACGCACCGAACTCGCCCGTATCTTCCAAACTCCATCGGTGGCTCCGATCTTGTTCTGGTTCTGATTCTTAGGCGTCAGTGGAGCAGAGGCCACAGGGACAGTCGACAGAAGGTTCTAATATGAAATCTCATACCTCTAGTCAGGTGTTTTCATTGAGGCATGACCAAGAATTGTATGAGAATGAGAAGGTTATAGCGGGTACGTTTCTGTTATTTGATATATCTGCTTTTGTACTCATTGACACTGGTGCATCTCATTCTCTAATTTCTGCACATTTTGTTAAGATACATAAGTTGCCATATATATCTCTAGACACAGTGGTTATTGTCTCTACTCCGATGGTTCAATCTGCGTCGGCTAAGCATTTATTATTTGGTTGCCCTTTAGAGTTCTAAGGGAATGTTTTGATGGAAAATCTCATGATTTTAGCAATGAAAGATTTTGATTTCATTCTGGGAATTGATATGTTTACAACATACCGAGGTTAAGTGGATTGTTATCAGAGACTAGTGCATTTTCATCCAGTTGGTGATGATAGCTGGTTCTTCTATGGTGAGGGGGCGCAACCTTAGATGCCTTTGGTATCCGCTATGAGAGCTTGTCGAGCTCTGGAGTCTGGCAGGGAAGGCTACCTCATTTATGCAGTCAATACATCCACTGGAAGTGTTGGTATAGAAGCTTTACCAGTTGTGAATGAACTCCCATATGTGTTTCTAGATGAGATTTCGGGATTTTCTCCAGTACGTAAAGTTGAGTTCGGCATAGATTTGATTCTAGGGACTTCGCCTATTTCTCGAGCACCGTATCGTCTGGATCCGTCAGAGATGCGTGAATTGAAGCAGCAGCTTCAGGATTTGTTGGACAAGGGTTACACTCATCCTAGTGTTTCTCCTTGGGGAGCGCCTGTTCTGTTCGTGAAAAAGAAGTATGGGTCTATGCGTTTGTGCATTGACTATTGCCAGTTGAACAGGGTAAAAATCAATAATAAGTATCCTTTGCCTCGTATAGATGATTTGTTTGATCTGTTTCAGGGTACATCGGTTTACTCAAAGATTGATTTGAGATCTGAATATCATCAGATGAGAGTTCGAGATCATGATATAGCCAAGATAGCATTTAGGACCAGATATGGGCATTATGAATTCCTAGTAGTACCATTTGGGTTGACTAATGCACCGACTGCATTCATGGATCTTATGAATCGAGTATTTTGGGAATTTTCGGACAATTTTGTCGTCGTGTTCATTGACGATATATTAGTATATTCACATGATGTGAATGAACACGCGTATCATCTAAGACTTGTGTTGCAGACTCTGAGGGAAATACATTTATACGCTAAGCTAAGTAAGTGTGAGTTTTGGCTGGATAGGGTGGTATTTCTTGGCCACATTATTTCCAGGGATGGAATTTCTGTGGATTAGAGCAATTTGAGGCTGTAATGAATTGGTCGCGTCCGATGACGGTAGCTGAGATCCGTAGTTTTCTGAGTCTAGCAGGATATTATCGTCGCTTTATCGTGAATTTCTCGCAGCTAGCTCGACCTTTGACTCAACTTACTCGGAAGGGCGTGAATTTTGAATGGTCATCAGAATGTGAAGATAATTTCCGCGAGCTTCGTTGGCGGTTGACTTTTGCGCCTGTTTTAGCTTTACCGTCTGCATCTGGAGGGTATGTGGTGTACACTGATGCTTCTCTTCAGTGACTGGGATGTGTCCTGACTCAGAATGGGTATGTGATTGCATACGCCTCTAGACAGTTGAAAGTTCATGAGAACAATTATCCAGTGCATGATCTTGAGTTAGCATCTATTGTATTTTCATTGAAGATCTGGCGTCATTATCTTTATGACGAGAGATTTGAGATCTTCACAGATCACAAGAGTCTCAAGTATTTGTTTACTCAGGCAGAGTTGAATATGAGACAGAGACGTTGGATGGATTTGCTGAAGGATTATGACTGTGAAATTAAATACCATCCAGGAGCTGCTAATCTCACTGCTGATTCCTTGAGTCATAAGGTGCGAGTGTCCGCACTTCAGACCTGTTCTGTGACCAGTGCAATTGAAGATTGTGTTCTTCAGGGTATAACTTCAAGAATAAGAAAGGTATGCAGGGTATCCAGATGTTTGCGATTTTATCTGAGCCTTCTTTGTATTCTCGGATTCGAGATGCTCAGATGTCTGACCCGAAGACCCAGCATTTGGCTCATTTAGCTAGAGATGATAGTACGTCTAGATTTCACTATCAGTCAGATATTTTTCTTTGTTTGTCTGGTCGTATTGTTCTTCTGGAGGATGATACTCTGAGGGAGGAGATTTTATCTCAGGCTCATCGTTCTAAGTTGAGTATTCATCAAGGGACCAACAAGATGTATAAGGATTTGCGTACTAGGTTCTGGTGGAAGGGAATGAAGAGAAGTGTGTACCAGTATATTTCGAGATATTTGGTGTGTCAACAGGTCAAGAAAGAGCACCGACGATGTGAGGACCTCGGTTATAATCATCTAGCCAAGAATAAATCATGCAATCAACGACAGAGAGTCAAGACAAAAAGGTAAGAATTTTTTTTTAAAGCATGCACGGACCCCGTGCACACCACTGTTCCCGGGTCCGTGCATTAATCTGTAGCCAAAGGACCGGAGACTACAAAATACACGGACCCCGTGCACACCTCCGAGCCTGGGTCCGTGCACAAAATGCACTAAAATTCCAACTCTCTGTTTTATGCACGGACCACGTGCACCCTCCGTGCTCGGGTCCGTGCCCATCTTTCAAAAACACAAACTTTTTTCCTCGATCATAGTACACACGAACCCATGCACAGATGCATGTCTGGGGTCCGTGCAAGAAAAAACTCAGGCCATTTCAAAAAGCAAAGGTACACGGACCCTGGCACGGATGTGGCACGGATGTGGCACGGGGTTTGTGCCCTGCTAAAAACCAGAAAAAAATAATCTAAGGCAATAGAATCTGAAATTCCCAAAATCAACACCAAAACTCAACTACAACATGCATTTAGACTTTCAACTGCCATAATACAATGCATAAAGTTCTAAAGTTGTACAACAACTAAAAAGCTATAACATGTAATGGTTCTAATTGTTACAAATCAAAAATACAATACAAAATACATAACGAGTTCGAAATATAATTCGACTTCTAAACCAAGTCCTCACTTCTATCAATCCCCACTAGAACTAGTCATGCTTCCTCTGACTCGATCCTGCCCCACCTGTTGTCAAGTACACATACAAAAACAAGACAACAACCGAATAACTCCGGTGAGAATAAAATTCCCATTAAAAGCAACAAGACAAGCAATATCAATTAATATATCAACAACATGATGTAACGGAAACATATTTCGAGGATGAAATAGTATGCAATGCATGTCTTAAAAATTCGCAGTTATCTAATCAAATAATCATCGAAAAGCTCGGTTCTTTGATTGGGATCCCGAGAACAAGATATCACCCCAACTCACCAACTCTCCCGATCGAGGTGGATGAGGTATATCCCGACCCTCTAGATTTGGAGCAACTATAAAGAGTATTCGGGCTCTTGGAAAATCTCGAAAACCAAGGCCACTCAATTATATTCCCCAAAAGGTCTAATTCGATTCTAGGCAGCTCTGCCCCTTTCAAAACAAAGATTTTAGGATCAAGATGAATGCATATGAAAATCATAATACGTTCAAGTAATTCAACTAAAAGCATGTAATCAAGCAACATATTCAAGTTTCCAATCAAAACAAGTAATCATACAAGTATGTGATTTAGGGAACTCGAGTATGGAATCTTTCTCAAGTATTCTATCCCTTTTCGATCGATGTTTTCTTATACTTTTTCCTCGTTTCGATGTTGCTTCCAATCTGGACAAGCTACAACAACAAGAGTTCAAATCAAATGCCATTCAACTCAATTCAACGAATAAGGTAAACTTGTTACCGATTCTCGATCAATTCTTTGACTATTCGAATTCTCCGAACTCTGAGCTCAACAGTCTTCAACTAAATCTGTACAAAGATGTAAAAGAACTCAATATCAATCAATACATTCAATTCAAATAACAATTCAAACCATTTCCCAAAAATTCTCGAATAATCAAACCGACGGCATAACGGTTATTTATCGACTAACCCAAATTCAAAAAACTCAATAAATCAATCCAATCTACCTCATATCCTCATAAATTCATCAAACAACTCAAATACCAACAAAATCCCTAACCCCAATTTCGAATTTAGCTTCAAAAATTCATAATAAATCCGAACGTCGCTCTTTTTCCGATCCGTCTTTGAATAGACAGTCTATGCTAGCTCAAGAACAACATATCCAGACGAAATCAAAATCTGACAACACCTCAAAATTGAAACATGCTGGATCGTAATAAAACTTACGGTAGAACGGAGCTCTCGTAGCCGTGATAGCTAATATGCCTTTAGATTGAATTTCTATCGGACGGATCGTGCAAATGAGAGCTTGGAGCGTGCCAAAATGGAGGAAAGGAGAAGAACACGGCTTGGGGGGATGAAAAGCATGTCTATATACTTATAAATAAGGCCAATTGTTATAATAAATCCCCTTTTTGCACTTTGGTCCCTAAATTCTTCAAAAATTGAAAATCAATCCCTGATCAAATATCAATTCAACCCTCAAATTTCGTAATCTCCGATTATCAATATTATTCTCCTATAATCTCGATTAAGATAATTTTGAGGAGTTATAATTCTCCCCCTCTAAGAACGGATTTCGTCCTCGAAATCATATACGGTTCAATCACATAAGATAAGAGATAGAATCAAAGACTGCAATAAGAATTCACGCCACAGAAATAACTCTAGAATTCGCTGCTTCATTTCAGACTCTATCTCCCAAGTCGCTTCTTCAAATCTGTATCGGCTCCACTGCACTTTCACTAACTGAATCGGTTTGTTTTGGAGTTGCTTCTCTTCTCGGTCAAGAATCAAAATCGGTCGCTCGAAGTAGCTCAACATCTTATCAAATTCTATCTCATCAGGATGAAGAACATGAGAAGGATCTAGGTGATATTTCCGCAACATAGAGACGTGAAATACGTCGTGAATACCAAAAAGAGACGGAACAAGTGCAAGTCTATAAGCAAGATCACCTATCTTCTCCAGAATCTCATAAGAATCAACGAATCTCGGAGACAACTTCCCTCTCTTCCCAACTCTGACAATGCCTCTGAAAGGAGAAATTTTCAGAATTACTCGATCTCCTTAATAAAGATACAGATGTCTGCATCTGATATTTTCATACTTCTCCTGTCTATCTTCATACTTCGCCTGTCTATCCTGTGATGTCTTCATTCTTGTCCGAATAATCTTCACCTGCTCAGCCATGTATCGAATCATATTGGGTCCCAAATCAGGCGACTCAGAAATCTCATCCCAGTACAAAGGAGATCTGCATTTCCTCTCGTACAACGCTTCGAAAGATGTCATCTCTATACTCGTCTGATAGTTGTTGTAGTACGAAAATTGCACAAGAGTGAAAGAATCCTGCCAACTAGTGCCAAATTCAAGCACTACGACTCGTAGCATATCCTCTAGAGTCTGAATCGTCCGATTAGACTGTCCATCATTCTGAGGATGATATGTTGTACTCAGGTGCAATCGAATATCAAAGGCCTCTTGAAGACTGAGTCAAAATTGAAAAGTAATCCGAAGGTCTTGGTATGAACAATAGATCTTGAAAGAGTGGGTGCCCGGTGAGCCAACTTGTGGCTAAGGGCTTTGATGACTCTTTGTATAAAACAATCTTTTGTTTAATATAATTTACACTTTTATTAATGACAATGACTTTATCTTTCTTCATATTGTTATATTGTGATATACTATTGTTGTTTTGATAAAGACCTTGAATATACTATAGTGTATATAAGATGTGGTAGAACATGGAGATGTCTATCATGAAACACATCTTATAGTCACTGTATATTCTAAACTATTCCTAGTCGATTGAGCCGTCCGATAATAAGGATAAGGATCGCTCGAGTTTGAGACTAGCATTTGCGATGCAGAGTACCACGTTTCATTGGTAAGGAACATAGAGATATTCTAAGCATGAAAATGGATATTCATACGATGAATGATCGAACTACCCTATCCGGACTTTCCAAGTGGTTATCACTTATCGAGTGGATAAAGTCCGCGGTTTTGGTTGTACACCATTAGTCCTTACTACTTGAAACATCATTGAGACTCTATATGCTAGTACTGTGCTTTGACTCGTTTACCGACTCTATTGGGGTCATCAGGTGTCGGGATTGGGTACAGTTACAACACATATAGGAGTCGATGCTTTGTTGTCAAGGATTCACCACATACTTGCGAGTGTGGATATCCTATGCGATCTGAGGAGATATTAGTGTGACGAATCTCTGGCCATAGTACATGATGTGTTTTAAGAAATGGTTTCTTAGTAACACATGCGATGTCATGATGTGTTTTAAGAAATGGTTTCTTAGTAACACATGCGATGTCACTATTTGATCTTCAAGATGTATTGCATAGTTATCGAATCTCGAACGACTCTCGATATACCAATGGTTGTTGATTCGATCGGGATATATGGATGAAGGGACCGTACTGTATGCTAACCAAAATCTATTGGTTCTTGCAGGCACTATCAGTGATACCTAGGGAATCATGGGGCGATGTTGCTAGGCGCTCTTACCATGATTCGATGGGCAAGTTGGAAATTGTTGTTCCGAGTCACAAGGAGTTGTGAGCCCACGGCTAGCTGTATCCCTGAACCATTGAGGGTCACACAGAGTAATGGATTTTTAATCCCCGTTGAGATAGTTAAATTTAAAGAGTTAAATTTAATGAACGAAGAAGTTGGACTTCTTATTTAAGAGTAGAGGAGTAAGATTTCCTAAAATGACATAGGGATGACCATTTTTGGAAATCACTGAATTCGGATTCAGAAAAATTTATCTTGACTTTAAAAGGTGCAGAAATGGTTTCTATGCACATTGGTGAAATCGGTTTATCAATCGGAGTCACGATGAATTTTATATTAATTTCTGAACATGCGGGCTTTGCTTGTCGGGCTTGAACTTATGACTAATGGGCCCTAAGCTGTTAGTGGCCTACATTATAAATAAGTTATTGCAGTACAGAAATTAGACACAACAGGTCACAAAATTTTCGAAAAACCCTAGTCTTTTTCCTCTGAAGTGGACGCCCCTTTTTCCCTCTGCTCGGAAAAATCCAGCCTGTGAATTTTGAATTACAGTCTGGTTTAACGGATCAAATTCGTTAATTCTCTTCGTAGAAACTTCTGATAGATTTTCTAGTGCAATCTATCAGAGGGATTAATTATCCGTTCGTGGACCTGATTGAAGAACAGTTCGTCCATCAGTTCCAGGGATATACAACAAGAGCAGAGAAATCTGTTGGTGTCCAAAATCTCGATTCGAGATTAAAGGTAAAAATTTTATAATCGTTATTTAATTTTTACACACACAATTTAATCGTAAGGTTGATACCCATTATGGAATCGTTCCATATAAAAATTTTAAACTTCCGCTGCACCGGGTATCAATCCTAATTGATCTGATCGCCGCGTTATCCAACAGTAGTATCAGAGCCAGGTTGCTCAGATCAAGCGATTAAATTTAATCGATTGTACAAAAATTTTTTGGCCTCGGTTTTTGAAACAAAATAAATATTTTAAAAAAAAAAAAAAAAATTCGGGCAAAAACCCGGGCAGCGATTGGATCGCTGCCCGGGGAGGGGGCAGCGATGGTCGCTGCCCTGCGCAGCGCTGGGCGCTGCACAGGGCGGCGCACGGCACTGCCCTAGGGGCAGCCGGGCTGCCCGGCCCGAGCCCTATGGGGCGCGGGCAGCCCGGGAATGTCCCGGGCGGCCCGCGGAAAAATTATTTTTTTAATTTTTAAATTAAATTTTAATATGTTAAAATTCTATTTTTGGTCCGATCGAAAATTGTTTTTGATTGGTCCACGAGGTGTCGGATCGAATTGTTCGAGTCCGAAAATTTTAAAATTGATTTTTGGATAAATTTGAATTTTTGGAAAATTTAAATATTTTATCCGTTAAATTGAATTTTGAAATTAATTATTTTTGGTACAATTGATGATAAGATATGATCTTATGGATATATTGAGTAAAATATGATTTTATGTATAAAATTGGATTTTATAGATAAAATATGATTTTATTTGATAAAAAGATAAAATATGATTTTGTATGTAAAATAAGATTTTATGTATGAAATATGATTTTATCCTTTTAAATTTAAATTGCCATTGCATGTTATCCAATAAATTAATTTTGAATTAAATGTTATTGGATAAGGATGATCGATTGCCATGACCAATTTTGTAGGTGTATGTTAGGAATTTACATTTGTTTTTATTGTTGTTGGATTTATTAATGGGCCTGGTTTATGGCCCAATATGAATTGTCATATGTAATAAAAGTGGGCTTGGTTTATGGCCCGTTCCCACCCCTTAAAAATGTATCCCCTACTTGTCATTGTTATTTATTGTAAATACATTAGATTTAGTGGGAGATCAAGATTTGAAGACGGTGGTGGGCCCAGCAGACAATAAAGACAGAAGAAATGTAAATTGGAAGCTCAATGTAATAGGATTGCATTGCATACTGCATATTACCTAGGATTGGACTAAAGACTCGTGATTGGCAACCACGGGTCGATTAGAAATGGAATCGATCATCCTATATAATATGTGATATTATAGTTGTATGCATGTTTTAGACAAAATTGTGTGAATCCGACAAGCATACAAAATTTTAAAATGATGAGACAAATTTTCAAAATTAAAATCCCTCATTTTAAATATGATTTAAAATTGATATCAAGATAAATAAAGGAAATTTAAATTTGTTTAAATGTTCCTACCTTCCATCAACGATCAATGTATGAGATGCTACCCGCGGATACGGTCCGGCTCATATTATTGGGGGGGCCCGTTCGTCGAAAAGTTGTACATTGGATCGACACATGTTGTAAGTTGGGTGGAACTCCCATGGGATCGGCTCATATTATTGGGGGATCCACATGGCGACCATCCATCACAACTTAATATTGATGGGTCATCTTGACATGTCACAATAAACGGCGTCATATTATTGGGCCCTTATTGGACATGAGGTAAAAACGTGGAGGTTGCTTTGGAAGCAATTGGGCTCTACCTTTTGAAAATTATGGTTGGCTGATATTATTCGGGACCATAGTTTGTCAATTGGACTCCATGTTCTCACTAAGGAAAACAGTTTCCCGTTTTCACTAGAGGGTAGTGAAATCGTTAAAATAGTGGGAGTGAGATTCATAAAATAAATTTCGCCTATTTTATGTCTTAGTAAATTAATTAAACAATCATCGATAATTGTCTGTTTCATCTCAGTAATCCACATGTTTCTATTTTCCAACAAAACAAACTTACTGGCGCAAACAATACAGAATGATTTCATAAGTTAAGATTGTCCTAAGTTCGGAAAAGATTTTCTAAGTGTTAGAAAAGGCTTCTCCGAAAACAGCCCCGGCTGATGTAACTACCGAAAGGTTGGGCGAACTAGAGAAATGGTTGCACCATGATCTCGAGGCCAAATGTTACATGCAAAATTGGACAAGTCTAAACAAGTTTGCCATCACTGCAAGAAACCCGATCATTGGAAACGTAACTGCAAGGAATACCTCAAGCAGTTGCGAACTGCAAAGGGTATGTTTTACAAATAAATGTTTTTCTTAATACTACTTCTTGGGTATTGGATACCAGATGTAGATCTCATATTTGCAATGAGTTGCAAATGATGACAAGAAGTCGCAGGCTTAGAATGGGTGAGACCCAGCTGAGGCTCGGAAATGGTTCCAGAGTTGAAGCTAAAGCTGTGGGAGATATTTATTTAATTTTGCAGAACGGTTTTAAGTTACTTTTGAGAGATGTTTTATTTGTTTCAGATTTGATTAAAAACATTATTTCTGTTTCTATGCTTGATAGAGATGGTTATTCTTGCAATTTTGTGAATGGGATTTGCAATATTTACAAGAATGAATGTTTGATTGGAAATGGACAACTTGAAAACGATCTATATAACTTAAAACTAAAAGACGTTCCAATAAATTATGTTGATAAGCCGGCAACAACAAACAAGAGGAAAATCGATAGCCAAAACCCGGCAAACCTTTGGCACGCTAGGCTAGGTCATATTTCCTCAAGGAGGATGAACAAGCTAGTGGGAGAGGGCATGTTTGATATGTCTGATATTAACTCTCTACCTACTTGTGAATCCTGCCTAAAAGGAAAAATGACTAAATCTCCTTTTAAGGGGAAACCTGAGCGTAGTCAAAATCTGTTGGATTTGATCCATACAGATGTTTGTGGTCCATTTAGAGTTGGTACTCAATATGGCCACACCTACTTCATTACCTTTACTGATGATTATTCGAGGTATGGGTATTTATATTTAATGAAATATAAGTCTGAAGCATTTGAAAAGTTCAAAGAATTCAAGGCTGAAGTAGAAAACAAGCTAGGTAAAAGTATTAAAGCACTTCGATCGGATCGAGGTGGAGAATACTTGAGTACCGAGTTTTTGGACTATCTAAAAGAGAATGGGATTCTCTCTCAGTGGACTCCTCCTATGACACCACAGCTTAATGGTGTATCGGAGCGTCGTAATCGAACTTTGTTGGACATGGTTCGGTCCATGATGAGCTTCACTGAGCTTCCACCTTCGTTTTGGGGCTATGCACTTGAAACGGCGGTATTGTTGTTGAACAACGTCCACACTAAAGCAGTGGACAAAACACCATACGAGTTATGGAATGTCAAAGCTCCTAAGTATTCGTACTTGAGGATTTGGGGATGTCCTGCTTACGTGAAGCGGACAGTGGGAGATAAGTTGGATAGTCGATCCAGCTTATGTTATTTTGTAGGGTATCCGAAAAATTCAATCGGATATTATTTCTATTATCCTGCTGAAACAAAGGTGTTTGTTTCAAGGAATGCCACCTTCTTGGAGAAGGAGTTCTTATTGGATAAGAAAGGCGAGATGATGGAACTCGAAGAAATTCGAGAAGAAGCCGAAATACAAAATAACGATCCTACACCTCAGGAACCATTGATAGACACGCCTGTACCTAGAAGATCCGAGAGGACTTCTAGACCTCCTATTCGATATGGTCTTCTTCTTGAAGGGGATCAAGATGAACCCGATGTTGGATGTGATCCAAGAAACTTCAAGGAAGCAATTTCTGATGCGGATTCAAAATTATGGCTTGAAGCTATGCAGTCGGAAATAGATTCGATGCATACAAACCAAGTTTGGTCTTTAGTAGATCCTCCCGATGGAATTGTTCCAATAGGGTGTAAATGGATCTACAAAAGAAAGCTTGGGCCTGATGGTAAGGTATTGACCTACAGGGCGCGATTGGTGGCAAAAGGTTATACTCAAAGACAAGGAGTTGACTATGATGAAACCTTTTCACCAGTTGCAATGTTCAAGTTCATAAGAATCCTTATTGCCATAGCTGCATGGTATGACTATGAGATATGGTAAATGGATGTGAAGACTGCTTTTCTTAATGGAGACATTAAGGAAGAAATCTATATGAAGCAGCCTGAGGGGTACACATCCATGGGAAGCGAGCATAAGGTATGCAAGCTTCAGAGATCAATTTATGGTCTAAAACAAGCATCAAGAAGTTGGAACCAGAAATTTGATGAAACAATAAAAGATTTTGGTTTCATCAAGAATCCGGAGGAACCATGCGTGTACAAAAAAGTAGTTAAGGATGCTGTGACATTCTTAGTACTTTATGTTGATGACATCCTACTCATTGGGAATGATGTAGGGATGTTGCAGTCAACAAAGATATGGTTATCAGGTAGATTCTCGATGAAGGATTTGGGTGAGGCATCCTATATTCTTGGGATACAGATCTATAGAGATAGATCTAAGAGAATGATAGGACTCACTCAATCAACCTACATCGACACCATATTGAAAAGGTTTTCAATGGATGGGTCCAAGAGAGGACATCTACCCATGTGTCATGGAGTTTCTCTATCCAAGTCAATGTGTCCCAAGACTGATGAAGAGATAGAGAAAATGACACATGTACCATATGCGTCAGCCATAGGTAGTATCATGTATGGGATGATATCTACCAGACCGGATGTAGCATTTGCTCTGAGTGTCACGAGCAGATATCAAGCTAATCCCGGTCAAATGCATTGGAAAGACGTGAAGGACATTCTTAAGTACTTACGAAGGACTAAAAATATGTTCATGGTATATGGAGGAAGAGAACTAAAATTGGAAGGCTATACCGAATCTAGCTTCCAAAGTGACGTGGATGACTCGAAGTCAACCTCTGGATTTGTGTTCATGCTCAATGGCGGTGCTGTCTCTTGGAAGAGTTCCAAGCAGGACACCACAGCGGATTCCACCACTGAGGCTGAATACATTGCAGCATCAGCTGCTGCTAAAGAGGCCGTTTGGATGAGGAATTTCGTCCAAGAGTTGGGCGTCATTCCTGAAGTTGTTGGTCCAGTCCCGGTGTACTGTGACAACATGCGTTTTTAATAAGTGGCCGCCCCCTCCCTCCCTCTGCTCGGAAAATCCAGCCTGCGAATTTTGAATTACAGTCTGGTTTAACGGATCAAATTCGTTAATTCTCTTCGTAGAAACTTCTGATAGATTTTCTAGTGCAATCTATCAGAGGGATTAAATATCCGTTCGTGGACCTGATTGAAGAACAGTTCGTCCATCAGTTCCAGGGATATACAACAAGAACAGAGAAATCTGTTGGTGTCCAAAATCTCGATTCGAGATTGAGGTAAAAATTTATAATTGTTATTTAATTTTTACACACACAATTTAATCGTAAGGTTTTGATACCCACTATGGAATCGTTCCATATAAAATTTTTAAACTTCCGCTGCACCGGGTATCAATCCTGATTGATCTGATCGCCGTGTTCTCCATGCTCTACGTGTTAGAAAAATCTCCTCCGAAGGAAGCACCAGCTGACGTAAGTCCGGAGGAGTTAGCCAAACTTGATACATGGTGGGACCATGATATCAAGACCAAATGCTATATGCAAGCCTCGATGTCTGATGAACTCCAGAGGCGATTTGAGGACACCGTGAATGCTGCTGACATTCACGTTCAACTCAAGGAACTTTTTGGGGCTCAATCGAGGGCTGAAAGGTTCGCTACTGTAAAGGAGCTAATGACGTGTCGCATGCGTGAAGGGACTTCGGTCCGTGATCATGGGGTACGAGTGATTTGGCTCATACAGAAGTTGGTAACCCTTGATTTGGTTTTGGAGCATGAACTCAACGTGGACTTACTACTTCTGTCTCTTCCTTCTTCGTTTGACGGATTTGTGGTGAATTTCAATATGAACAAGATAGAGGCCTCCCTTGAAGAGATGGTCAATATGCTTGTGACATATGAATCCACATTAAAGAAGGATAAACCGGCTTTCTTGGTGGGCTCCTCTTCTTCTGCTAAGAAGGGGCCAAGTACAAAGGGTAAGAAACGTTCTGCCCCACCCAAGAAAATCGAACCCGAGAAGAAGTACAAGACAAAGGCTTCAAACATGAAAAAATCCAAGGATGTTTGCCATTACTCTGTTGGATAACGCGGCGATCAGATCAATTAGGATTGATACCCGGTGCAGCGGAAGTTTAAAATTTTTATATGGAACGATTCCATAATGGGTATCAACCTTACGATTAAATTGTGTGTGTAAAAATAAAATAACGATTATAAAATTTTTACCTTTAATCTCGAATCGAGATTTTGGACACCAACAGATTTCTCTGCTCTTGTTGTATATCCCTGGAACTGATGGACAAACTGTTCTTCAATCAGGTCCACGAACGGATAATTAATCCCTCTGATAGATTGCACTAGAAAATCTATCAGAAGTTTCTACGAAGAAAATTAACGAATTTGATCCGTTAAACCAGACTGTAATTCAAAATTCACAGGCTGGATTTTTCCGAGCAGAGGGAAAAAGGGGCGGCCACTTCAGAGGAAAAAGACTAGGGTTTTTCGAAAATTTTGTGACCTGTTGTGTCTAGTTTCTGTACTGCAATAACTTATTTATAATGTAGGCCACTAACAGCTTAGGGCTCATTAGTCATAAGTTCAAGTCCGACAAGCAAAGCCCGCATGTTCAGAAATTAATATAAAATTCATCGTGACTCCGATTGATAAACCGATTTCACCAATGTGCAGAGAAACCATTTCTGCACCTTTTAAAGTCAAGATAAATTTTTCTGAATCCGAATTCAGTGATTTCCAAAAATGGCCATCCCTATGTCATTTTAGGAAATCTTACTCCTCTACTCTTAAATAAGAAGTCCAACTTATTCGTTCATTAAATTTAACTCTTTAAATTTAACTATCTCAACGGGGATTAAAAATCCATTACTCTGTGTGACCCTCAATGGTTCAGGGATACAGCTAGCCGTGGGCTCACAACTCCTTGTGACTCGGAACAACAATTTCCGACTTGCCCATCGAATCATGGTAAGAGCGCCTAGCAACATCGCCCCATGATTCCCTAGGTATCACTGATAGTGCCTGCAAGAACCAATAGATTTTGGTTAGTGTACAGTACGGTCCCTTCATCCATATATCCCGATCAAATCAACAACCATTGGTATATCGAGAGTCGTTCGAGATTCGATAACTATGCAATACATCTTGAAGATCAAATAGTGACATCGCATGTGTTACTAAGAAACCATTTCTTAAAACACATCATGTACTCTGGCCAGAGATTCGTCACACTAATATCTCCTCAGATCGCATAGGATATCCACACTCGCAAGTATGTGGTGAATCCTTGACAACAAAGCATCGACTCCTATATGTGTTGTAACTGTATCCAATCCCGACACCTGATGGCCCCAATAGAGTCGGTAAACGAGTCAAAGCACAGTACTAGCATATAGAGTCTCAATGATGTTTCAAGTAGTAAGGACTAATGGTGTACAACCAAAACCGCGGACTTTATCCACTCGATAAGTGATAACCACTTGGAAAGTCCGGATAGGGTAGTTCGATCATTCATCGTATGAATATCCATTTGCATGCTTCGAACATCTCTATGTTCCTTACCAATGAAACGTGGTACTCTGCATCGCAAATGCTAGTCTCAAACTCGAGCGATCCTTATCCTTATTATCGGACGGCTCAATCGACTAGGAATAGTTTAGAATATACAGTGACTATAAGATGTGTTTCATGATAGACATCTCCATGTTCTACCACATCTTACATACACTATAGTATATTCAAGGTCTTTATCAAAAAAACAATAGTATATCACAATATAAAAATATGAAGAAAGATAAAGTCATTGCCATTAATAAAAGTGTAAATTATATTAAACAAAAGATTGTTTTATACAAAGAGTCATCAAAGCCCTTAGCCACAAGTTGGCTCATCGGGCACCCACTCTTTCAATCTCCCACTTGCCCTAAAGCCAACTAGTCATACTACGTAGACCCATTGCTTCGCGATGTTTGTCAAATAATGGTCCTGGCAAGGGCTTAGTAAGTGGATCAGCGATATTGTCTGCAGAGGCCACTCTTTCGACAGTGATGTATCCTCTTTCCACAATCTCCCGGATGATGTGGTATTTCCTCAGTACGTGTTTGGATCTTTGATGAGACCTTGGTTCCTTTGCCTGAGCAATGGCACCCGTGTTGTCACAGTACACCGGGACTGGACCAACAGATCTCAGCACACCACGCAATCTAACAACCTCTCTGACATAAATCTCGGTCATCTGATCGTGTCAGTATGTCATCCTGTACGAAAATAAGCAAGCAGATTTCGTCAATCGGTCAATCACTACTCAGATAGCATCGCAACCTCGGATTGATCGTATTAGCTTCGTGACGAAATCCATCGAGATGTGATCTCATTTCCACTTTGAAATAGATAAATTGTACAACAAACAACCGGGTCGCTCTCTCTCTGCTTTTACCTGCTGACTGTTCAAAACATCGGGATACATACTTCGTGACATCATTCTTCATCTGCTTCCACTAGAACTGACTCTTCAAATCCTCATGTAGCTTCAGCTGGCTCGATGCATAGGATATTGATAACGGTGTTTTATATGTGATATTTTGTGTGATTTTTGCATGCATTATTATTTTTTTATTGTGTTTTCATTATGTTTTTATTTATAGTGTTTGCATTTTACTCCCCGGTTTATTTTTGTAGGCATATTAAAGATTTTATGGAGGAAAAAGGAATTAAAAGAGGTGTGCTGGAAAAGGTCTTGCGCCCCAGCGAGTTTCCAGCTCGCTCCAGCGCAAGAAGAGAAGTCAGTGGGCCAAGGCAGCAGGCGCGCTCGTGCGAGATCCCAGTTCGCTCGAGCGGGAGTGACAAAACAGAAGTCCTTGCGTAGAAGACGCGCTCGAGCGAGATTCTACCTCGCTCGAGCGGAGGAGATGAAACAGAACTCTGCCTATTGAAGTCGCATTCGAGTGAGATTCTTATCCGCTCGAGCGCGTGTCGTCGTTTCAGAAAAATATAAATAAGGATTCGCTCAAGCGAGATGCTTATCCACTCGAGCGCGTGTTCCGCCGTCAGATTTATTCGAGAATCATTTTTTGTGAAGGAAATAAATTGGTACAGGATCCAGACACTATAAATAGATGATATATCATATTTTTGGGGGTTCTGAAGTTCCAGAACGCAAACAACACAAGGGAGGCGGCTACAAGGCTTGGGGGAGAAGATTTCTCTCTTCTTTTCTTCTTCTTTTTTATTTTTGAATTATTGTTTTTAATTATTGAGTAGTTTTTCTACAACCAAGACGGCGTGATTGAGCCGGACAAATTCATGTAGAAAACTTGGATGTTTATTTGGGATTTTTCAGACTTGATTTTATTTTATTGATTGTTAGATTCATATTTGTCTTGTGGATAGTCGGATCAACTGTTTGCTTGAATGTAATCGGTTCCAAGTCGATAGAGGAGGAATTGATTTCGATCACTCTGATAATCAACATATTGTAAAACCGACTAAAAATATAATTCGGTTTCAGTATGCGGTTTAGGTGTATACTGAATTTTCACAGTTCTTCATGCATTCAAATTTGATTAGAATTACGAAAGATTAATCCGCCAATATTTGAATAGGTTTGATTGTTCTAAAAATAGACCTTTGAACAAGTTAGGAGAATTCCCGTAATCTAAGATTAAATCTGAGTCCTGAATCGAATACATATTACATAATTTGTTTGGTACCTACGCATGTCTTGGTTGGTTTAGTTTAATTTGAATTATTATTGAGTGCTAATTTTTTGTTAATTTCATAATTATTTTAAGTTTTTATTCTATTCAATTCATACGGCATTCTATTATTTTTTCTAGATTAAGTAAAATAATCAAATCTTGAGAATTGACAACAGTCCCTGTGGGATCGATACTTGGACTCTTTGTCCACTTTACTATTACTTGACCTAGTGCACCTGCTAGTAGACACCGAATTAAGCGGTCAAGTTTTTGGCGCCATTGTCGGGGACTGTTTAGTTAATATTAGGATAGATTATTTGCTTGAGACTATAAATTTTTTTTCTTGCATTTGTTTATTTTAATTTTATTTTTATTTTTTTTAACTTTTGAGGTACTTGGAGATGGATCATCGACTGGTGTTCACAAGTTTTGGCCAGCAATATTCGGAGCCATTCTATGTTGCTTGGGGGAGATTCAATTATTTGGCAGACAGATTTCGGTACCATGATTTTTTCAAAATACACTCTAACTCAAATTTTCTATGGTGGTTTGGATGCGCCAACAAGACATTGGGTAGATTATGGAGCTTTGGCCATTAGCAGTCACTTGTTTTACAAAGATTACGACAGTGCGATGCACTTGTTAAATGATATGACGGATTTCGACTACCATTGACATTGTGATCCTTCACTGCAGGGTTGGAGTCACCAATATCCTCCAGATATCCACTCTACAAAATTTTCAAACCAACCACCTGAGCATCAAGAAGAATGTATAGGGCGTTTTGAAGATTATGTGACTCAGTTGGAGAACATTGTGCGACAACAGACAGAGATAAATAAGTTCTTAGAAAGCCGCATCAACACTTTGAGTCTTTTGGATGAACATATTGCGCTTTTTATAGAACCACTTTCTGAGATCTGTCTAGAGAATGAAGTAATTGCGCCAAATCATGAAAAAATAATTTTTAAAGAATTTTTAATTCAAGAGGAGTCAAACGTGACAGTGAAGGAGGAAGGAACATACAAGGAGACAGATATGACCTCGTCAATGGTCTTTACAGGCACACCATTAGAAGATCCGTTCTTGCCATTGACGCCAACTCCACAACATTACATTCTCTATGAGCTTCATCCAGAATTCCGAATCCCTTCCCAAACTAATCAGTTCATGATAAGTATTGTTGGACCGACGAGCTTACCATGTCAATATCACGCCAAGCTTGATGGCGTAGGAAATCAAGACTCATACGTAGAGTCGTATGATTCTTACTATGAGCGGCAGCCACTTTTTGATGTTTGTTGTGCCTCACTGATGTATCCAGTCTGCTATTGTCATCCCAAAAGATGTTGCCGAAGCGGAAGATGAAGAGGATTCTTATGACCAGGGGAGTGTTATTTTTATTTTCTTTTCATTTGTTCGTTTTGCATTCTGTTCATTGTTTCTGAAGTATTGAGGGCAATTGTAGCACCTAAAATCTAATCTACTAAATCGCATGCATTAAATTTAATAAATATTAGGATTATTATTTTTGGGTTTAATTGATTTAAATTTTTTATTTGAATTATCTGCTAATAAAATATTTTTATTACTTATTCAATGATTTTATTGTACTAACTATTTAATTAATATTTTTAATTGTTTAAGTTTATTTGTCAAAATGATTTTTTATTGTTTAGTTTACTCATTTAAATGATTTTAACTGTTTAGCTTAATTATTTAAATACTTTCGATTGTTTAACCTGTTTATTTTAAATAACTTAAGTTTAGCGGTCAGTTATTTTAAATTATTTTAAATGTTTAGCTTATTTATTTAATACCTTTTTAATTTTCCAAATCATTTTTAAAAGTTTTTATTTCGCTTGTGTATTTATTTAATTTGCTTTTAAACGTTAGCCTAGTTTGTTTAAATTATTTTAATCGTTTCGCTTATTATTTAAATATTTTATTTTTCATTGTGACATCAAAATATTGAAGTATTGAAATTAGCATTTTCAAACCCAGTAAATAGAATTTAAGTATTTAATTCTTGAATTTTTCAAATGCGAGTATTGCGAAATCTGTGCCTAACACTTTTAGTCTCACCATATGAAATACTGCATATTATATAATATTTACTTACACATTTAAAATTCATGTGGCTCGACCCAATAAGGGATTTCCAAAGCCCAATTCACGACCCAAAAGGGGTTTCCATCTAACACTTTCTACTCGGCCCAATTTTCATTTCCCCTCTCCTCCAGTTTGGCCGATAGATCAATCGACAACCCTGTTTCTTCTTGTTCACTCTCTCGATCGGCACTCTCATTCTCCTCCAACCTTCGGCCGCCGCAGTAGCTTCATCTTCCCGGCGTAGTCTTCTTCCGAGCTCACTGTTCAAGCTAATTCCGGCGCTCCTTGGCTCGATCACAGCTCAACCGAGCTTGCCCTTCACCATTTCTGATTCTCGTAGCAAAGGCAAGACTTATGGATTTCCTGACTCACCAAGTGGATTTATATGCCGTGTGTTTGTATTTCCTTCTCGTATTTTGAATTTTATGTTTGAAGTTGCTCGTTCCTTTCCCAGTAGCCGTTCGGTGCCCCTGTTTCTTTATTCGTTTAGCTGCTCGTCCTCTTCAGATTTCTGTGGAGTATTTGATTCGTGTTTGTGATTGTTCTATAATTCTCCTGGTATTTGAATTTGGGTGTTTGCATAATTTTCGAAGGAATATTTTTACTGCCTTGTTTCGCTGGCTTATTTCAGATTTTTTCCCTGGTTATTTTCGAAAATGCATCTGGAATCTTAGCCAAGTTTATGCATAACCTTATGTTTAATGTTGAGAATGGAAATTGTATTTGAGTTTGAAATGGTGATTTCATTGGTCTTTTTTTTTTTGAAATTTTCAGAAATGTATATTTGCCTTGTTTGGTTCGAAAATGGTGTGATGTTGTTGTGTTGCTTGGATGGTGGATAGGGGCTACCATGGGTGAGAATGTAGCTCACATGGTAGTGCTTATAATTGATTGAGGTTAGCTTGTAAATGGGAGGGATGAACATTTTGATTCTAGTTGAGGTTGGGCTGCGGTTAAATGGTTCTTGTGGGCTGGTTTACGAACCAACTTATGGCATGGGAGGATTGTCCTAGTGGCTTGGAGAAGTCTAAAGAATGGTCTTGATCTTGGTTATAGGTTGGGATCATGGGAATTCAATGGTTAGGTGTCTTGAAAGGGAGAAAGAGTTAAGACATGGTGAGCAGAATTTTTGTCAAAGTGATAGGGCTGCCCGGGATCAAACGTTTAAACCAGGTTAAAGTCAGATTTTAATTAAGTACTTGGGTCTAGAATTTAGTCTAAGATGTTGGGAATATGTCGGTTCAAGCGGGAATTCATTCGGTTAAGTTTCGGTCGAGTCCTAGATATTGGAATATATAGGTGCAGAATTTTAGTGCGTTGTGCTTGCTGTCCGGAATGATTTTTTTTAAAATGATTGGATATGAGAAATAATTCAAGGAAAACTTCTAAACTTAGTATTAAGTGAGTGGGAGTTGTGGTTTTAAGCAGAATTCTTTTTGAATAAGAAATGAGTGAGTTATAAGTTTTACGGGCGAACCGCTCGGAATGTCCTAAGCTCAAATTTATGGTTTAGATTCTCATCCATGGTTTGTTCCCTAAATCACCATCCCGGTCATCTGCATTCGAGTCTCTTGCATGATCATTGAGTAAATATTTTCAAGTACATTACATCTACATATGCATGTTAAGTTCTTATATCAAGGCAAGAAAGAAAGTATGAAAGAAAATATTTTTATGAACGAAGTGAGATGATTATGACTATAGAAATGACGTGTATGTGTGGGGTTGGGAGACGTTCTGACCTACCTTACCAAAGGATGTGTATGTGTGGGGTTGAGAGACGTCTTGGCCTACTTTACCAAATATAGACGTGTATGTGTGGGGTTAAGAGAAATCTTGGCCTCCCTTAATAATTACAGGGCAAGACTGGGTTGGGTGTCATCCTGACCTCCTTGCGGCATAGTGCACTGCAGCCATGATCATGATCGAAACCACAGAGTCACAATCAAGGATCTAAGTTCACAGTTCGCAGTTACAGATTCAGATACAGTTAAAGTTCATAGAATTCATATGACTATGTTTCAGTACAGTTTATGCAGTTACATTGATTATAAATGACTTAGCCATGCATATGTTATATTCTTGTTCTCTCAGTTTTGAAGTCTATTTTGTTTAAAGCAATGGCACAAAACAATAGTATTTTTAGTATCGGCTATTTTTAATCTGTGTGTGCATGTATTTATGTAGTACTTGTTATTCCTCCATTTTCTTGTTGGGCCCCTAGGCTCACTACATCTACTTGGTGCAGGTAAAAGTTATCATCGAGATTGCGGGGCAGGACTTCCGAGTGGACTGTGATGCGGGCACGGAACATCCCACTGACCATACCAATCTTCCGCAAAAGTTTATTTTAACACTTTAAAGTCTTTTATTTTGTTGATTGGATAAATGATATTGTAAGAATTTATAGAATTATTTGTGGGCATGTAAATATGTAATTGCTTGATCTTTTGTTGTTCGAAATGTCGAATCTCTTCTCCGGTTCTCGTTCCTTTCTCGGTCTAGTTTATTTAGTGTTGTTTGATTTTCTTTAAAATTTGTTGTCTGTGACAGGTGGTTTGTGATTTAAATAGATAGGTCATGCTGAAATTTTGAAAAATCCATATTTTATTTAGTTTAATTATAAGAAGTAGTTAGGGTCGTTTCAGTTGGTATCAGAGCATGGTTCTGGTTTGGGTTGTGCCTACTGCCGGTTGCAAGAAACTCGAGAAATCTCGTCTCAAGGTCTGTAAGTTTTTAAAGATATATGTTAGTCATACTTGAATTAATACGTTAAATGTTTTGATGTCATTTTATTTTTAGATATTTTCAAAACTAGATGTTTAATTTATTTTAGTGTGTAGTTTAGTGTATATTTTTGTTTAAAACTTCTTTTATAGTTTAAAGTGTACTATTTGACTGTTTATTTTTATAGCATGCGGTTCCAAGTTAAACGGAGTTGGTGTACCAATATTCCTTCCAGTTTTGGACAGTACATGAATGTTGTTTGAGTTATTAGGTAGTGTTATCAATTTTTGATGAGATAGTAAGATTTTGCTGAAAATGTTAAACTTGAGTATTAGGAGATATTAATTGTGTGCTATTATTGTAAGTTTTTTTTATACTGGATTCTAATCAGATTCAACTAAGTATATATTTTTCTTGGAATTTTCTAGGCGTGTGTTTAGTCAGTTAAGTTTTTGAATCGAACTCGTGTGAAGACTTGGATTACGAACTTGGTTTTATATTATTATGAATAGTTTAATTTTTCTTTGTTTATTTGGGCAAGTATGATTTTTGGAAAATAGTGAGTCGGATACTATGAGTCTTTCAATTTTGTGAACTGTAGTGACCCGTATCCGTAATTAGCGATTAATGAGTATAATAATCGCGTATTCATGTTTGGATTAAGTAAAACGTGATTAAGAAAATTCCAAAAGGATTAACGGAGTCTAGAAATGGATCCAGGACACTCGAAAATGGCTTAGAGGGTCCCAAGACTCGAGTGGGATCGGAACCACCGATCCATGATCGGAGCTTCCGATCTTGGTGAGTTCGGAACCACATCGGAAGCAGGGAGATCGGAGCTTCCGATCAGCAATCGGAGCTTCCGATCGACCATCGGTGACAGGTGTGTGGTTGCATGTGGATGGGATTGACGCGTGGCATCAGAGCTTCCGATCGGAGGAACGGAGCTTTCGATCGGGAACGGAGCTTCCGATCGTTGTCTATAAATATAGGTGCGAGGGCTTCATTTCAAAGCGTACCGAATTCCTCTACTTCGCCCTCATGGCTCTATTTTAGGGCTTTGGGTACTCTTATTTTTTTTGAGTTGGAGTAGGGAACATATTTTAGTATAGTCAGACAGTATCTGACATATTAGCGGAGCAGTGCTCGTGTAGCGGAGCAGTGCTCGTATAGCGGAGCAGTGCTCGAGGCTGTGGAGCTGCAGCATGGGTGTGCCCCTAGTTGCGGGATAGTCGCCATCAGTGGGCTGACGACGGAAGCAGGTATAGCTATGGTCTCCTTAAATTATTTAGGAGTATGCAATAGCTTAGTTAAGGCTTTTAGAGCTTAATGAATGATGCATGGGTATTTGCATTGTAGAGTTGATGAAAGGCTTGGAACCTAGAGTGGGACTGCTAGGACTGCCTGTAGTAAGGTACGTAAGTACAGACTGAGATAGCCAGCGGGTTTTGCATGCTTATATGTTGCATTTGTGTGTCATATTATTATGCAGCATGTGCATATCATATTGTGCCTGTCCATCTTGTGAGATGAGTCATGTAGGGCCGCTCAGCCCTGTCTGGACGGGTGATGTCTAGTGCCCAGTGACTGACGGGTCATGGGTGGTTAGCATCTGGGGACACAGTCCACGTCCTATAGGAATGAGCAGTGTACACAGGGTTTGCTTCCCGGGTTGTACCACTCATGTCCTAGGCGCCATTACTGAGCAGTTGTATACAATTATCCCAGATATGGATACCCTATCATTTGCATGCATCATATTTGTATGTTTTACCTAGTGCTTTCGTATTGAGTTTAGAGCTCACGTCCAGTCTTTTCTGTGTATCTGGACACCCCATTCGACGGGGCAGGTGTAGGTGCAGGGTGGAGCACCAGGAGCTTGGATTGGCCAGTGACCAGTGAGGACAGCGAGATTAGCTGTAGGTTTTGCCTTTAGGGTTTATTTATTCGATTGGGTTGTATAATTGAATTTATTTAACCGGTTGTATTCTGCCGGTCTGCTTTTATTTAAGTCTTTCGCAGCGATTTATTTTAATGCATGCTTAATCATGCTCTTAACTCTGATTAGGTAGTGGATCTGGGTTGGGTCGCTACATTTATTGGTATCAGAGCGGCATGCAAAGAGACTTGGGATATAGTAATGAGACTTTGGGTTATCCTTATAGGATTGATGAGACCTTGGAAGAGGTGATGATGCGGCAATTAGTTTGCCCAGAGATATCATCATCGACAGGATTTCTGAAGATTTGGCTTATGGGATACCAGCAAGTACGGACAGGAGTGATGGATCGTGTCCGAGTTTTCAAGATTTCTACTCAGGTGGATCCTAGCTTTGGATCGAGTACCGAATGCCAGAGGCAGTGGTATAGGATTGGTGGGGACTTACTTGATGCTTGCATCTGTACAATCATTACCATGATGACACTACTCTGAAGATTCTCCACTAGTAGTTGGAGAGATTGTCATTAAATTCTTGCAGAACATGGTTTTGCCGGTATGTTTGTATCGATACTTTTGGTACAGGTACGGGAAACTTCATGTTCAAAAGCATGATATGAATACAAGAAGAACGTTGATGGTAGATCGTGAACAGAAGGGGTCGACTGACATTGTAGTGACCCGCAATTAATCAAGATAATTAAGGAAATTAATTACTAAATTTTGCCTAAAATTATTCGAAGCAGATCGGAAGCTCCGACCGGGATCGGACGTTCCGTTGGAGGATCGGAGGTTCCGTTCTGGCTAGGGCTGGCGTCATCACCGACGTCAGCAAGATGACGTCACTGCTTACGCACGTGAGGTGACATCGGACGTTCCGATGTCACGATCGGACGCTCCGTTCGCGATCGGACGTTCCGATGAGGGATCGGACGTTCCGATCGCCGTCTATAAATAAGGGGTCCGAGCCCTCATTCTGTGCACCGATTTCCCCTCCTTTCCTCTGGTTTTTGAACCTTCTTACTTAGATCTACGGAGTTCTAGGCATCCTATTGGGAATCCGGAAGTTGCCTAGCGATCTCGGCGTCGTAGCGGAGGTGTGCCTAGGTTTTGAGACGATTCTACACCAGTGGGCTGACGACGGACGAAGGTATAATTTGGCTTCCTAAAAATATTTAGGAGTATGAAATAGCTTATTTAAGGCTTTTAGAGCGTTTATAGTAATGCATGGACTTTTGCATGTGTAGACGCAGTAGAGCAGACTTGTAGGCTTTGGACCTAGACGGGTGTGCTAGGAGTTGACCTGCAGTGTTAGAGGTACATAAGTACTGACCGAGATAGCCGGCATGATATTTATACATATGTGTGTGATGCATGATGTATGTGCTGTATTGGCTATGTTTTACTGTTTTTAGCACATGCATATGTTTTAACGAAGACTGCATCGGGTATGATGTGAGTCATGACAGTTTCTATCAGTCGAGGCGATTCTTCCTGAGGATTCGTGTCTTGGGAATATACGAGTACCACGCGGAGTCGCTCTCTTGCCCGGTACTGTGTATTCCAGGCGCCATGAGTAAAGTGATTTAACCCTGATTTTTAAAGTCATGTGCATGCTCATATTTGTATTTATATCATTGCTTTCGTATTGAGCGTAGTCGCTCATGCCCTTTATGTTTCGTGTTTTGGGACACCTTGTGGCAGGTCAGGTCTGAGGCTGGACGGTCCCGGTGGTTCCCAGCAGGGTTGAGGTTGCTACCGTGCAGAGGTAGTTTGTTAGGGATTCTGATACCCTAATTTTCGATTTGGTTGTATAAAGAATTATACACTGTTTCTATCGTCGGTTGTATTCTGCCGATTGGATTTGTTGTACTTTGGAATTATCCGCTATATAACGCTTTAATTATTATTGCTTGCGCTAATTATTCTGATTAGGTAGTGGATCCGGGTAGGGTCGCTACATTCATTGGTATCAGAGCGCATTGCAACTGGGAATTAGTAAAGCGGATTTTAAGAGTTGTCTGTTGTTATTGACAGATGGCAGATGATGATTACGAGAGTCAGGCTAGCGGTGGTCGTTGGGGTGATCCACCAAAGAGACATCACCGTAGACATCATCATGAGGATCATAGGCGTTTTAGTATGAACCGTTTTCTTCAGATGGCTCCTAAGCCATTGGTGGGTGGCGAGGCTCCTGCAGTTGCTGAGGACTGGTTGGAGCGTATGGAGAGTTGTTTTCGGGAGTATAAGTGTACTGAAGCCCAGAAGATGGAGACTTTAGCTTTTGTTCTAGAGGGAAATGCGAAGAGGTGGTGGAGAGCCACTTCTACTCCGTTTATTGCCGCCAGGGGTACCGCTACTTGGGCTGAGTTTAAGTCTTCCTTCGAGAAGCATTACTTTCCTCCAGCTTTGCGTCAGACGAAGGCGAGCGAGTTGCTGAGTTTGCGACAGGGTACTATGACCATTGATGAGTACCAGCAGAAATTCTTTGAGCTTCTTTCTTTCAGTCCCCATATTGCGTTTAGCTCAGAGACGATGCACGATCTATTTCTTCAGGGCCTTAACCCTAACATTCATCAGTTGGTTGTCGTGGGCAGAGAGAGGAACTTCGAGAATTTGGTGAACAATTGTCACCAGGCAGACGACAGTCTGCAGAGGAACAGGACTTTCGGATCTTCTGCATCCAGACCATCTAGCTCTTTGGGTCCAAGGGTCCAGTCTTTTAAGAGACAGGGTGGTACTTCTTCTTCTTCTTCCGGATCTGGCGGTGTTCATCGTTTTGCTGATTCACGACGTTGTCGTCAGTGCAAACGAAAGCATCACCCAGGACCGTGTCCTCATATCACTGGTGTTTGTTTTCAGTGCGGCCAGGAGGGTCACATGAAAAGAGATTGTCCCACTTTGGCCGGTACAGTGAGTGGTTCGAGGAGTGTTGGTGGTTCTCAGACCACTATCTATCAGCCACCGCAGTATCAGCAGCAGCCTTCGCAGCAACAGCATCAGCAGTCGCAGCCATCGCAGCGACATCATTCTCAGTCTTCTTCGAGAGGACAGTCATCGCGCCCGCGTGCTCAGGGGCAGGTGTTTGCGCTGAACCAGGAGCAGGCTCTGGAAGACAGTGAGAACATGATTGCAGGTACTTTTAGTTTGTGCGGTTTTCCTGCTTATCTTTTGATCGATACTAGTGCTTCGCATTCATTCATATCAACTCGGTTTGTTAAGAGGCATAGATTACCTTTTGTTTCCTTAGACGTCTTGTTAGCGGTTTCGACTCCGATGGGTCAGGAAGTCTTAGCTAAGCGTCTTGTTTTGGGTTGTATTTTGGGATTTGAGGGACATCTGTTGAGCGCTAACCTGATGGTTTTAGCGATGGATGACTTTGATGGTATCATCGGGATTGATCTTCTGACTTCGTATCAAGCGGTAGTGGATTGCTACCAGAGATTTGTCCAGTTTCGCCCCGAGGCTGAGGATGCTTGGTATTTCTATGGTGAGGGAGCGCGACCCCCGATGCCAGTGGTTTCTACTCTGAAAGCCCGATGTGCTTTAGAGTCTGGCGGGGAAGGCTACCTGATCTATGCGATTGATGCATCCTTAGAGGGTCCGGACATGGAGGAGATACCAGTAGTCAGTGAGTTCCCGGATGTGTTTCCCGACGAGATTCCAGGGTTACCACCTGTGCGAGAGATCGAGTTTGGCATTGACTTGTTGCCAGGGACAGCGCCGATTTCCCGAGCACCGTACCGATTAGCTCCATCTGAGATGCGAGAGTTGCAGCAGCAGTTGCAGGATCTTCTTGATAAGGGCTACATTCGACCCAGTGTTTCACCTTGGGGAGCCCCGGTTCTATTCGTCAAGAAGAAGGATGGTTCGATGCATTTGTGCATTGACTATCGTCAGTTGAACAAAGTGACAGTAAAGAACAAGTATCCTCTCCCGCGGATTGACGATCTGTTTGATCAATTGCAGGGTACCACTGTCTATTCCAAGATCGACTTGCGTTCTGGGTATCATCAGTTGCGAGTTAGAGACGAGGATGTTTCGAAGACAGCATTTCGTACTCGATATGGGCACTATGAGTTCTTAGTGATGCCATTTGGTCTGACGAATGCTCCAGCTGCTTTCATGGATTTGATGAACAGGGTTTTCCGAGAGCTCTTGGATAAGTTCATTGTAGTGTTCATCGATGACATCCTTGTGTATTCTCGTAGCATGGATGAGCATGCCTTTCATCTTCGTACTGTTTTACAGACCTTGCGAGAGCATCAATTGTATGCTAAGCTCAGCAAGTGTGACTTCTGGATTGACCGAGTTGTGTTCCTTGGTCATGTCATTTCTAGAGATGGAGTATCAGTGGATCCTAGCAAGACAGAGGCTATTCTTAATTGGTCGCGTCCGACGACAGCATCTGAGATTCGTAGTTTCTTGGGTTTGGCCGGATACTACCATCGATTCGTGGAGAATTTCTCTCAGATAGCCAGGCCTTTGACACAGTTGACGCGAAAGGATGTTTCTTTTGAGTGGTCTTCCGCGTGCGAAGACAGTTTTTGTGAGTTGAGACATCGATTGACGACTGCTCCAGTACTATCCTTGCCGACTGGATCTGGTGGTTTCGTAGTCCACACGGATGCTTCTCTTCAGGGTTTGTGGTGTATGTTGACTCAAAATGGGCATGTGATTGCCTATGCCTCCAGGAAACTAAAGACTCACGAGGGGAATTATCCCGTACATGATCTAGAGGTTGCAGCCATTGTCTTTGCTCTGAAGATATGGCGTCATTATTTGTACGGTGAACGATTCCAGATTTTTACTGATCATAAGAGTTTGAAGTACCTGTTCACTCAGGCAGAGTTGAACATGCGACAGCACCGTTGGATGGACTTGCTGAAGGACTATGATTGCGAAATCAATTACCATCCAGGATCTTCTAATCCGGTTGCTGATGCGCTTAGTCGCAAGATTTATTTGAGTTCCCTTCGTACCAGTGCAGTGTCACGAATGGTCGAAGAGTGTTGTTCCTTGGGTTTCACTTTCCGTCATAAGAAGGAACAACAGGGAGTTCGTGTTGCGTCTGTGCTTGCCGAGCCAGCCTTGTATAGACGGATTCGTGAGGCACAGGGTGTTGATCCCAAGATTCAGAGATTAGCCCGATTCACTGAGGGTGAGAATTCAGCTGGTTTACATTTTCAGGCGGATGGTTTGTTGTGTCTTTCTGGCCGTGTGGTTGTGCCTGACGATTCCACACTTAGAGACGAGATCTTATCGCAAGCTCATCATAGAAGGTTCTCAGTACATCCTGGCAGCATGAAGATGTACAAGGATCTACGTACTCGATTTTGGTGGAAAGGAATGAAGCGCAGCATTTATCAGTTCGTGTCTCGATGCCTTGTGTGTCAGCAGGTCAAGGCAGAGTATCGTCGATCCGGAGGTCTACTTCACAATCTCGATATTCCTGAGTGGAAGTGAGATCATGTGACGATGGACTTTGTCACCCACTTGCCTATGTCTTCCAGAAATTGCGACGCGATTTGGGTTGTTGTTGACCGATTGTCGAAATCCGCGCATTTCTTACCATATAACCGGGATTTCACCTTCGACAGGATGGCATGGCTGTATGTGCAAGAGATTGCCCGTTTGCATGGTATTCCACTGAGTATTGTGAGCGACAGAGATCCTCGTTTCACCTCAAGATTTTGGGGGAGCTTTCAGCGTGATCTTGATACCACTTTGAGTTTGAGCACAGCGTATCATCCAGAGACTGATGGACAATCGGAGAGGACTATCCGTACTCTCGAGGACATGCTTCGAGCTACCGTAATGGATTTTGGCCCAGCATGGCACGATCATTTGCCATTGGTGGAGTTCGCTTATAACAATAGCTACCATAGCAGCATTGGCATGACACCATTTGAGGCTCTTTATGGACGTCGTTGTCGTACACCTTTGTTTTGGGACGAGGTTGGTGAGTGGCAGGTGGAGGGTCCTCAGATGATTCAGCAGATGACTGATGCAGTAGAATTGATCCGACGCAGGATTAAGGCATCCCAGGATCGACAGGCTAGCTACGCGAACACTCACCGCAGGCCACTTCATTTTGAAGAAGGAGAGTATGTATTCTTGCGTGTATCACCTTTCCGGAAGGTGATGAGGTTTGGTTTCAAGGGTAAGTTGTCACCAAGTTTTATTGGTCCTTTCGAGATTCTCGAGAAAGTTGGAGACGTGGCTTATCGTCTAGCCTTGCCACCGAAACTTTCGAAGATTCATGATGTGTTTCACGTGTCTTTGTTGAGACAGTACGTGGCGGATCAGTCCCACATCTTGCGTCCGACTGAGGTGCAACTAGACCACGATTTGTCATATGTGGAGAAACCTCTCAGGATTCTCGACAGGAAGGACAAGGTGCTTCGTAACAAGCGCATACCATTGGTGATGGTACAGTGGCAACGCAGAGGTACAGAGGAAGCTACTTGGGAGTTGGAGAGTCGGATGTTAGCCGAGCACCCCGAGTTGTTTTAAGATTTTGTACTCTGTTGTATCGAATGTATATTGTTCAGTTGTAATAAGAGCATTGATTTTGCGTACTATGTTTTCCTTAAGATGTAATTTCGAGGACGAAATTTTTAAGTGGTGGAGAATGTAGTGACCCGCAATTAATCAAGGTAATTAAGGAAATTAATTACTAAATTTTGCCTAAAATTATTCGAAGTGGATCGGAAGCTCCGAAGCACGGATCGGAAGCTCCGATCGGGATCGGACGTTCCGTTGGAGGATCGGAGGTTCCGTTCTGGCTTGGGCTGGCGTCATCACCGACGTCAGCAAGATGACGTCACTGCTTATGCACGTGAGGTGACATCGGACGTTCCGATTTCACGATCGGACGTTCCGATGAGGGATCGGACGTTCCGATCGCCGTCTATAAATAAGGGGTCCGAGCCCTCATTCTGTGCACCGATTTCCCCTCCTTTCCTCTGGTTTTCGAACCTTCTTACTTAGATCTACGGAGTTCTAGGCATCCTATTGGGAATCCGGAAGTTGCCTAGCGATCTCGGCGTCGTAGCGGAGGTGTGCCTAGGTTTTGAGACGATTCTACACCAGCGGGCTGATGACGGACGAAGGTATAATTTGGCTTCCTAAAAATATTTAGGAGTATGAAATAGCTTAGTTAAGGCTTTTAGAGCGTTTATAGTAATGCATGGACTTTTGCATGTGTAGACGCGGTAGAGCAGACTTGTAGGCTTTGGACCTAGACGGGTGTGCTAGGAGTTGACCTGCAGTGTTAGAGGTACGTAAGTACTGACCGAGATAGCCGGCATGATATTTATACATATGTGTGTGATGCATGATGTATGTGCTGTATTGGCTATGTTTTACTGTTTTTAGCACATGCATATGTTTTTACGGAGACTGCATCGGGTATGATGTGAGTCATGACAGTTTCTATCAGTCGAGGTGATTCTTCCTGAGGATTCGTGTCTTGGGAATATACGAGTACCACGCGGAGTCGCTCTCTTGCCCGGTACTGTGTATTCCAGGCGCCATGAGTAAAGTGATTTAACCCTGATTTTTAAAGTCATGTGCATGCTCATATTTGTATTTATATCATTGCTTCCGTATTGAGCGTAGTCGCTCATGCCCTTTATGTTTCGTGTTTTGGGACACCTTGTGGCGGGTCAGGTCTGAGGCTGGACGGTCCCGGTGGTTCCCAGCAGGGTTGAGGTTGCTACCGTGCAGAGGTAGTTTGTTAGGGATTCTGATACCCTAATTTCGATTTGGTTGTATAAATAATTATACACTGTTTCTATCGTCGGTTGTATTCTGCCGATTGGAGTTTTTGTACTTTGGAATTATCCGCTATATAACGCTTTAATTATTATTGCTTGCGCTAATCACTCTGATTAGGTAGTGGATCCGGGTAGGGTCGCTACAGACATGCACTGACGCAGAGCATATAGCTGGTTAGCTATCACGAACCATTTCTCCAGAGTTCTTCGTAGGAGGACATGTAGAGAGACTTGGTCGGGAGTATGCTTGTATCGATGCGTGTGTCGATTAGAAACTTCATGCTCAAGAAACGAAGACTAGTACGATGATTTAAATATTGTATTGATGTAGTTGTAAACAGTATTTCAGTTGTAATGAATCATCATACTTTGGTTGTATCATTTCATGTTCGATTGTACATTTAATTGTATTTTGAATACTGTATGTATTACATGAGATTGTAATAAAGAGAATTGTACATAACTTGAAATAAGTGATACATGTTTTATTTATCCAGCAATTCGTGGATGATTGCATGATTGTGCGGAAGTTTGGATTGGGTTTAGTTGATTAGCATTCAACTGCTGTAGCTCATGGGATTTGAGTGGGCCGACTGTGACTATTTGACTTGTGGTTAGTCTAGGCATTTTCCTATGATTGACCTAGTTAGTCAGTGGACTATGTTAGTGCCAGCGATGAGTGGACTCATCTAGAGGCATTAAGGGTATTGTTCGGTTTAGAACGTTGAACTTTGTTCTAGGTTGTTTCCTTAGAACAGGCTGTCTGACCTTCGTTAGGTTGAGACTTGTGATGATGGGTTTTCATCGGGATACCAGGTCCAGTATATGTCGAGAGTTGTGGACTATGACCATGACTAGACGTGATGGAGCGCGCCATATGCCAGTGTTACTCTAGGAGTCCTTGTACTTCAGAGGGTACCTGGGAGCCTTTGTGTTTCAGGATTGGCGGTGGGAAGGCTACTCAGTCTAGGGATTTGGTATCAGTCACGACAGGGTATGACCTTGGATTAAGATATCAGGTTTGATATCGATGGTTTGATATCGTTTGGTGTGCCAGATATATAGTTTGAGTATTCTGCTGTAAGAACCAGTCATGGAGGGATTTTCTTGACAAGTGTGTACTCTGAGCAGATAGGTTTTAACCTTTGGGTTACTGCTAGACGTGTGGATCTAGTAGGTGGACGGATTTCTACCAGCGATGACTAGGGGTTGTCATCAAAGTTGTGGTTAGAATTTCCTTGTGATAGGAATTATCCAAGATACTGGATGGAATGTTGTTTTAAGACTTCAACTCGAATATGAGGACTACTCCTTGATGATTGGCTTCATCAGTATTGGATTATATCAGATGTTGATTATTGTGCAGGACTATTTGAGATATGAGGGAAGCGTGGCCTATGACCGTGAAACCTTGGTGATTTTCCAGGTGGGTTATCGTGGTAAGCTACCTTAATCTTAAATTGTTGTACAGTCTTAACAAGGGATATAATCAGGAGAGTGTTCGAAGATTGTAAGAATCTTGGAGATTCGTTAGTTATGATTCTGAATTTGACGAATCGTGATATTCATCATGGATGAACGAAGCAAGGATAGTTAGTGCAGTGTTTGCGCTAATTACTGTCTGATATTTTCAGAGATTGAGCGTAGGATTTTCCATGGGATGGAAATGGGCTTAGCATATCTTGATGTTTGCCTTGGGTGAACAAGACAACGATTAGTAGTGCTTAGGTGGCACGGAATCTGTGCTAGTGACTACTAGTGGTTATTGGCTAACTCTGTCAGAGTTAGGATGATTAAGTTCAGAATACGAAGCAGCGGTTAGTAGTGCTGAAAAAGCACAGGACTTGTGCCAAGTAAACTACTTATGTACTGCGTTCTGACACCGTTTGGAAATGGTTCTTTGTGGCAGCTGAGTCATGGTTATTGATCGAGCCATGTAGGTTGGATGATCAGTGGTGGTTTGATCTGATAAGTTCGAGCTTAAATAGATTGACGAATTCGATTGGTTGAGCCAATCAGGGTTGATCAGGATGTAGCAATTAAGAAATACTTGGGATAGTATTTTGTCGAGTAATGCTTATGGGATGAGTACTGAATACCATCTCAGAGAAATCGGAGATTTGAGTTATTTAAGTCTCAATGATCGCCAGAGATGAATCTTCCGGAATTGCTGTAATCGGGAACGATTGCAAGTGGACTTGTATGATCAAGTTAGGTGCTAACTTGACAGCGGAGACAAGCAAGGGAGTTGGTAGTTTCCAGTATAGTGCATTCTTGTTAAGAAGGAAACTGATATTGATCTAATCAATTGCTTAGTGATAGCAATAGGTCAAGAAAGGATCATGTTGTTGTTTCATGTGAGAGTTTTTCATTGACAACAATAGTGAAGATTGTTGACCGTACATTTCGGTTAAGTGAGGGCATCTATGTGTACCGTTGTGGTTGGATCCGACGAGTAGTTGGAAATGCTAATGGACATTAGCAAGGAAACATCAGTTGTCTGATCTATGTGACATTAGCTAGGATCTAATCCTCGAGATCTAGCAGGATGTGTCACTAATCTTCTAGCGTATGATGAACGATGTCTATGAAATTACAGAGATAGTAGAATTTTGACTTAGTAGCCAACAAGATTGTTGTGGGAATTGAAGATTTCGCAAGATAGCGATGAAGCAACTTTGTTCTTTCCAGTCGACAAGCCACATCAGTGCGGACCATTTGTCACGGATATTGTACTTTAGCAATGGACGATATTCGGATGTGCGTCGGGTGGCAAGTTACTTCGAGCACAAGTATTTCCCAGGATTGACTAGGGAATCGACGAATTAGATCGTTCAGTGCTGAGACTGATGCGTTCGGCAAGGGAGCGATTTGAATTGAGAATCCGTTGGGATTTAGTTCCAGGATCAGTATGTTCAACATTGGGAGGTTGGTATGAGATGATGGTATTATCAGAGACTCTGAGTTGAGTTATACCAGGTGAAATAACTGTCGAGTTTCGAGACGGAATATGATATTCATGTTTGTGTTGCATATTTTCATATCATTTCATTGTCGTTTTTGCATGCATTCATTTGTTTTAATTAAGTTTTAGTTTGTATTTCATGCATCATGTCTACATTACGCGCTCCCGTGTTTATTGTATAGGACGTATCTTTTTGTCGAGGAAAAGATGGAAAAGCTTTTGCGCGAGAATGAATTACGGAGCAGCAATGATCTGAAAATTATATTTAATTTTATAGAAGTCCAAATCCGATCTCCACCGTTCAGAATGAAGTTCAAGATTTTTTAAAGCAGCTGTCCAAATTTCAGCTCAATCCGACGGTTAGATTGTGAGATATTATTTTTTAAAATTGTCGCTCGCTGCAGAATAACACATGCGAAGCTAAGGCGCGCCCTCCCGATTTATAGGCACGCCCGTGCCGTCCCTGGACGTGAAAAGAAGTGAAAATACGAAGCTAAGGCGCGCCCGCGCTGCTCTGTGCGAGAAATTGGCCGATTTTTGTAACTTTAAAACACTCGATTTGTCGGACTTTCTTTGACGGGCTTCGAGGACATATAAAAGAGATTTAAAAGACACAATAGAGGAGATCAGAGGGAACGACGCAAACTTGGACGGCCGAAGACAGAGAGAAATATTCTGGCGGCTTGGTTCTTTCTTCCTTGTTCTTAGATTTTAATCTTTTAGTTTTTGTTCTTGGTTGAAGGAAGACGAAACCCTTGATTTTATTAAATTTGTGAGATTCAGTTTGTATTTGTTTAATTCAAATTGCGTATCAAGAGTTATTCTGAATTGATTGCCATGCTTGTGTATGAGATTATAGGCCTGTGATTTCTATACAATCTACTGCTAAATTAGAATTCAAATCCTTAATTGTTTGAAACCTCTGATTTGTGAAGCAACTACAATTAATAATCGTCCGCTTGTGAGATTAGGAATTGTAGGGATAACAATTGACTAGGCTAAATTCATCCGCTTGTGTATAGGTTGTCTAGATTTATCAGTTTTACTAGTTTGAATGCTGCCGTGGGTTTAAATCTGATCGCTTGTATTGAGTTAATTCATTGGTAAGGGTTAATTTAGAACGCTTGTGTCTAGTTAACTAAAATTAAGGTGAAACAGGAATTAAATTTCCAATGGTGAATATTCAATGAGAATTAATTATTTTTAGAGAATCGATGATCAAATGAATAATTTCAAGGGTGGAGTCGACTGATACCAAGACTTGTTTTTAAGTATTTTATTTTGTTTTAAATTGTTAGTAGTTATTTTTTAAAATCCAAATCCCTTTTTTTTATTTAATTTCAGTAATTTTAAGAACACAGATAAATTTCACTTTCCTCGTGGGAACGATCCCTACTCTCGCTACTACATGTTTAATTGTTTAATCTGAGTTGGGTTAATTTGGACGTGACACGACTAAGCGCTACCAAAATAGGAAGCGTTTCCATATGTCTGTGCACTGTGGAATGTCCCAGTCGAGCATATTGGTGGGAGCTTGCCTTAGTTTTGATGAGCGTACAGTGATTGCGAGTATGTATAACTATCAGGAGGACGTCCATCGATCAAATTCATGAGGTGAATAACCTATGATCGAGATGATGTAGATCATCAGAGGCGTGATGACTTCCATTGCAATGTATGCGTAATTTCGCAGGTCAATGGCTAGGAGATGACGTAGCGTCATGAATTGCAAGTGATGATAGTTATCATCAGGGCACAGTGTTGAGATTATACTAAGAAACGTGGACAGCAGAATGTACTAGACATGATGGTTTAAGTTCCCAGTATTCCTTGGGAAGCCGGTTGTGCTTTAGGGAGAGTGGGGAGGGTAACCAGTCTAGGGAACATTGTGAGCAGTTACGTTGAAGTATAGACTTGAGTCAACTGGATTATCTTAAAGCGAGATTCATGTTAGAATGTGTCAGCACAATGTTTTCCTGACTAAAGGTGTTGAGCACCGAGAAATTTTGAAACCATTAGATGGTTGATTCGATAAGTAATTCGACGAATGTCGTAAACCAGTCAGTTCATGACTTGGTCTTCGTTAGTCTAAAATTACTTTGGGACGATGATATTGATCAAGCGGGTATTGTATCCTTCGTGATCAGGAAGATCGTGGTCCGAGTGAAAGATGTATCAGTGTTACGATACGCTAGCGCTAGGGAAGTTTGACTGTCGACCAGTAGCGCAGTAATCTTCAGTGAAAGAATATTAATGGGGTTAAGCATTAATGGAGCTTATAGGGAATTTGACGAGAGTCTGAGTGTGTCGGAAGCTATTTCGATCAGACACTCAAGTAGTGGTCTATCTTTCGTTCTCGAGGTATTACCTTAGATTTCGAGGACGAAATCTTTTAAGGGGGGGAGAATGTAGTGACCCGTATCCGTAATTAGCGATTAATGAGTATAATAATCGCGTATTCATGTTTGGATTAAGTAAAACATGATTAAGGAAATTCCAAAAGGATTAACGGAGTCCAGAAATGGATCCAGGACACTCAAAAATGGCTTAGAGGATCCCAAGACTCGAGTGGGATCGGAACCACCGATCCATGATCGGAGCTTCCGATCTTGGTGAGTTCGGAACCACATCGGAAGCAGGGAGATCGGAGCTTCCGATCAGCAATCGGAGCTTCCGATCGACCGTCGGTGACAGGTGTGTGGTTGCATGTGGATGGGATTAACGCGTGGCATCGGAGCTTCCGATCGGAGGAACGGAGCTTCCGATCGGGAACGGAGCTTCCGATCGTTGTCTATAAATATAGGTGCGAGGGCTTCATTTCAAAGCGCACCGAATTCCTCTACTTCGCCCTCGTGGCTCTATTTTAGGGCTTTGGGTAATCTTATTTTTTTTGAGTTGGAGTAGGGAACATATTTTAGTATAGTCAGACAGTGTCTGACATAATAGCGGAGCAGTGCTCGAGGCTGTGGAGCTGCAGCAGGGGTGTGCCCCTAGTTGTGGGATAGTCGCCATCAGTGGGCTGACGACGAACGCAGGTATAGCTATGGTCTCCTTAAATTATTTAGGAGTATGCAATAGCTTAGTTAAGGCTTTTAGAGCTTAATGAATGATGCATGGGTATTTTCATTGTAGAGTTGATGATAGGCTTGGAACCTAGAGTGGGACTGCTAGGACTGCCTGTAGTAAGGTACGTAAGTACAGACTGAGATAGCCAGCGGGTTTTACATGCTTATATGTTGCATTTGTGTGTCATATTATTATGCAGCATGTGCATATCATATTGTGCCTGTCCATCTTGTGAGATGAGCCATGTAGGGCCGCTCAGCCCTATCTGGACGGGTGATGTCTAATGCCCAGTGACTGACGGGTCATGGGTGGTTAGAATCGGGGACACAGTCCACGTCCTATAGGAATGACCAGTGTACACAGGGTTTGCTTCTCGGGTTGTACCACTCATGTCCTAGGCGCTATTACTGAGCAGTTGTATACAGTTATCCCAGATATGGATACCCTATCATTTGCATGCATCATATTTGTATGTTTTACCCAGTGCTTTCGTATTGAGCTTAGAGCTCACGTCCAGTCTTTTCTGTGTATCTGGACACCCTATTCGACAGGGCAGGTGTAGGTGCAGGGTGGAGCACCAGGAGCTTGGATTGGCCAGTGACCAGTGAGGACAGCGAGATTAGCTGTAGGTTTTGCCTTTAGGGTTTATTTATTCGATTGGGTTGTATAATTGAATTTATTTAACCGGTTGTATTCTGCCGGTCTGCTTTTATTTAAGTCTTCCGCAGCAATTTATTTTAATGCATGCTTAATTATGCTCTTAACTCTGATTAGGTAGTGGATCCGGGTTGGGTCGCTTAATAAGTGATTTGAGTTTAGTCCAGGATCACTAAACAGAGTTAAGCTAATAAGTGGCATAGACCTTTAAAATTTCAAAATGGTTGTTAGGTTGTTCTTGAGGGTATCATGGTTAAGAAAATTTTAATCATTGCTTAAGAAAATTTTAATCATCCTTAGAAGCGTAGAAGGTTGTAGTAACTAATAAGGGATTTGAGTTTAGTCCAGGATCACTAAACAGAGTTAAGTTAATAAGTGGCATAGACCTTTAAAATTTCAAAATGGTTGTTAGGTTGTTCTTGAGGGTATCATGGTTCCGTAGTACTATTGACTTGGGTATATAAGAGAATTAACTCGATTTGTCGGTCCTGATGCGATTGTTGAGGAGATAGGTAATTTGTTTTATCATTCGAGCTGGCGCAGAGTTGTTAGTGATACATGATGGGTTTCATGTATCGATGTTGGGGAAGTATGAGTCAGATTCATATCTTATTTCGAGGTCTGACGAGGTAGAATTATATTGTCTCTTAGCTGCCATATTTAGAAGAACTTAGAGTTTAGTCGCTAATTAATTTGAGGACTTGTGAATTTCTTAAGAGCTCGAGTTGTATATCATATGAGTTAAGTTTAATTGATAAATAGACGTTAAGCATAGCTTCGTTTTTAGAAATTTTATAATTTATGGTCGAGGTCGACATAAACTATTTATTGGTTATATGAGCTCTATTGCTTGGAATCCCGACGTAGGATATAAGGTTAGCAAAATGTAGGTTGTGCAATAACATAAAAGTCTAAGAATTTGTAAGTTGTAGAACTTATCAGTGCAGTAGGATGACGTTCTTAAGTTGATAAAATTTAGATGATCAAAAGTAAATTTGAGGAGTGATAAAATTTCCTCGAGGATAAGACCACTTGGGAAGATGTAAGAATTGTAAGTTTTATATTGCAATAAAAGTTAGTCAGATCCTTGATGATATAGATATTAGTAAGCATCAGAGTGCGCAGTGGAAGCTGATTTGGGTCAACTTATGTAGGTGCAAAGTTAGAAAATTTAGTGTTGATCCGGTCTAAGGTATTCGAACCTAGTTAGTAAGTCTTGAATTTCGAGGACGAAATTTCATTTAAGGGGGGAAGGAATTGTAGCACCTAAAATCTAATCTACTAAATCGCATGCATTAAATTTAATAAATATTAGGATTATTATTTTTGGTTTTAATTGATTTAAATTGTTTATTTGAATTGTGTGCTAATAAAATATTTTTATTATTTATTCAATGATTTTATTGTACTAACTATTTAATTAATATTTTTAATTGTTTAATTTTATTTGTCAAAATGATTTTTTATTGTTTAGTTTACTCATTTAAATGATTTTAACTGTTTAGCTTAATTATTTAAATACTTTCGATTGTCTAACATGTTTATTTTAAACAACTTAAGTTTAGCGGTCAGTTATTTTAAATTATTTTAAATGTTTAGCTTATTTATTTAATACCTTTTTAATTGTCCAAATCATTTTTAAAAGTTTTTATTTCGCTTGTGTATTTATTTAATTTGCTTATAAACGTTTGCCTAATTTGTTTAAATTATTTTAATCGTTTCGCTTATTATTTAAATATTTTATTTATCGTTGTGACATCAAAATATTTAAATATTGAAATTAGCATTTTCAAATCCAGTAAATAGAATTTAAGTATTTAATTCTTGAATTTTTCAAATGTCAGTATTGCGAAATCTGTGTCTAACACTTTTACTCTGTGTCTAACACTTTTACTCTCGCCATATGAAATACTGCATATTATATAATATTTACTTACACATTTAAAATTCATGTGGCTCGACCCAATAAGGGATTTCCAAAGCCCAATTCACGGCCCAAATGGGGTTTCCATCTAACACTTTCTACTCGGCCCAATTTTCATTTCCCCTCTTCTCCAGTTTGGCCGATAGATCACTCGAAAACCCTGTTTCTTCTTGTTCACTCTCTCGATCGGCACTCTCATCCTCCTCCAACCTTCGGCCACCGCAGTAGCTTCATCTTCCCGGCGTAGTCTTCCTCCGAGCTGACTGTTCAAGCTAATTCCGGCGCTCCTTGGCTCGATCACAACTCAACCGAGTTTGCCCTTCACCATTTCTGATTCTCGTAGCAAAGGCAAGACTTATGGATTTCTTGACTCACCAAGTGGATTTATATGCCGTGTGTTTGTATTTCCTTCTTGTATTTTGAATTTTATGTTTGAAGTTGCTCGTTCCTTTCCCAGTAGCCGTTCGGTGCCCCTGTTTCTTTATTCTTTTAGTTGCTCGTCCTCTTCAGATTTCTGTGGGGTATTTGATTCGTGTTTGTGATTGTTCTATAATGCTCCTGGTATTTGAATTTGGGTGTTTGCATAATTTTCGAAGGAATATTTTTACTGCCCTGTTTCGATGGCTTATTTCAGATTTTTGCCCTGGTTATTTTCGAAAATGGCATCTGGAATCTTACCCAAGTTTATGCATAACCTTATGTTTAATGTTGGGAATGGAAATTTTATATGAGTTTGAAATGGTGATTTCATTGGTCTTTTTTTTGAAATTTTCAGAAACGCATATTTGCCTTGTTTGGTTCGAAAATGGTGTGATGTTGTTGTGTTGCTTGGATGGTGGATAGGGGCTACCATGGGTGAGAATGTAGCTCACATGGTAGTGCTTATAATGGATTGAGGTTAACTTGTAAATAGGAGGGATGAACATTTTGATTCTAGTTGAGGTTGGGCTGCGGTTTAATGGTTCTTGTGGGCTGGTTTACGAACCAACTTATGGCATGGGAGGGCTGTCCTAGTGGCTTGGAGAAGTCTAAAGAATGGTCTTGATCTTGGTTATAGGTTGGGATCATGGGAATTCAATGGTTAGGTGTCTTGAAAGGGAGAAAGAGTTAAGACATGGTGAGCAGAATTTTTGTCAAGTGCTAGGGCTGCCCGAGATCAAACGTTTAAAACAGGGTTAAAGTCAGATTTTAATTAATTACTTGGGTCTGGAATTTAGTCTAAGATGTTGGGAATATGTCGGTTCAAGCGGGAATTCATTCGGTTAAGTTTTGGTTGAGTTCTAGATTTTGGAATATATAGGTGCAGAATTTTAGTGTGTTGTGCTTGCTGTCCGGAATGATTTTTTTAAAAATGATTGAATATGAGCAATACTTTGAGGACAACTTATAAACTTAGTATTAAGTGAGTGGGAGTTGTGGTTTCAAGCAGAATTCTTTTTGAATAAGAAATGAGTGAGTTATAAGTTTTACGGGCGAACCGCTCGGAATGTCCTAAGCTCAAATTTATGGTTTAGATTATCATCCATGGTTTGTTCCCTAAATCACCATCTCGGTCATCTGCATTTGAGTCTCTTGCATGATCATTGAGTAAATATTTTCAAGTACATTACATCTACATATGCATGCTAAGTTCTTATATAAAGGCAAGAAAGAAAGTATGAAAGAAAAATTTTTTATGAACGAAGTGAGATGATTGTGACTATAGAAATGACGTGTATGTGTGGGGTTGGGAGACGTTCTGACCTACCTTACCAAAGGATGTGTATGTGTGGGGTTGAGAGACGTCTTGGCCTACTTTACCAAATATAGACGTGTATGTGTGGGGTTAAGAGAAATCTTGGCCTCCCTTACCAATTACAGGGCAAGACTGGGTTGGGTGTCATCCTGACCTCCTTGCGGCATAGTGCACTGCAGCCATGATCATGATCGAAACCACAGAGTCACAATCAAGGATCTAAGTTCACAGTTCGCAGTTCGCAGTTCGCAGTTACAGATTCAGATACAATGACAGTTCATAGAATTCATATGACTATGTTTCAGTACAGTTTATGCAGTTACATTGATTATAAGTGACTTAGCCATGAATATGTTATATTAATGTTCACTCAGTTTTGAAGTCTATTTTGTTTAAAGCAAGGGCACAAAACAATAGTATTTTTAGTATCGACTATTTTTAATCTGTGTGTGCATGTATTTATGTAGTACTTGTTATTCCTCCATTTTCTTGTTGGGCCCCTAGGCTCACTACATCTACTTGGTGCAGGTAAAAGTTATCATCGAGATTGCGGGGAAGGACTTCCGAGTGGACTGTGATACGGGCACGGCACATCCCACTGACCATGCCAATCTTTCGCAAAAGTTTATTTTAACACTTTAAAGTCTTTTATTATGTTGATTGGATAAATGATATTGTAAGAATTTATAGAATTATTTGTGGGCATGTAAATATGTAATTGCTTGATCTTTTGTTGTTCGAAATGTCGAATCTCTTCTCCGGTTCTCGTTCCTTTCTCGGTATAGTTTATTTAGTGTTGTTTTCTTTTCTTTAAAATTTGTTGTCTGTGACAGGTGGTTTGTGATTTAAATAGGTAGGTCATGCTGAAATTTTGAAAAATCCGTATTTTATTTAGTTTAATTATAAGAATTAGTTAGGGTCGTTTCAGCAATGCTTTGGATAAGTATGGGGGGTAGATTAGTTTTGTTTGTGTTGTTGTTTGCATTCATTTGGTCTAGTTTATTGCATATAGTTCGTATTCATGCATATCATTATGTTTTGTGTTTGTGTTGTGTGAATAGTTATAATGATGACTACTGGCCTATGATGATGGAGTTGTTGAAATTTTTTTTATAAATGTTGCTTTTGATTGAACATGAGAAACTGTTGGTTGAATCGTGAATCATTTTAAGCACGCATGTCAGACTAGTGTAATGTAGGGAAGTAATTGATGAAGTTCGTGTTTGCTTGACCATTGCAAGGCGATAGGTGTTTGTTGATCGTGATAGTGTCTTTGGATTCCTGATGATTTTATGACATTGCATGTAGAAATGTTTACCAAAATTCTTTGAAAAAAAATTTATTATGTTAACTCCATCCGGGTTACGAGCAAGAGATTGAAATCCTAATCCCTTGTTCTTGACTAAGTATGCGGGTTCCATAGGGTTAAAAATTTGAAATTTTAAAATGACAATTCCATCCGGGCTTGGAAAATGATTGAAATCATAATTAATTTTTCATGGCTAAGTTTGCGGGTTAAATGGTTTTGTAGCTCCATCTGGGCTATAGACGAGGGGATTGAAATTCGAATCTTATCTTAGTTATAGCTAAGTTTGCGGGTAATTATTGGGGCATAAGAAAAACCGGGCGCAAAATCCGGCGTTGCGTAATTAATCTCAAGAAAGTGCATGTTTTTGTTAGAGATTGTTGGGATGAAGGAATGCTAGATTGTGACACTTGCACTGAATTGTCATAGGCTTCTACGCATTCTTAGGACAGATTCTTTTGAAGTTGAATGAAAATGGAATGACATGGCACACACACACGTTTACGTTACATTGACAGTGTATTGTGAACAATCAGAAGTTTGTAGTTTTTAGTTGTTGGAGTTGAAACTTATCGGAGGCTATGTTGTTCATGATTCATTCTTTCTGATGTTTTGTTTGCAATTTGTTTTTGCATGTCTTGCTCGAGGGCGAGTAAGATTCAAGTATGGGGGAGTTGATAACGGTGTTTTATATGTGATATTTTGTGTGATTTTTGCATGCATTATTATTTGTTTATTGTGTTTTCGTTATGTTTTATTTAGTTTTTATTTATAGTGTTTGCATTTTACTCCCCGATTTATTTTTGTAGGCATTTTAAAGATTTTATGGAGGAAAAAGGAATTAAACGAGGTGTGCTGGAAAAGGTCTCGCGCCCCAGCGAGTTTCCAGCTCACTACATCGCGGGAAGAGAAGTCAGTGGGCCAAGGCAGCATGCGCGCTCGAGCGAGATCCCAGTTTGCTCGAGCGGGAGTGACAAAACAGAAGTCCTTGCGTAGAAAACGCACTCGAGCGAGATTCTTCCTTGCTCGAGAGGAGGAGATAAAATAGAACTCTGCCTATTGAAGTCGCGCTCGAGCGAGATTCTTATCCGCTCGAGCGTGTGTCGCCGTTTCAGAAAAATATAAAAAAGGACTCGCTCAAGCGAGATTCTTATCCGCTCGAGCGCGTGTTCCGCCGTCAGATTTATTCGAGAATCCTATTTTGTGAAGGAAATAAATTGGAACAGGATCCAGACACTATAAATAGATGATATATCATATTTTTGGGGGTTCCGAAGTTCCAGAACGCAGACAACACAAGGGAGGCGGCTACAAGGCTTGGGAGAGAAGATTTCTCTTTCCTTTTCTTCTTCTTTTTATTTTTCAATTATTGAGTAATTTTTCTTCAACCAAGACGACGTGATTGGGCCGGACAAATTCATATAGAAAACTTGAATGTTTATTTGGGATTTTTCAGACTTGATTTTATTTTATTGATTGTTAGATTCATATTTGTCTTGTGGATAGTCTGATCAACTATTTTTTTGCATGTTAATCTGTTCCAAGTTGACAGAGGAGGAATTGATTTCGATCACTCTGATAATCAACATATTGTAAAACCGACTAGAAATAGAATTCGGTTTCAGTGTGCGGTTTAGGTGTATACTGAATTTTCAAAGTTCTTCATGTATTCAAATTTGATTAGAATTACAAAAGATTAATCCGTCAATATTTGATTAGGTTTGATTGTTCTAGAAATAGACCTTTGAACAAGTTAGGAGAATTTCCGTAATTTAAGATTAAATCTGAGTCCTGAATCGACTACATGTTACATAATTTGTTTGGTACCTACGTGTGTCTTGGTTGGTTTAGTTTAATTAGAATTATTATTGAGTGCTAATTTTTAGTTAATTTCATAAATATTTTAAGTTTTTATTTTATTCAATTCATACTACATTCTATTATTTTGTCTAGATTAAGTAAAATAATCAAATCTTGAGAATTGACAACAGTCCATGTGGGATTGATACTTGGACTCTCTGTCCACTTTACTATTACATGACCTAGTGCGCTTTCTAATAGACACCGAATTAAGCGGTCAGATATCACGTGCTTCCTCTAAATAAGAATATATCCCAAACCTCGATAATAAAAATCACAATAAACTGTAAGATCATCAGTACAAAAGGAATAAAGAACATTGGAGCGCTGGTAAATCTCTTCTTCTTGTCAATAAAATTGGTCTCATAATATTCGGTCCAAAAAAAGGCGCATTCTGCTGATTTAGCTGAGTAATCTGTTGGAGAACGCGGCGATCAGATCAATTAGGATTGATACCCGGTGCAGCGGAAGTTTAAAATTTTTGTATGGAACGATTCCATAATAGGTATCAACCTTACGATTAAATTGTGTGTGTAAAAATTAAATAACAATTATAAAATTTTTACCTTTAATCTCGAATCGAGATTTTGGACACCAACAGATTGCTCTGCTCTTGTTGTATATCCCTGGAACTGATGGACGAACTGTTCTTCAATCAGGTCCACGAACGGATATTTAATCCCTCTGATAGATTGCACTAGAAAATCTATCAGAAGTTTCTACGAAGAGATTAACGAATTTGATCCGTTAAACCAGACTGTAATTCAAAATTCACAGGCTGGATTTTTTCGAGCAGAGGGAGGGAGGGGGCGGCCACTTATTAAAAACGCAGCTAGGGTTTTAAAAATATTTTGTGACCTGTTGTGTCTAATTTCTGTACTGCAATAACTTATTTATAATGTAGGCCACTAACAGCTTAGGGCCCATTAGTCATAAGTTCAAGCCCGACAAGCAAAGCCCGCATGTTCAGAAATTAATATAAAATTCATCGTGACTCCGATTGATAAACCGATTTCACCAATGTGCACAGAAACTATTTCTGCACCTTTTAAAGTCAAGATAAATTTTTCTGAATCCGAATTCAGTGATTTCCAAAAATGGCCATCCCTATGTCATTTTAGGAAATCTTACTCCTCTACTCATAATTAAGAAGTCCAACTTCTTTGTTCATTAAATTTAACTCTTTAAATTTAACTATCTCAACGGGAATTAAAAATCCATTACACTGTGTGACCCTCAATGGTTCAGGGATACAGCTAACCGTGGGCTCACAACTCCTTGTGACTCGGAACAACAATTTTCGACTTGCCCATCGAATCATGGTAAGAGCGCCTAGCAACATCGCCCCATGATTCCCTAGGTATCACTGATAGTGCCTACAAGAACTAATAGATTTTGGTTAGCGTACAGTACGGTCCCTTCATCCATATATCCCGATCGAATCAACAACCATTGGTATATCGAGAGTCGTTCGAGATTCGATAACTATGCAATACATCTTGAAGATCAAATAGTGACATCGCATGTGCTACTAAAAAACCATTTCTTAAACCACATCATGTACTCTGGCCAGAGATTCGTCACACTAATATCTCCTCAGATCGCATAGGATATCCACACTCGCAAGTATGTGGTGAATCCTTGACAACAAAGCATCGACTCCTATATGTGTTGTTTCTGTACCCAATCCCGACACCTGATGACCCCAATAGAGTCGGTAAACGAGTCAAAGCACAGTACTAGCATATAGAGTCTCAATGATGTTTCAAGTAGTAAGGACTAATGGTGTACAACCAAAACCGCGGACTATATCCACTCGATAAGTGATAACCACTTGGAAAGTCCGGATAGGGTAGTTCGATCATTCATCATATGAATATCCATTTGCATGCTTCGAACATCTCTATGTTCCTTACCAATGAAACGTGGTACTCCGCATCGCAAATGCTAGTCTCAAACTCGAGCGATCCTTATCCTTATTATCGGACGGCTCAATCGACTAGGAACAGTTTAGAATATACAGTGACTATAAGATGTGTTTCATGATAGACATCTCCATGTTCTACCACATCTTACATACACTATAGTATATTCAAGGTCTTTATTAAAACAACAATAGTATATCACAATATCACAATATGAAGAAAGATAAAGTCATTGCCATTAATAAAAGTGTAAATTATATTAAATAAAAGATTGTTTATACAAAGAGTCATCAAAGCCCTTAGCCACAAGTTGGCTCACCGGGCACCCACTCTTTCAATCTCCCACTTGCCCTATAGCCAACTAGTCATACTACGTAGACCCATTGCTTCGCGATGTTTGTCAAATAATGGTCCTGGCAAGGGCTTAGTAAGTGGATCAGCGATATTGTCTGCAGAGGCCACTCTTTCGACAGTGATGTCTCCTCTTTCCAAAATCTCCCGGATGATGTGGTATTTCCTCAGTACGTGTTTGGATCTTTGATGAGACCTTGGTTCCTTTGCTTGAGCAACGGCACCCGTGTTGTCACAGTACACCGGGACTTGACCAACAACTTCAGGAATGATGCCCAACTCTTGGACGAAATTCCTCATCCAAACGGCCTCTTTAGCAGCAGCTGATGCTGCAATGTATTCTGTCTCAGTGGTGGAATCCGCTGTGGTGTCCTGCTTGGAACTCTTCCAAGAGACAGCACCGCCATTGAGCATGAACACAAATCCAGAGGTTGGCTTCGAGTCATCCACGTCACTTTGGAAGCTAGAGTCGGTATAACCTTCCAATTTTAGTTCTCTTCCTCCATATACCATGAACATATTCTTAGTCCTTCGTAAGTACTTAAGAATGTCCTTCACGGCTTTCCAATGCATTTGACCGGGATTAGCTTGATATCTGCTCGTGACACTCAGAGCAAATGCTACATTCGGTCTGGTAGATATCATCCCATACATGATACTACCTATGGCTGACGCATATGGTACATGTGTCATTTTCTCTATCTCTTCATCCGTCTTGGGACACATAGACTTGGATAGAGAAACTCCATGACACATGGGTAGATGTCCTCTCTTGGACCCATCCATTGAAAACCGTTTCAATATGGTGTCGATGTAGGTTGATTGAGTGAGTCCTATCATTCTCTTAGATCTATCTCTATAGATCTGTATCCCTAGAATATAGGATGCCTCACCCAAATCCTTCATCGAGAATCTACCTGATAACCATATCTTTGTTGACTGCAACATCCCTACATCATTCCCAATGAGTAGGATGTCATCAACATAAAGTACTAAGAATGTCACAGCATCCTTAACTACTTTCTTGTACACGCATGGTTCCTCCGGATTATTGATGAAACCAAAATCTTTTATTGTTTCATCAAATTTCTGGTTCCAACTTCTTGATGCTTGTTTTAGACCATAAATTGATCTCTGAAACTTGCATACCTTATGTTCGCTTCCCATGGATGTGAACCCCTCAGGCTGCTTCATATAGATTTCTTCCTTAATGTCTCCATTAAGAAAAGCAGTCTTCACATCCATTTGCCATATCTCATAATCATACCATGCAGCTATGGCAATAAGGATTCTTATGGACTTGAACATTGCAACTGGTGAAAAGGTTTCATCATAGTCAACTCTTTGTCTTTGAGTATAACCTTTCGCCACCAATCGCGCCTTGTAGGTCAATACCTTACCATCAGGCCCAAGCTTTCTCTTGTAGATCCATTTACACCCTATTGGAACAATTCCATCGGGAGGATCTACTAAAGACCAAACTTGGTTTGTATGCATCGAATCTATTTCCGACTGCATAGCTTCAAGCCATAATTTTGAATCCGCATCAGAAATTGCTTCCTTGAAGTTTCTTGGATCACATCCAACATCGGGTTCATCTTGATCCCCTTCAAGAAGAAGACCATATCGAATAGGAGGTCTAGAAGTCCTCTCGGATCTTCTAGGTATAGGCGTTTCTATCAATGGTTCCTGAGGTGTAGGATCGTTATTTTGTATTTCGGGTTCTTCTCGAATTTCTTCGAGTTCCATCATCTCGCCTTTCTTATCCAATAAGAACTCCTTCTCCAAGAAGGTGGCATTCCTTGAAACAAACACCTTTGTTTCAGCAGGATAATAGAAATAATATCCGATTGAATTCTTCGGATACCCTACAAAATAACATAAGCTGGATCGACTATCCAACTTATCTCCCACTGTCCGCTTCACGTAAGCAGGACATCCCCAAATCCTCAAGTACGAATACTTAGGAGCTTTGCCATTCCATAACTCGTATGGTGTTTTGTCCACTGCTTTAGTGTGGACGTTGTTCAACAACAATACCGCCGTTTCAAGCGCATAGCCCCAAAACGAAGGTGGAAGCTCAGTGAAGCTCATCATGGATCGAACCATGTCCAACAAAGTTCGATTACGACGCTCCGATACACCATTAAGCTGTGGTGTCATAGGAGGAGTCCACTGAGAGAGAATCCCATTCTCTTTTAGATAGTCCAAAAACTCGGTACTTAAGTATTCTCCACCTCGATCCGATCGAAGTGCTTTAATACTTTTACCTAACTTGTTTTCTACTTCAGCCTTGAATTCTTTGAACTTTTCAAATGCTTCAGACTTATATTTCATTAAATATAAATACCCATACCTCGAATAATCATCAGTAAAGGTAATGAAGTAGGTGTGGCCATATTGAGTACCAACTCTAAATGGACCACAAACATCTGTATGGATCAAATCCAACAGATTTTGACTACGCTCAGGTTTCCCTTAAAAGGAGATTTAGTCATTTTTCCTTTTAGGCAAGATTCACAAGTAGGTAGAGAGTTAATATCAGACATATCAAACATGCCTTCTCCCACTAGCTTGTTCATCCTCCTTGAGGAAATATGACCTAGCCTAGCGTGCCAAAGGTTTGCCGGGTTTTGGCTATCGATTTTCCTTTTGTTTGTTGTTGCCGGTTTATCAACATAATTTATTGGAACGCCTTTTAGTTTTAAGTTGTATAGATCGTTTTCAAGTTGTCCATTTCCAATTAAACATTCATTCTTGTAAATATTGCAAATCCCATTCACAAAATTGCAAGAATAACCATCTCTATCAAGCATAGAAACAGAAATAATGTTTTTAATCAAATCCGGAACAAATAAAACATCTCTTAAAAGTAACTTAAAACCGTTCTGCAAAATTAAATAAACATCTCCCACAGCTTTAGCTTCAACTCTGGAACCATTTCCGAGCCTCAGCTGGGTCTCACCCATTCTAAGCCTGCGACTTCTTGTCATCACCTGCAAATCATTGCAAATGTGAGATCCACATCCGGTATCCAATACCCAAGAAGTAGTATTAAGTGAAACATTTATTTCAATATAGAACATACCCTTCGCAGTTCGCAACTGCTCTAGATATTCCTTGCAGTTACGCTTCCAATGACCGGGCTTCTTGCAGTAATGACAAACATCCTTGGATTTTTCCATGTTTGAAGCCTTTGTCTTGTACTTCTTCTCGGGTTCGATTTTCTTGGGTGGGGCAGAACGTTTCTTACCCTTTGTACTTGGCCCCTTCTTAGCAGAAGAAGAGGAGCCCACCAAGAAAGCCGGTTTATCCTTCTTTAATGTGGATTCATATGTCACAAGCATATTGACCATCACTTCAAGGGAGGCCTCTATCTTGTTCATATTGAAATTCACCACAAATCCGTCAAACGAAGAAGGAAGAGACAGAAGTAGTAAGTCCACGTTGAGTTCATGCTCCAACACCAAATCAAGGGTTACCAACTTCTGTATGAGCCAAATCACTCGTACCCCATGATCACGGACCAAAGTCCCTTCACGCATGCGACACGTCATTAGCTCCTTTACAGTAGCGAACCTTTCAGCCCTCGATTGAGCCCCAAAAAGTTCCTTGAGTTGAACGTGAATGCCAGCAGCATTCACGGTGTCCTCAAATCGCCTCTGGAGTTCATCAGACATCGAGGCTTGCATATAGCATTTGGTCTTGATATCATGGTCCCACCATGTATCAAGTTTGGCTAACTCCTCCGGACTTACGTCAGCTGGTGGTTCCTTCGGAGGAGATTTTTCTAACACGTAGAGCATCTTCTCCGAAGTCAAGACAATCTTCAACTTACGGAATCATTCCGTATAGTTTGCGCCAGTCAACTTATTTTGTTCGAGGATCGAGAAAAGTGGATTACGCGAATTCATCTTATGAAATACTGAAAAGAAACAGACAAATATCAGTGATTGTTTAAGCAATTTACTAAGACATAAAATAGGCGAAATTTATTTTATGAATCTCACTCCCACTATTTTAACGATTTCACTACCCTCTAGTGAAAACGGGAAACTGTTTTCCTTAGTGAGAACATGGAGTCCAATTGACAAACTTATGGTCCCGAATAATATCAGCCAACCATAATTTTCAAAAGGTAGAGCCCAATTGCTTCCAAAGCAACCTCCACGTTTTTACCTCATGTCCAATAAGGGCCCAATAATATGACGCCGTTTATTGTGACATGTCAAGATGACCCATCAATATTAAGTTGTGATGGACGGTCGCCATGTGGATCCCCCAATAATATGAGCCGATCCCATGGGAGTTCCACCTAACTTACAACATGTGCCGATCCAATGTACAGCTTTCCGACGAACGGGCCCCCCCAATAATATGAGCCGGACCGTATCCGTGGGTAGCATCTCATACATTGATCGTTGATGGAAGGTAGGAACATTTAAACAAATTTAAATTTCCTTTATTTATCTTGATAGCAATTTTAAATCATATTTAAAATGAGGGATTTTTAATTATAAAAATTTGTCTCATCATTTTTAAAATTTTTGTATGCTTGTCGGATTCACACAATTTTGTCTAAAACATGCATACAACTATAATATCACATATTATATAGGATGATCGATTCCATTTCTAATCGACCCGTGGTTGCCAATCACGAGTCTTAGTCCAATCCTAGGTAATATGCAGTATGCAATGCAATCCTATTACATTTGCTTCCAATTTACATTTCTTCTGTCTTTATTGTCTGTTGGGCCCACCTCCATATTCAAATCTTGATCTCCCACTAAATCTAATGTATTTACAATAAATAACAATGACAAGTAGGGGATACATTTTTAAGGGGTGGGAACGGGCCATAAACCAAGCCCACTTTTATTACATATGACAATTCATATTGGGCCATAAACCAGGCCCATTAATAAAACCAACAACAATAAAAACAAATGTAAATTCCTAACATACACCTACAAAATTGGTCATGGCAATCGATCATCCTTATCCAATAACATTTAATTCAAAATTAATTTATTGGATAACATGCAATGGCAATTTAAATTTAAAAGGATAAAATCATATTTCATATATAAAATCTTATTTTACATACAAAATCATATTTTATCTTTTTATCAAATAAAATCATATTTTATCTATAAAATCCAATTTTATACATAAAATCATATTTTACTCAATATATCCATAAGATCATATCTTATCATCAATTGTACCAAAAATAATTAATTTCAAAATTCAATTTAACGGATAAAATATTTAAATTTTCCAAAAATTCAAATTTATCCAAAAATCAATTTTAAAATTTTCGGACTCGAACAATTCGATCCGACGCCTCGTGGATCAATCAAAAACGATTTTCGATCGGACCAAAAATAGAATTTTAACATATTAAAATTTAATTTAAAAATTAAAAAATAATTTTTCCCGCGGGCCGCCTGGGACATTCCCGGGCTGCCCGCGCCCTAATGGGGTCGGGTCGGGTAGCCCGACAGCCCCTAGGGCAGCGATCACATCGCTGCCCATCGGCAGCGCCGTGCGCCGCCCTGTGCAGCGCCGAGCGCTGCCCTGCGCAGCGCCCAGCGCTGCGCTGGGCAGCGCCCAGCGCTACGCAGGGCAGCGCCGTGCGCTGCCTGGGGCAGCGACCATCGCTGCCCCCCCCGGGCAGCGATCCAATCGCTGCCCGGGTTTTTGCCCGAATTTTTTTTTTTTTTTTTTAAAATATTTATTTTGTTTCAAAAACCGAGGCCTAAAATTTTTTTTGTACAATCGATTAAATTTAATCGCTTGATCTGAGCAACCTGGCTTTGATACCACTGTTGGAGAACGCGGCGATCAGATCAATTAGGATTGATACCCGGTGCAGCGGAAGTTTAAAATTTTTGTATGGAACGATTCCATAATAGGTATCAACCTTACGATTAAATTGTGTGTGTAAAAATTAAATAACAATTATAAAATTTTTACCTTTAATCTCGAATCGAGATTTTGGACACCAACAGATTGCTCTGCTCTTGTTGTATATCCTTGGAACTGATGGACGAACTGTTCTTCAATCAGGTCCACGAACGGATATTTAATCCCTCTGATAGATTGCACTAGAAAATCTATCAGAAGTTTCTACGAAGAGATTAACGAATTTGATCCGTTAAACCAGACTGTAATTCAAAATTCACAGGCTGGATTTTTCCGAGCAGAGGGAGGGAGGGGGCGGCCACTTATTAAAAACGCAGCTAGGGTTTTAAAAATATTTTGTGACCTGTTGTGTCTAATTTCTGTACTGCAATAACTTATTTACAATGTAGGCCACTAACAGCTTAGGGCCCATTAGTCATAAGTTCAAGCCCGACAAGCAAAGCCCGCATGTTCAGAAATTAATATAAAATTCATCGTGACTCCGATTGATAAACCGATTTCACCAATGTGCACAGAAACCATTTCTGCACCTTTTAAAGTCAAGATAAATTTTTCTGAATCCGAATTCAGTGATTTCCAAAAATGGCCATCCCTATGTCATTTTAGGAAATCTTACTCCTCTACTCATAATTAAGAAGTCCAACTTCTTTGTTCATTAAATTTAACTCTTTAAATTTAACTATCTCAACGGGGATTAAAAATCCATTACACTGTGTGACCCTCAATGGTTCAGGGATACAGCTAGCCGTGGGCTCACAACTCCTTGTGACTCGGAACAACAATTTCCGACTTGCCCATCGAATCATGGTAAGAGCGCCTAGCAACATCGCCCCATGATTTCCTAGGTATCACTGATAGTGCCTACAAGAACCAATAGATTTTGGTTAGCGTACAGTATGGTCCCTTCATCCATATATCCCGATCGAATCAACAACCATTGGTATATCGAGAGTCGTTCGAGATTCGATAACTATGCAATACATCTTGAAGATCAAATAGTGACATCGCATGTGCTACTAAGAAACCATTTCTTAAACCACATCATGTACTCTGTCCAGAGATTCGTCACACTAATATCTCCTCAGATCGCATAGGATATCCACACTCGCAAGTATGTGGTGAATCCTTGACAACAAAGCATCGACTCCTATATGTGTTGTTTCTGTACCCAATCCCGACACCTGATGACCCCAATAGAGTCGGTAAACGAGTCAAAGCACAGTACTAGCATATAGAGTCTCTATGATGTTTCAAGTAGTAAGGACTAATGGTGTACAACCAAAACCGCGGACTATATCCACTCGATAAGTGATAACCACTTGGAAAGTCCGGATAGGGTAGTTCGATCATTCATCATATGAATATCCATTTGCATGCTTCGAACATCTCTATGTTCCTTACCAATGAAACGTGGTACTCCGCATCGCAAATGCTAGTCTCAAACTCGAGCGATCCTTATCCTTATTATCGGACGGCTCAATCGACTAGGAACAGTTTAGAATATACAGTGACTATAAGATGTGTTTCATGATAGACATCTCCATGTTCTACCACATCTTACATACACTATAGTATATTCAAGGTCTTTATCAAAACAACAATAGTATATCACAATATCACAATATGAAGAAAGATAAAGTCATTGCCATTAATAAAAGTGTAAATTATATTAAACAAAAGATTGTTTATACAAAGAGTCATCAAAGCCCTTAGCCACAAGTTGGCTCACCGGGCACCCACTCTTTCATAATCGTCTTCACAAGAAAAGAGAATCCCTCGAGGAATCTGCGATAGTAACCCTCTAGACCCATAAATCTTCGAATCTCAGGTATCAATGTCAGTCTAGGCCAAATCATAACAGCTTCGAACTTGCGGTGATCAACAGGAATTTAATCTCCAAAGATAATATGATCAAGAAAGACAACTCGATCCCATCAGAATTCGCACTCCGATAGAATAGCATACAACTGCTCGGCACGCAAAGTCTTGTTCTGAATGCGGTATTTGGAACATCCTCCTCACCAACTTCCAGTTGATGATATTCTGATCTCATGTCAATGCTAAATTCGATATCATGAATTCGGAGGCAAACCTTGAATCTCATCCGGACAACGACAGCAAATTCTCTAACTTTTGGTACTTCAACCAATTCGGGGCTAGATTCCAAAACATCAACTGCGAATATGGAGAATCCTTCTGCACCTTTTTGTAACAAACGGGTCATCGAAAAAACAGATATCAAAGGAATCTTAGATCGAGAATCCTTACCGAAAGCTTCCCACTCGTTGCAATTTCGGTTATGAATCTGACCACTTACTGGAAACAATCCACGGTTACTCTGTACTTGGTTAAAGCAGCTATACCAAAAATACAGTCAAAATCTGATAACCCAAGTACAATACAGCCCAGTTCAATCATATTCCCATCAAATCGAAATTCATAATTTCGGACTAACCTCACAGAATACAATTTCTCCACTCAAAAGAGAATAATAACAACTAAAGCAGACAAAGCTCCAAAGGCAAGGTATGCATCATAACCAATTATTCAGAGATAAAGGAGGTATATGTACCAGAATCTATCAATATAAGAGTAGAATAATCAAAGAGAAAAACGCAGCAAGGTATGCATCATAAACAATTACCTGCTATGTCAACGTCAGGTGCAGCCTGAGCCTGGTCCTTGATAAGAGAAAAAACTTGTTTCTGTTGCATCTGAGGTTGATTCACATACTGATAACCTCCTTGTCGATTCTGCTGCTGCGGCTGAAATGAGTGAACTACAGAAGCTTGCCTCTCAGGCTGAACTATCGGTCTAAAATAACTTACAGTCTGAGATCCATCGGTATGACGCTGAGGACAAACTCTATCAAAATGTCCGGTTTGATGACAGATATGACAGCTTCCAAGGATTCCACGACAATGCTCACTGAGGTGTTGACCTCCACAATTTCTTCAAGACATACCTGAAGATCCTGAACTCTGTCCTCAACCAAACTATTTCGAATCACTGGAAATAGAAGAACTGCTCCCAGACTTCTTGAATTGATTTCCCTTCAGTTGTAAATGACCACTTATGTTGTACACCATTAGTTCTTACTACTTGAAACATCATTGAGACTCTATATGCTAGTACTGTACTTTGACTCGTTTACCGACTCTATTGGGGTCAACAGGTGTCGGGATTGGGTACAGTTACAACACATATAGGAGTCGATGCTTTGTTGTCAAGGATTCACCACATACTTGCGAGTGTGGATATCCTATGCGATCTGAGGAGATATTAGTGTGACGAATCTCTGGCCAGAGTACATGATGTGTTTTAGGTTACTCAGTTTTCCTAGTAACACATGCGATGTCACTATTTGATCTCCAAGATGTAATGCATAGTTATCGAATCTCGAACGACTCTCGATGCACCAATGGTTGTTGATTCAATCGGGATATATGGATGAAGGGGCCGTACTGTACGCTAACCAAAATCTATTGGTTCTTGCAGGCACTATCAGTGATACCTAGGGAATCATGGGGCGATGTTGCTAGACGCTCTTACCATGATTCGTTGGGCAAGTCGGAAATTTTTGTTCCGAGTCACAAGGAGTTGTGAGCCCACGGCTAGCTGTATCCCTGAACCATTGAGGGTCACACAAGTAATGGATTACTAAACCCCGTTGAGATAGTTAAATTTAAAGATTTAAATTTAATGAAAGAGAAGTCGGACTTCTTAACTAAAAGGGAGTGGAATTTCCTAAAATGACATAGGGATGGACATTTTTGGAAATCACTGAATTCTGATTCAGAAAAATTTTCTTGACTTTAAAAGGTGCAAAAATGGTTTCTGTGCACATTGGTGAAATCGGTTTATCAATCGGAGTAATGATGAATTTTATATTAATTTCTATAATAACGGGCTTGGCTTGTTGGGCTTAAGTTATGGATTGTGGGCCCTAATGAGTTAGAGTCCTAATACAATCATAACTTAATCTAGTCTAAAAATTATCTATAAATAGATGAGTAGTGTTCAAAAATCACAAGAATTCATTCTAGCAATTTTCGAAAATCACTCATGTTGGAAAAACTGGCGGTTCCCAGATCAATAACGATTGATACCCGGTGCAGCGGAAGTTTAAAATTTTTTATCATGGAACAATTCCATGGTGTGGGTATCAACCATTCAACGATTAAATTATTGTGTGTGTAAAATTCAAATAACAATTAATTAAATTTTACCTTCAATCTCGCAACGAGATTACTGGACACCAACAGATTTTATCTGCTCTTGTTGTCTCTCCCTGGAACCGATGAACTCCTTCAATCAGGTCCACGAACAGAGGTTTAATCCCTCTGATAGATTGCACTAGAAAATCTATCAGAAGTTTTCTGCGAAGAGATTAAACGAATCTGATTCGTTATTCCTGACTGCGATTCAAAATCACAGACCGAAATTTCTCGGGCAGAGTATGGGGAGGGTTCGGCCGAAACAATCTTTGAGAGGAACTAGGGTTTTCGATTTTTGCTCTCAAAAATTATGACCTGTTGTGTCTAATTTCTGTACTGAAATAACTTATTTATAATGCAGGCCACTAACACCTTAGGGCCCATTAGTCATAAGTTAGGGCCCGACAAGCAAAGCCCGCACGTTCAGAAATTAATATAAAATTCATCGTGACTCCGATTGATGAACCGATTTCACCAATGTGCACAGAAACCATTTCTGCACATTTTAAAGTCAAAATAAATTTTCCTGAATCCGAATTCAGTGGTTTCCTAAAATGTCCATCCCTATGTCATTTTAGGAAATCCTACTCCCTTACTCTTATTTAAGAAGTCCAACTCCTTAGTTCATTAAATTTAACTCTTTAAATTTAACTATCTCAACGGGGATTAAAACTCCATTACACTGTGTGACCCTCAATGGTTCAGGGATACAGCTAGCCGTGGGCTCACAACTCCTTGTGACTCGGAACAACACTTTCCGACTTGCCCAACGAATCATGGTAAAGCGCCTAGCAACATCGCCCCATGATTCCCTAGGTATCACTGATAGTGCCTACAAGAACCAGTAGATTTTGGTTAGCGTACAGTACGGTCCCTTCATCCATATATCCCGATCGAATCAACAACCATTGGTATATCGAGAGTCGCTCAAGATTCGATAACTATGCAATACATCTTGAAGATCAAATTAGTGACATCGCATGTGCTACTAAGAAACCATTTCTTAAATCACATCAAGTACTCTGGCCAGAGATTTGTCACACTAATATCTTCTCAGATCGCATAGGATATCCACACTCGCAAGTATGTGGTGAATCCTTGACAACAATGCATCGACTCCTATATGTGTCGTAACTGTACCCAATCTCGACACCTGATGACCCCCATAGAGTCGGTAAACGAGTCAAAGCACAGCACTAGCATATAGAGTCTCCATGATGTTTCAAGTCGTAAGGACTAATGGTGTACAACCAAAACCGCGGACTTTATCCACTCGATAAGTGATAACCACTTGGAAAGTCCGGATAGGATAGTTCGATTATTCATCCTATGAATATCCATTTGCATGCTTCGAACATCTCCATGTTCCCTACCAATGAAACGTGGTACTCCGCATCGCAAATGCTAGTCTCAAACTCGAGCGATCCTTATCCTTATTATCGGACGGCTCAATCGACTAGGAACGGTTTTAGAATATACAGTGACTATAAGATGTATTTCATGATAGACATCTCCATGTTCTACCACATCTTACATACACTATAGTATATTCAAGGTCTTTATCAAAACAACAATAGTATATCATAATATAACAATATGAAGTAATATAAAGTCATTGCCATTAAAAAGTGTAAATAATATTAAACAAAAGATTGTTTATACAAAGAGTCATCAAAGCCCATAGCCACACAGTTGGCTCACTGGGCACCCACTCTTACAATCTCCCACTTGCCCTATAGCCAACTAGTCATACTACGTAGACCCATTGCTTCGCGATGTTTGTCAAACAATGGTCCTGGCAAGGGCTTAGTAAGTGGATCAGCGATATTGTCTGCAGAGGCCACTCGTTCGACAGTGATGTCTCCTCTTTCCACAATCTCCCGGATGATGTGGTATTTCCTCAGTACGTGTTTGGATCTTTGATGAGACCTTGGTTCCTTTGCTTGAGCAACGGCACCCGTGTTGTCGCAGTACACCGGGACTGGACCAACAAATTCAGGAATGACGCCCAACTCTTGGACGAAATTCCTCATCCAAACGGCCTCTTTAGCAGCAGCTGATGCTGCAATGTATTCAGCCTCAGTGGTGGAATCCGCTGTGGTGTCCTGCTTGGAACTCTTCCAAGAGACAGCACCGCCATTGAGCATGAACACAAATCCAGAGGTAGACTTCGAGTCATCCACATCACTTTGGAAGCTAGAGTCGGTATAGCCTTCCAGTTTGAGTTCTCGTCCTCCATAAACCATGAACATATTCTTAGTCCTTCGCAAGTACTTAAGAATGTCCTTCACGGCTTTCCAATGCATTTGACCAGGATTAGACTGATATCTGCTCGTGACACTCAGAGCAAATGCTACATCCGGTCTGGTAGATATCATCCCATACATGATACTACCTATAGCTGACGCATATGGTACATGTGTCATATTCTCTATCTCTGCATCAGTCTTGGGACACATAGACTTGGATAGAGAAACTCCATGACACATGGGTAGATGTCCTCTCTTGGACCCATCCATTGAAAACCGTTTCAATATGGTATCGATGTAGGTTGATTGAGTGAGTCCTATCATTCTCTTAGATCTATCTCTATAGATCTGAATCCCTAGAATGTAGGATGCCTCACCCAAATCCTTCATCGAAAATCTACCTGATAACCATATCTTCGTTGACTGCAACATCCCTACATCATTCCCAATGAGTAGGATGTCATCAACATAAAGTACTAAGAATGTCACCGCATCCTTAACTACTTTCTTGTACACGCAAGGTTCCTCCGGGTTCTTGATGAAACCAAAATCTTTAATTGTTTCATCAAATTTCTGGTTCCAACTTCTTGATGCTTGTTTTAGACCATAAATTGATCTCTGAAGCTTGCATACCTTATGCTCGCTTCCCATGGATGTGAACCCCTCAGGCTGCTTCATATAGATTTCTTCCTTAATGTCTCCATTAAGAAAAGCAGTCTTCACATCCATTTGCCATATCTCATAGTCATACCATGCAGCTATGGCAATAAGGATTCTTATGGACTTGAACATAGCAACTGGTGAAAAGGTTTCATCATAGTCAACTCCTTGCCTTTGAGTATAACCTTTCGCCACCAATCGCGCCTTGTAGGTCAATACCTTACCATCAGGCCCAAGCTTTCTTTTGTAGATCCATTTACACCCTATTGGAACAATTCCATCGGGAGGATCTACCAAAGACCAAACTTGGTTTGTATGCATCGAATCCAATTCTGACTGCATAGCTTCAAGCCATAAATTCGAATCCGCATCAGAAATTGCTTCCTTGAAGTTTCTTGGATCACATCCAATGTCGGGTTCATCTTGATCCCCTTCAAGAAGAAGACCATATCGAATAGGAGGTCTAGAAGTCCTCTCGGATCTTCTAGGTTCAGGCGTGTCCAGCAATGGTTCCTGAGGTGTAGGATCGTTATTTTGTATTTCGGGTTCTTCTCGAACTTCTTCGAGTTCCATCATCTCGCCTTTCTTATCCAATAAGAACTCCTTCTCCAAGAAGGTGGCATTCCTAGAAACAAACACCTTTGTTTCAGCAGGATAATAGAAATAATATCCGATTGAATTCTTTGGATACCCTACAAAATAACATAAGCTGGATCGACTATCCAACTTATCTCCCACTGTCCGCTTCACGTAAGCAGGACATCCCCAAATCCTCAAGTACGAATACTTAGGAGTTTTGCCATTCCATAACTCGTATGGTGTTTTGTCCACTGCTTTAGTGTGGACGTTGTTCAACAACAATACCGCCGTTTCAAGCGCATAGCCCCAAAACGAAGGTGGAAGCTCAGTGAAGCTCATCATGGATCGAACCATGTCCAACAAAGTTCGATTACGACGCTCCGATACACCATTCAGCTGTGGTGTCATAGGAGGAGTCCACTGAGAGAGAATCCCATTTTCTTTTAGATAGTCCAAAAACTCGGTACTTAAGTATTCTCCACCTCGATCCGATCGAAGTGCTTTAATACTTTTACCTAGCTTGTTTTCTACTTCAGCCTTGAATTCTTTGAACTTTTCAAATGCTTCAGACTTATATTTCATTAAATATAAATACCCATACCTTGAATAATCATCAGTAAAGGTAATGAAGTAGGTGTGGCCATGTTGAGTCCCTACTCTAAATGGACCACAAACATCTGTATGGATCAAATCCAACAGATTCTGACTACGCTCAGGTTTCCCCTTAAAAGGAGATTTAGTCATTTTTCCTTTTAGGCAGGATTCACAAGTAGGTAGAGAGTTAATATCAGACATATCAAACATGCCCTCTCCCACTAGCTTGTTCATCCTCCTTGAGGAAATATGACCTAGTCTAGCGTGCCAAAGGTTTGCCGGGTTTTGACTATCGATTTTCCTTTTGTTTGTTGTCGCCGGTTTGTCAATACAATTCACTGGAACGTCTTTTAGTTTTAAATTGTATAGATCGTTTTCAAGTTGTCCATTTCCAATTAAACATTCATTCTTGTAAATATTGCAAATCCCATTCACAAAATTACAAGAATAACCATCTCTATCAAACATAGAAATAGAAATAATGTTTTTAATTAAATCTGGCACAAATAAAACATCTCTCAACAATAATTTAAAACCATTCTGCAAAATCAAACAAACATCTCCAATGGCCGTAGCTTCAACTCTGGAACCATTCCCGAGCCTCAGCTGGGTCTCACCCATTCTAAGCCTATTACTTCTTGTCATCATTTGCAACTCATTGCAAATATAAGATCTACATATGGTATCCAATACCCAAGAAAAACATTTTAATGTAAAACATACCCTTTGCAGTTCGCAACTGCTTGAGGTATTCCTTGCAGTTACGTTTCCAATGACCGGGTTTCTTGCAGTTATGGCAAACTTGTTTAGACTTGTCCAATTTTGCATGTAACATTTGGCCTTGAGATCATGGTCCAACCATTTCTCTAGTTCGGCCAACCTTTCGGCAGTTACATCAGTCGGGGCTGTTTTTCGGAGAAGCCTTTTCTAACACTTAGAAAATCTTTTCCGAACTTAGGACAATCTTAACTTATGGAATCATTCTGTATTTGTTTGCGCCAATGAGCTTGCTTTGTTGGAGAATAGAAACATGTGGATTACTGAGATAAAACAGACAATTATCGATGATTGTTTAAGCAATTTACTAAGACATAAAATTGGCGAATTTTATTTTATGAATCTCACTCCCACTATTTTAACGATTTCACCACCCTCTAGTGAAAACGGAAAACTTTTTCCTTAGTGAGAACATGGAGTCCAATTGACAAACTTATGGTCCCGAATAATATCAGCCAACCATAATTCTCAAAAGGTAGAGCCCAATTGCTTCCAAAGCAACCCCCATGTATTTACCTCATGTCCAATAAGGGCCCAATAATATGACGCCGTTTAAAGTGACATGTCAAGATGACCCATCAATATTAAGTTGTGATGGACGGTCGCCATGTGGATCCCCCAATAATATGAGCCGATCCCATGGGAGTTCCACCCAACTTACAACATGTGTCGATCCAATGTACAGCTTTCCGACGGACGGGCCCTCCCAATAATATGAGCCGGACCGTATCCGCGGGTAGCATCACATACATTGACCGTTGATGGAAGGTAGGAACATTTAAACAATATTTAAATTTCCTTTATTTATCTTGATATAAATTTTAAATCATATTTAAAATGAGGGATTTTATTTATAAAAATATTTGTCTCATCATATTTAATTTATTGCATGCATTGCCGGATTCACGCAATTTATGTCTAAACATGCATACAATCATAATATCACATATTATATAGGATGATCGATTCCATTTCTAATTGACCCGTGGTTGCCAATCACGGGTCTTAGTCCAATCCTAGGTAATATGCAGTATGCAAATGCAATCCTATTACATATGCTTCCAATTTACATTTCTTCAGTCTTCATTGTCTGCTGGGCCCACCATCTTCAAATCTTGATCTCCCACTTAATCTAATGTATTTACAATAAATAACAATGACAAGTAGGGGATACATTTTTAGGGGGTGGGAACGGACTATAAACCAAGCCCACTTTTATTACATATGACATTCATATCGGGCCATAAACCAGGCCCATTAATAAAACCAACAATAATAAAGACAAAATGTAAATTCCTAACATACACCTACAAAATTGGTCATGGCAATCGATCATCCTTATCCAATAACATTTAATTCAAAATTTATTGGATAACATGCTGTGGCAATTCAAATTTAAACAAGATAAAATCATATTTTATATATAAAATCTCATTTCACATATAAAATCATATTTTATCTCTATATCAAATAAAATCATATTTTATCTATAAAATCCAATTTTACAAATAAAATCATATTTTACTTAATATATCATAAGATCATATCTTATCATCAATTGTACCAAAATAATTGATTTCAAAATTCAATTTACGGATAAAATATTAAAATTTTCCAAAAATTCAAATTTATCCAAAATCAATTTTAAAATTTACGGACTCGAACAATTCGATCCGAAATCTCGTGAACCAATCAAAAACAATTTTTGACCGGACCAAAAATAAAATTTTAAATATTAAAATTAATTTTTAAATAAAAATATAATTTTTCCCGCGGGCCGCCCGGGACACTCCCAGGCCGGCCCGCACCCGGGCGCGGGCCAGGGGCAGCCCGGCTGCCCCCTTAGGGCAGCGCCTGGCGCCGCCCCTGGGCAGCGCCGTGCGCTGCCCTGGGCGGCGCCGAGCGCTGCCCCGCGCAGCGCCGAGCGCTGCGCTGGGCGGCGCCGTGCGCCGTCCTGGGCGGCGACGGTCGCCGCCCGGGGCAGCAACAATTGCTGCCCCACCGGGCAGCGATCCAATCGCTGCCCGGGTTTTGCCCCGAAAAAAAAATTTTTTATTTAAAAAATATTTATTTTGTTTTCCAAAAACCGAGATTCAAAAATTTTGTACAATCGATTAATTTAATCGTTTGATCTGAGCAACCTGGCTCTGATACCACTGTTGGAAAAACTGGCGGTTCCCAGATCAATAACGATTGATACCCGGTGCAGCGGAAGTTTAAAATTTTTTATCATGGAACAATTCCATGGTGTGGGTATCAACCATTCAACGATTAAATTATTGTGTGTGTAAAATTCAAATAACAATTAATTAAATTTTACCTTCAATCTCGCAACGAGATTACTGGACACCAACAGATTTTATCTGCTCTTGTTGTCTCTCCCTGGAACCGATGAACTCCTTCAATCAGGTCCACGAACAGAGGTTTAATCCCTCTGATAGATTGCACTAGAAAATCTATCAGAAGTTTTCTGCGAAGAGATTAAACGAATCTGATTCGTTATTCCTGACTGCGATTCAAAATCACAGACCGAAATTTCTCGGGCAGAGTATGGGGAGGGTTCGGCCGAAACAATCTTTGAGAGGAACTAGGGTTTTCGATTTTTGCTCTCAAAAATTATGACCTGTTGTGTCTAATTTCTGTACTGAAATAACTTATTTATAATGCAGGCCACTAACACCTTAGGGCCCATTAGTCATAAGTTAGGGCCCGACAAGCAAAGCCCGCACGTTCAGAAATTAATATAAAATTCATCGTGACTCCGATTGATGAACCGATTTCACCAATGTGCACAGAAACCATTTCTGCACATTTTAAAGTCAAAATAAATTTTCCTGAATCCGAATTCAGTGGTTTCCTAAAATGTCCATCCCTATGTCATTTTAGGAAATCCTACTCCCTTACTCTTATTTAAGAAGTCCAACTCCTTAGTTCATTAAATTTAACTCTTTAAATTTAACTATCTCAACGGGGATTAAAACTCCATTACACTGTGTGACCCTCAATGGTTCAGGGATACAGCTAGCCGTGGGCTCACAACTCCTTGTGACTCGGAACAACACTTTCCGACTTGCCCAACGAATCATGGTTAAAGCGCCTAGCAACATCGCCCCATGATTCCCTAGGTATCACTGATAGTGCCTACAAGAACCAGTAGATTTTGGTTAGCGTACAGTACGGTCCCTTCATCCATATATCCCGATCGAATCAACAACCATTGGTATATCGAGAGTCGCTCAAGATTCGATAACTATGCAATACATCTTGAAGATCAAATTAGTGACATCGCATGTGCTACTAAGAAACCATTTCTTAAATCACATCAAGTACTCTGGCCAGAGATTTGTCACACTAATATCTCCTCAGATCGCATAGGATATCCACACTCGCAAGTATGTGGTGAATCCTTGACAACAATGCATCGACTCCTATATGTGTCGTAACTGTACCCAATCTCGACACCTGATGACCCCCATAGAGTCGGTAAACGAGTCAAAGCACAGCACTAGCATATAGAGTCTCCATGATGTTTCAAGTCGTAAGGACTAATGGTGTACAACCAAAACCGCGGACTTTATCCACTCGATAAGTGATAACCACTTGGAAAGTCCGGATAGGGTAGTTCGATTATTCATCCTATGAATATCCATTTGCATGCTTCGAACATCTCCATGTTCCCTACCAATGAAACGTGGTACTCCGCATCGCAAATGCTAGTCTCAAACTCGAGCGATCCTTATCCTTATTATCGGACGGCTCAATCGACTAGGAACGGTTTTAGAATATACAGTGACTATAAGATGTATTTCATGATAGACATCTCCATGTTCTACCACATCTTACATACACTATAGTATATTCAAGGTCTTTATCAAAACAACAATAGTATATCACAATATAACAATATGAAGTAATATAAAGTCATTGCCATTAAAAAGTGTAAATAATATTAAACAAAAGATTGTTTATACAAAGAGTCATCAAAGCCCATAGCCACACAGTTGGCTCACTGGGCACCCACTCTTACAATTCATATTATTTCAAGGGGATTTTCGAAATCCTCTGTTCCTTTTTGAGAAAATTCAGTTTGTGATTTTTACGGAAAATTACATTCTAAATTGACAGATCAAATCTGTTTATTCTCATCGATAAACATCTGATTGATTTCTAGTGCAATCAATCAGACGGTTTCTGTTTTCTGTTCGTGGACCTTATTCCGGAGATTGATCGTGAAGCCATCGGTTCCCGGGATATACAAGAAGAGCAGATTAAATTCTGTTGGTGTCCATAATCAAGCCGTTGCTTGAAGAGGTAAAAATTTAATTGTGATTTTATTTTTACTTGCATAATTTAATCGTAAAGTTTTGATACCCATGATATGGAATCGTTCCACATATAAAAATAAAATTTTTAAACTTTCGCTGCACCGGGTATCAATTCTTAATTGATCTGAACACGTTTTCCAACAATGGTATCAGAGCCAGGTTGCTCAGATCAAACGATTAAATTAATCGATTGTACAAAATTTTAGCCTCGGTTTTTGAAACAAAACGAAAATTTTAAAATTAAATTTTGAACAGGGCAACGGGGCAGCGATCGTCGCTGCCCAAAAGGGCAGCAATTGTTCCTGTCGCTGCCCAGGGCAGCCAAGGGGCTGCCCTACACCCCACGTGGGGGCGGGGCTGCCTGGAAACGTCCCGGGCAGCCCGAAAAATTAAATTTTTTTTTCCAGAATTTTAAATTTTTGAAATTTTATTTTTTGGTCCGATCGAAAATTGTTTTTGATTGGTCCGCGAGGCATCGGATCAAATTGTTTGAGTCCGAAAATTTTAAAATTGATTTTTGGATAAATTTGAATTTTTGGAAAATTTATAAATTTTATCCGTTAAATTAGATTTTATAAAATTAATTATTTTGGTACAATTGATGATAAGATATGATCTTATGAGAATATTAGATAAAATTTGATTTTATCTTTTTAACTATGATGTCATTGCATGTTATCCAATTATTTAATTATTTAATTAATTTTTGGATAAAAGGATGATCGATTACCATGACCAATATTGTAGGTGTATGTTAGGTTGTTTACATTTGGTTTTATTGTTGTTGGGTTTTATTAATGGGCTTGGTTTATGGCCCAATTTGAATTGTCATTTGTAATAAAAAGTGGGCCTGGTTTATGGCCCGTTTCCACCCTTAAATATGTATCCCCTACTTGTCATCGAAATTTATTGTAAATTTATTAGACGTAGTGGGAGATAAAGATTTGAAGACAATGGTGGGCTCAGCAGACAATAAAGACCAAAGAAATGTAAATTGGAAGATCAATGTAATAGGATTGCATTGCATACCTGCATATCACCTAGAATTAGACTTAGACTCGTGATTGGCAACCACGGGTCGATTAGTAATTGGAGTCGATCATCCTTTAAATAATATATGATATTATTGTTGTATGCATGTTTAGACTAAATTGTATGAATCCCGCAAGCATACAAATACTAAATGATGAGACGAATTTTTCAAAATTAAAAATCTCTCATTTTAAATATGATTTAAAATTGATATCAAGATTAACAAAAAGGGAATTTAAATATTGTTTAAATGTTCCTACCTTCCATCAACGATCAATGTATGAGATGCTACCCGCAGGCACGATCCGGCTCATATTATTGGGGGGGCCCGTTTGTCGGAAAGCTGTACATTGGATCGACACATGCTGTAAGTTGGGTGGAACTCCCATGGGATTGGCTCATATTATTGGGGATCCACATGGCGACCGTTCATCACAACTTAATATTGATGGGTAATCTTGACATGTCACAATAAACGGCGTCATATTATTGGGCCCTTATTGGACATGAGGTAAAAACGTGGGGGTTGCTTTGGAAGCAATTGGGCTCTACCTTTTAAAAATTATGGTTGGCTGATATTATTCGGGACTATAGTTTGTCAATTGGACTCCATGTTCCCACTAAGGAAACTAGTTTCTCGTTTTCACTAGAGGGTAGTGAAACCGTTAAAATAGTGGGAGTGAAATTCATAAAATAAATTTCGCCATATTTTATGTCTTAGTAAAGTAATTAAACAATCATCGGTTATTGTCTGTTTCATCTCAGTATATTATTATGATGAATCTTCGTAATCCACATGTTTCAATTCTCGAACAAAACAAACTTTCTGGCGCAAACTATACGGAATGGTTCCATAAGTTAAGATTGTCCTGAGCTCGGAAAAGATTTTCTAAGTATTAGAAAAGGCTCCTCCGAAAAAAGCCCCGGCTGATGTAACTTCGGAAAGGTTGGCCGAACTAGAGAAATGGTAGGACCATGATCTCAAGGCCAAATGTTATATGCAAAAATGGACAAGTCTAAATACGTTTGCCATCACTACAAGAAACCTAGTTACTGGAAGCGCAACTGCAAAGAATGTATATCGAGTAGTTACGAACTACAAAGGATGTATTTTATAAATGTTTCACTTAATACTATTTCTTGGGTATTGGATACCAGATGTAGATCTCACATTTGCAATGAGTTGCAGATGATGACAAGAAGTCGTAAGCTTAGGATGGGTGAGACCCAGTTAAGGCTCGGGAATGGTTCCAGAGTTAAATCCAAAAGCTATGGGAAACATTTGTTTAATTTTGCAAAAACAATTTTAAACTATATTTTAAGAGAGATGTTTTTTGTACCAAGATTTCATTAAAACATTATTTCTTTTTCTATTCTTGATAGAGAAGATATTTCTTGAAAATTTGCAAATGGGATTTGAAATATTTACAAGAATGAATGTTTGATTGGAAATGGACAACTTGAAAACGATCTATATAACTTAAAATTAAAAGACGTTCCAATTAATTATGTTGATAAATCGGTAACAACAAATAAAAGGAAAAAAGATAGTCAAAACCCGGCAAACCTTTGGCATGCTAGGCTATGTCATATTTCTTCAAGGAGGATGAACAAGCTAGTGGGAGAGGGCATGTTTGATATGTCTGATATTAACTCTCTACCTACTTGTGAGTCCTGCCTAAAAGGAAAAATGACTAAATCTCCTTTGAAAGGGAAGCCTGAGCGTAGTCAAAACCTGTTGGACTTGATCCATACAGATGTTTGTGGACCATTTAGTATCGGTACTAAATTTGGACACACCTACTTCATTACCTTTACTGATGGTTATTCGAGGTATGGGTATTTATATTAATGAAATATAAGTCTGAATCATTTGAAAAGTTCAAAGAATTCAAGGCTGAAGTAGAAAACAAACAAGGTAGAATTATTAAAGCACTTCGATCGGATCGAGGTGGAGAATACTTAAGTACCGAGTTTTTGAGCTATCTAAAAGAGAATGGGATTCTCTCTCAGTGGACTCCTCCTATGACACCTCAGCTGAATGGTGTCTCGGAGCGTCGCAATCGAACTTTGTTGGACATGGTTCGATCTATGATGAGCTTCACTGAGCTCCCACCTTCGTTTTGGGGCTATGTGCTTGAAACGGCGGTATTGTTGTTGAACAATGTCCACACTAAAGCAGTAGATAAAACTCCATACGAGTTATGGAATGGCGAAGCTCCTAAGTATTCGTACTTAAGGATTTGGGGATGTCCTGCTTACGTGAAGCAGACAGTGGGAGATAAGTTGGATAGTCGATCCACCTTATGTTATTTTGTAGGATATCCGAAGAATTCAATCGGATATTATTTCTATCATCCTTATGAGACAAAAGTGTTTGTTTCGAGGAATGCCACCTTCATGGAGAAGGAGTTCTTATTAGATAAGAAAGGCAAGATGATGGAACTCGAATAAATTCAAGAAGAACCCGAGATACAAAATAACGACCACACACCTCAAGAACCTTCAATGGACACGCCTATATCTAGGAGATCCGAGAGGACTTCTAGACCTCCTATTCGATATGGTCTTCTTCTTGAAGGGATCAAAGTGAACCCGACATTGGATGTGATCCAAGAAACTTCAAGGAAGCAATTTCTGATGCGGATTCTAATTTATGGCTTGAAGCTATGCAGTCGGAAATAGACTCGATGCATACAAACCAAGTTTGGTCTTTAGTAGATCCTCCCGATGGAATTGTTCCAATAGGGTTTTAAATAGATCTACAAGAGAAAACTTGGGCCTGATGGTAAGGTACTTACCTACAAGGCACAATTGGTAGCAAAAGGTTATACTCAAAGACAAGGAGTTGACTATGATGAAACCTTTTCACCAGTCGCAATGTTCAAGTCCATAAGAATCCTTATTGCCATAGCAGCATGGTATGACTATGAGATATGGAAAATGGATGTGAAGACTGCATTTCTTAATGGAAACATTAAGGAAGAAATCTATATGATGCAGCCCGAGGGATTCACATCCATGGGAAGCGAGCATAAGATATGCAAGCTTCAGAGATCAATTTATGGTCTCAAACAAGCATCAAGAAGTTGGAACCAGAAATTTGATGAAACAATAAAGGACTTTGGTTTCATCAAAAACCCGGAGGAACCGTGCGTGTACAAGAAAGTAGTTAAGGATGCGGTGACGTTCTTAGTGCTTTATGTTGATGACATCCTACTCATTGGGAATGACGTAGGGATGTTGCAGTCAACAAAGATATGGTTATCAGGTAGATTCTCGATGAAGGATTTGGGTGAGGCATCCTATATTCTAGGGATACAGATCTATAGAGATAGATCTAAGAGAATGATAGGGCTCACTCAAGCAACCTACATCGACACCATATTGAAAAGGTTTTCTATGGATGAGTCCAAGAGAGGACATATACCTATGTGTCATGGAGTTTTTTTATCCAAGTCTATGTGTCCCAAGACTGACGAAGAGATAGAGAAAATGACACACATACCATATGCGTCAGCCATAGGTAGTATTATGTATGAGATGATATCTACCAGACCGGATGTAGCCTTTGCTCTGAGTGTCACGAGCAGATATCAGGCCAACCCCGGTCAAATGCATTGGAAAGCCGTGAAAATTATTCTTAAGTACTTGAGAAGGACTAAGAATATATTCATGGTCTATGGAGGAAGAGAATTGAAATTGGAAGGCTATACCGACTCTAGCTTCCAAAGCGACGTGGATGGCTCGAAGTCAACCTCTGGATTTGTATTCATGCTCAATGGCGGTGCTGTCTCTTGGAAGAGTTCCAAGAAAGACACCACAGCGGATTCCACCACTGAGGCAGAATACATTGCAGCATCAACTGCTGCTAAAGAGGCCGTTTGGATGAGGAATTTCGTCCAAGAGTTGGGCGTAATTCCTGAAGCTGTTGGTCCAGTTCCGGTGTACTGCGAAAACACTGGTGCCGTTGCTCAGGCAAAGGAACCAAGGTCTCATCAAAGATCCAAACACATACTGAGGAAATACCACATCATCCGGGAGATTGTGGAAAGAGGAGACATCACTGTCGAGAGAGTGGCCTCTACAGACAATATCGCTGATCCACTTACTAAGCCCTTGCCAGGACCATTGTTTGACAAACATCGCGAAGCAATGGGATTGCGTATTGTGACTAGTTGGCTTTAGAGCAAGTGGGAGATTGAAAGAGTGGGTGCCCGGTTAGCCAACTTGTGGCTAAGGGCTTTTGTGACTCTATGTATAAACAATCTTTGTTTAATATAATTTACATTCATTAATGGCATTTTCTTTGTCTTTCTTCATATTGTTATATTGTGATATACTATTGATGTTTTGATAAAGACCTTGAATATACTATAGTGTAAGTAAGATGAGATAGTGAATAAAGAGAGATCACTATTATAAACACATCTTATAGTCACTGTATATTCTAAACAGTTCCTAGTCAATTGAGCCGTCCGCTAATAAGGATAAGGATCGCTCGAGATTGAGACTAGCATTTGTGATGCCAAGTACCACATTTCATTGGTAATGGACATGGAGATGTTCAAAGCATGCAAATGGATATTCATATGATAAATGATCTAACTACCCTATTCGGACTTTTCAAGTGGTTATCACTTATCGAGTGGATAAAGTCAGCGGTTTTGGTTGTACACCATTAGTACTTACTACTTGAAACATCATTGAGACTCTATATGCTAGTACTGTACTTTGACTCGTTTACCGACTCTATTGGGGTCAACAGGTGTTGGTATTGGGTACAGTTACGATACATATAGGAGTCGATGCTTTGTTGTCAAGGATTCACCTCATACTTGCGAGTTTGGATATCCTATGCGATCTGAGGAGATATTAGTGTGACGAATCTCTGGCCAGAGTACATGATGTGTTTTAGGTTACTCGGTTTTCCTAGTAACACATGCGATGTCACTATTTGATCTCCAAGATGTAATGCATAGTTATCGAATCTCGAACGACTCTCGATGCACCAATGGTTGTTGATTCGATCGGGATATATGGATGAAGGGACCGTACTGTACGGTAATCAAAATCTACTGGTTCTTGCAGGAACTATCAGTGATACATAGGGAATCATGGGGCGATGTTGCTAGACGCTCTTACCATGATTCGTTGGGCAAGTCGGAAATTGTTGTTCCGAGTCACAAGGAGTTGTGAGCCCACGGCTAGCTGTATCCCTGAACCATTGAGGGTCACACAAGTAATGGATTACTAAACCCCGTTGAGATAGTTTAAATTTAAAGAGTTAAATTTAATGAAAGAAAAGTTGGACTTTTTAACTAAAAGGAAGTGGAATTTTCTAAAATGACATAGGGATGGGCATTTTTGGAAATCACTGAATTCGGATTCAGAAAAATTATCTTGACTTTAAAAGGTGCAGAAATGGTTTCTGTGCACATTGGTGAAATCGGTTTATCAATCGGAGTCATGATAAATTTTATATTAATTTTTATAATAACGGGCTTGGCTTGTTGGGCTTAGGTTATGGATTGTGGGCCCTAAGGAGTTAGAGTTCTAATACAATCATAACTTAATTTAGTCTAGAAATTATCTATAAATAGATGAGTAGTGTTCGAAAATCACAAGAATTCATTCTAGCAATTTTCGAAAATCACTCATATTATTTCAAGGGGATTTTCGAAATCCTCTGTTCCTTTTTGAGAAAATTCAGTTTGTGATTTTTACGAAAAATTACATTCTAAATTGACAGATCAAATCTGTTTATTCTCATCCGATAAACATCTGATTGATTTCTAGTGCAATCAATCAGAGGGTTTCTGTTTTCTGTTCGTGGACCTTATTCCGGAGATTGATCGTGAAGCCATCGGTTCCCGGGATATACAAGAAGAGCAGATTAAATTCTGTTGGTGTCCATAATCAAGTTCGTTTCTTGAAGAGGTAAAAATTTAATTGTGATTTTATTTTTATTTGCATAATTTAATCGTAAAGTTTTGATACCCATGATATGGAATCGTTCCATATATAAAAATAAAATTTTTAAACTTTCGCTTGCACCGGGTATCAATTCTTAATTGATCTGAACACGTTTTCCAACACCATGCCCATCATTTCAAAAACACAAACTTACAGCCTCGATCAGAGTACACATGGACCCATGCAGAGATGCATGTTCGAGGTCCGTGCAAGAACAAAATCATGCCATTTCAAAAAGCAAAGGTACACGGACCCTCGCACGGATGTGGCACGGGGTCCGTGCCCTGCTAAAAACCAAAAAAATAATCTAAGGCAATAGAATCTGAAATTCCCAAAATCAACACCAAAACTGCAACTACAACATGCATTTAGACTTCCAAATGCCATAATACAATGCATAAAGTTCTAAATTTGTACAACAACTAAAAAGGTAGAACATGTAATGGTTCTAGTTGTTACAAATCAAAAATACAATTTAAGATACATAACAAGTTCAAAATATAATTTGACTTTTTAAACCAATTCCTCACTTCTATCAATCCCCACTCAAACTAGTCATGCTGCCTCTGACTCGATCCTGCTCCACCTGTTGTCAAGTACACATACAAAAATAAGACAACAACCGAATAACTCCGGTGAGAATAAAATTCCCAGTAAAAGCAACAAGACAAGCAATATCAATTAATATATCAACAAAATGATGTAATGACAACATATTTCGAGGATGAAATAGTATGCAATGCTTGTCTTAAAAATTCGAAATTATCTAATCGGGCTTTGGAGCAACTACAAAGAGTATTCGGGCTCTTGGAAAATCTCAAAAACCAAGGCCACTCAATTATATTCCCCAAAACGTCTAATTCAATTCTAGGAAGCTCTGCCCCTTTCAAAACAAGGATTTTTAGGCTCAAGATGAATGCATATGAAAATCGTATTACGTTCAAGTAATTCAACTAAAATCATGTAATCAATCAACATATTCAAGTTTTCCAATCAAAACAAGTAATCATGCAAGTATGTGATTTAGGGGACTCGAGTATCGAATCTTTCTCGAGTATTCTATCCCTTTTCGATCGATGTTCGCTTATACCTTTTCCCTCGTTTTGATGTTGCTTCCAATCTGGACAAGCTACAACAACAAGAGTTCCAATCGAAGACCATTAAACTCAATTCAACGTAATAAGGTAAACTTGTTACCGATTCTTGATCAATTCTTCGACGGTTCGAATTCTCTGAACTCTGAGCTCAACAGTCTTCAACCAAATATGTACGGAGATGTAAAAGAACTCAATATCAATCAATACATTCAATTCAAATAACTATTCAAACCATTTCCCAAAAATTCCCGAATAATCAAAACCGGCGGCATAGTGGCTATTTATCGACTAACCGAAATTCAACAAACTCAATAAATCAATCCAATTTACCTCATATCCTCATAAATTCATCAAACAACTCAAATACCAACAAAATCCCTAACCCCCATGTTCGAAGTTTAGCTTCAAAAATTCATAATAAATCCGAACGTCGCTCTTTTTCCGATCCGTCCTTGAATAGACAGTCTATGCTAGTTCAAGAACAACATATGCAGACAAAATAATGAAAGAGTGGGTGCCCGCTGAGCCAACTTGTGGCTAAGGGCTTTGATGACTCTTTGTATAAACAATCTTTTGTTTAATATAATTTACACTTTTATTAATGGCAATGACTTTATCTTTCTTCATATTGTTATATTGTGATATACTATTGTTGTTTTGATAAAGACCTTGAATATACTATAGTGTATGTAAGATGTGGTAGAACATGGGGATGTCTATCATGAAACACATCTTATAGTCACTGTATATTCTAAATTGTTCCTAGTCGATTGAGCCGTCCGATAATAAGGATAAGGATCGCTCGAGTTTGAGACTAGCATTTGCGATGCAGAGTACCACGTTTCATTGGTAGGAACATAGAGATGTTCGGAAGCATGCAAATGGATATTCATATGATGAATGATTGAACTACCCTATCCGGACTTTCCAAGTGGTTATCACTTATCGAGTGGATAAAGTCCGCGGTTTTGGTTGTACACCATTAGTCCTTACTACTTGAAACATCATTGAGACTCTATATGCTAGTACTGTGCTTTGACTCGTTTACCGACTCTATTGGGGTCATCAGGTGTCGGATTGGGTACAGTTACAACACATATAGGAGTCGATGCTTTGTTGTCAAGGATTCACCACATACTTGCGAGTGTGGATATCCTATGCGATCTGAGGAGATATTAGTGTGACAAATCTCTGGCCAGAGTACATGATGTGTTTTAAGAAATGGTTTCTTAGTAACGCATGCGATGTCACTATTTGATCTTCAAGATGTATTGCATAGTTATCGAATCTCGAACGACTCTCGATATACCAATGGTTTGTTGATTCGATCGGGATATATGGATGAAGGGACCATACTGTACGCTAACCAAAATCTATTGGTTTTTGCAGGCACTATCAGTGATACCTAGGGAATCATGGGGCGATGTTGCTAGGCGCTCTTACCATGATTCGATGGGCAAGTCGGAAATTGTTGTTCCGAGTCACAAGGAGTTGTGAGCCCACGGCTAGCTGTATCCCTGAACCATTGAGGGTCACACAGAGTAATGGATTTTTAATCCCCGTTGAGATAGTTAAATTTAAAGACTTAATTTTAATGAACAAAGAAGTTGGACTTCTTAATTTATGAGTAGAGAGTAAGATTTCCTAAAATGACATAGGGATGGGCATTTTTGGAAACCACTGAATTCGGATTCAGAAAAATTTATCTTGACTTTAAAAGGTGCAGAAATGGTTTTCTGTACACATTGGTGAAATCGGTTTATCAATCGGAGTCATGATGAATTTTATATTAATTTCTGAACATGCGGGCTTTGCTTGTCGGGCTTGAACTTATGACTAATGGGCCCTAAGCTGTTAGTGGCCTACATTATAAATAAGTTATTGCAGTACTGAAATTATATACAACAGGGTCACAAAATTTTCGAAAAACCCTAGTATTTTTCCCTCTGAAGTGGCCGCCCCCTTTTTCCCTCTGCTCGGTAAAATCCAGTCTGTGAATTTTGAATTACAGTCTGGTTTAACGGATCAAATTCGTTAATCTCTTCGTAGAAACTTCTGATAGATTTTCTAGTGCAATCTATCAGAGGGATTAAATATCCGTTCGTGGACCTGATTGAAGAACAGTTCGTCCATCAGTTCCAGGGATATACAACAAGAGCAGAGCAATCTGTTGGTGTCCATAATCTCGCTTCGAGATTGGAGGTAAAAATTTATAATTGTTATTTAATTTTTACACACACAATTTAATCGTTAAGTTTTGATACCCATTATGGAATCGTTCCATATAAAATTTTTAAACTTCCGCTGCACCGGTATCAATTCTGATTGATCTGATCGCCGGCGCTGCGCAGGGCAGCGCACGGCGCTTCCCATTGCAGCGATCGTCGCTGCCCTAGGGGCAGCCGGGCTGCCCGGCCCGAGCCCTATGGGGCGCGGGCAGCCCGAGAATGTCCAGGGCGGCCCGCGGAAAAATTAATTTTATTTAATTTTAAATTAAATTTTAATATGTTAAAATTCTATTTTTGGTCCGATCGAAAATTGTTTTTGATTGGTCCACGAGGCGTCGGATCAAATTGTTCGAGTCCGAAAATTTTAAAATTGATTTTTGGATAAATTTGAATTTTTGGAAAATTTAAATATTTTATCCGTTAAATTGAATTTTGAAATTAATTATTTTTGGTACAATTGATGATAAGATATGATCTTATGGATATATTGAGTAAAATATGATTTTATGTATAAAATTAGATTTTATAGATAAAATATGATTTTATTTGATAAAAAGATAAAATATGATTTTGTATGTAAAATAAGATTTTACATATGGAATATGATTTTATCCTTTTAAATTTAAATTGCCATTGCATGTTATCCAATAAATTAATTTTGAATTAAATGTTATTGGATAAGGATGATCGATTGCCATGACCAATTTTGTAGGTGTATGTTAGGAATTTACATTTGTTTTTATTGTTGTTGGATTTATTAATGGGCCTGGTTTATGGCCCAATATGAATTGTCATATGTAATAAAAGTAGGCTTGGTTTATGGCCCGTTCCCACCCCTTAAAAATGAATCCCCTACTTGTCATTGTTATTTATTGTAAATACATTAGATTTAGTGGGAGATGAAGATTTGAAGATGGAGGTGGGCCCAGCAGACAATAAAGACAGAAGAAATGTAAATTGGAAGCAAAATGTAATAGGATTGCATTGCATACTGCATATTACCTAGGATTGGACTAAGACTCGTGATTGGCAACCACGGGTCGATTAGAAATGGAATCGATCATCCTATATAATATATGATATTATTGTTGTATGCATGTTTTAGACAAAATTGTGTGAATCCGACAAGCATACAAAATTTTAAAAATGATGAGACAAATTTTCAAAAATAAAATCCCTCATTTTAAATATGATTTAAAATTGAATATCAATATAAAAAAAGGAAATTTAAATTTGTTATAAATGTTCCTACCTTCCATCAACGATCAATGTATGAGATGCTACCCGCGGATACGGTCCGGCTCATATTATTGGGGGGGCCCGTTCGTCGAAAAGCTGTACATTGGATCGACACATGTTGTAAGTTGGGTGGAACTCCCATGGGATCGGCTCATATTATTGAGGGATCCACATGGCGACCGTCCATCACAACTTAATATTGATGGGTCATCTTGACATGTCACAATAAACGGCGTCATATTATTAGGCCCTTATTGGACATGAGGTAAAAACGTGGAGGTTGCTTTGGAAGCAATTGGGCTCTACCTTTTGAAAATTATGGTTGGCTGATATTATTCGGGACCATAGTTTGTCAATTGGACTCCATGTTTCTCAACTAAGGAAAACAGTTTTTCCGTTTTCACTAGAGGGTAGTGAATAATTCGTTAAAATAGTGGGAGTGAGAGTCATAAAATAAATTTTGCCTATTTTAATGTCTTATAGTAAATTACTTAAACACTCACTGATGATTTGTCCTGTATTCTTTTTCCAGTGATTTCATAAAGATGAATTCCCCCGCGTAATCCACTTTTCTCGTTCCTCGAACAAAATAAACTTGACTGGCGCAAACTGATACGGAATGGGTCCGTAAGTTGAAGATTGTCTTTGACTTCGAGGAGAAGATGGCTCCCTAACGTGTTAGAAAAATCTACCTCCGAAGAAAGCACGCAGCTGACGTAAGTCCCGGAAGAGTTAGCCAAACTTTGATACATGGTGGGACCATGATATTTAACAAGGGCCAAATGCTATATGCAAGCCTCGATGTCTGATGAAGCTCCAGAGGCGATTTTGAGGACAACCGTGAATGCTGCTGACATTCACCTGAAAAAAAAAAAAAAAAAACAGTTACAACCTCAAGGAACTTTTTGGGGCTCAATCGAGGGGCTGAAAGTTTCGCTAACTGTAAAGGAGGCTAATGTGACGTGTCCCGCATGCATGAAGGGACTTCGGGTCCCGTGATCATGGGGTAATACGAGTGATTTTGGCTCATACAGAAGTTGGTAACCCTTGATTTGGTGTTGGAGCATGAACTCAACGTGGACTTACTAACTTCTAATCTCTCTTCTTCTTCGTTTGACCGGATTTGTGGTGAATTTCAATATGAACAAGATAGAGGTGCATCCCTTGAAGAGATGGGTCAATATGCTTGTGACAAATAGTGAAGTCCAACATTAAAGAAGGATAAACCGGCTTTCTGGTGGGGCTTCCTCTTCTTTCTGCATAAGAAGGGGCCCAAGTAGCAAAGGGTAAGAAAACGTTTCCTGCCCCACCCAAGAAAATCGAACCCGAGAAGAAGTACAAAGACAAAGGCTTCAAACATGGAAAAAAATTCCAAGGATGTTTAAGCCATATTACCTGCAAAGAAAGCCAAGCCCCGGTCATTGGAAGCGTAACTGCAAGGAATATCTAGAGCAGTTTCGAACTGCGAAGGAGGTATGTTCTATATTGAAATAAAAGTTATTCACTTTAATACTAACTTCTTGGGTATTGGATACCGGATGAGGATCTCACATTTGCAATGATTTGCAGGTGAAGACAAGAAAGTCGCTAGGCTTTAGAATGGGTGAGGACCCAGCTGAGGCTCGGAAATTGGTTTCCAGAGTTGAACGCTAAAGCTGTGGTAGATGATTTATAAAAATTTTTTACAATATAGGCAGAACGGTATTTAAAGGTTACTTTTGAGAGATGTTTTATTTATTTGTTTCCGGTTTTGATTAAAAACATTATATTACTGTTTCTCATGCTTTATAGAGATGGTTATTCTTTTGCCATTTTTGTGAATGGGAATTTTGCAATATTTACAAGAATTGAAATGTTTGAAATTGGAAATGGACAACTTGAAGAACAATGATCTCTATAACTTAAAACTAAAAGACGTTCCAATAAATTAAGTTGATAAACCGGCAAACAACAAACAAAAGGAAAATCGATAGCCAAAACCCGGCAAACCTTTGTGTATGCTATGGCTAGGTCATATTTCCTCCAAAAGGAGGATGAACAAGCTAGTGGGAGAGGGCATGTTTGATATGTCAGATATTAACTCTCCTCCCTACTTGTGAATCCTGCCTGAAAGGAAAAAAATGACTAAATCTCCTTTTAAGGGGGAAAACCTGAGCGTATTCCAAAATCTTGTTGGTATTTTGATTCCATAACAGATGTTTGTGGTCCATTTAAGAGTTTGGTACTCAATATGCCACCAGTTCCTAACTTCATTACCTTTAACTGATGAGTATAATTCGAGGTACATGGGATATTTATATTTAATGAAATATAAGTCCTGAAGCATTTGAAAAGTTCAAAGAAATTCAAGGCATGAAGTAGGAAAACAAGCTAAGGTAAAAGTATTTAAACACTTCGATCGGATTCGATGGATGGAGAATACTTAATAACCCGAGTTTTGGACTATCTGAAAGAGAATGGATTCTCTTCGCAGTGGCACTCCTCCTATGACAGCCTCAGCTGAATGGTGTAATCGGAGCGTCGTAAACGAACTTTGTTGGACATGGTACGATCCATGATGAGCATTCACTGAGCTATCCACCGTTCGTTTTGGGGCTATGCGCTTGAAACGGCGGAATTGTTGTTGACACAACGTCCACACTATAAAAGTCAGTGGAACTAAAACACCATACGAGTTATGGAATGGCAAAGCTCCTAAGTATTCGTAACTATGAGGAATTTGGTGGATGTCCTGCTTACGTTGAAGCAGACAGTGGAGAAAAAGTTGGATATTTGTCCGATCCACCTTATGTTGATTTATGTTAGGGTATTCCGAATAATTCAAATCATCGGATATTATTTCTATTATCCTCTGCTGAAACATAGGTGTTTGTTTCAAGGAATCTGCCACTTCTTGTGAAAGGAGTTTCTTATTGGATAAGAAATGCGAGATGATGGAACTTCGAAGAAATTCGAGAAGAATCCCGAAATACAAAATAACCGAATCCTACACCTCAGAACCATTGATAGACAAAAACACCGCCTGTACCTAGGAAAGATCCGAGAGGACTTCTAGTTCTAGACCTCCTATTCGATATGGGTCTTCTTCTTGAAAGGGGATCAAGATGAACCCCCCGAGTGTTGGATGTGATCCAAGAAACCTTCAAGGAAGCAATTTCTGATGGCGGATTTCAAATTTAATTGGCATTGAAGCTCAATGCAGTCGGAAATAGATTCGATGCATACAAACCAAGTATTGTTCTTTTAGTAGATCCTCCCGGATAGGATATGTGGGTTTTTTCAATAGGGTGTAAATGGATTCTACAAGAGAAAGCTTGGGCCTTGATTGTAAGGTATTGTTGACCTACAAGGGGCGCGAATGGTGGCGAAAGGTTTATACTCAAAGACAAGGAGTTGACTATGATGAAACCTTTTCAAAAACACGCAGTTGCAATGTTCAAGTCCATAAGAATCCTTATATGCCAGAAGTAGCTGCTTGGTATGACTATGAGATATTGGGCAAATTGGATGTGATAAGGACTCGGCTTTTTCTTTATGGAGACATTAAGGAAAAAATCTATATGAAGCAGCCTGATGGGTACACATACCATGGGAAGCGAGCATAAGTTTATGCCCAAGCTTCAGAGATCAATATTATGTTCTAAAACAAGCATCAAGAAGTTGGCACCAGAAATTGAAAGAAACAATAAAGGGAATTTTGGATTCATCAAGAACCCCCGGAGGAACCATGCGTGTACAAGAATGTAGTTAAGGAATGCTGTGTACATTCTTAGTACTTTAATGTTGATCGACATCCTACTCATGTGGGAATGAGCGTAGGGATGCTGCATGTCCCACAAAGATATGGTTATCCAGGTACATTATCGATGAAGGATTTGGGTGAGGCATCCTATGATTCTAAGGGATACAGATCTATAGAGAATAGATTCTAAGAGAATGGAATAGGACTCACTCAATCAACCTACATTGAACACCAAATTGAAACGGTATATCAATGGATTGGGAGGTACCAAGAGAGGACAAGTCGTACCCTATGTGATCATGGAGGTTTCCTCTATCAAGTCTCAATGTTGTCCCCAAGACGGATAAAGAGATAGCAGAAAATGGACGACATGTACCATAATGCGTCAGCCATAGGTAGTATCATGTTATGGGAATGGATATCTACCAGACCGGATGTAGCATTTTGCTCTGAGTGTCACGTAGCAGATATCAAAGCTAATCCCGGTCAAAATGCATTGGAAAGCCGTGAAGGACATTCTTAATTACTTAAAACGAAGGACTAAGAATAAGTTCAATGGTATATGGAGTGAAGAGAACTATAATATGTAAGGCTATACCGACTCTACTAGCTTCCAAAGTGACGAGATGACTCTCGAAGTCAACCTCCTGGATTTGTGTTCATGCTCAAGGGCGGTGCTGTCTCTTGGAAGAGTTCCAAGCAGACAACATCCAACAGCGGCTTCCACCATTGAGGCAGAATACATTGCAG